>NC_055679.1:405000-759000 GCF_017976325.1 Chelmon rostratus
TGCAGGTCCATTGTCTGAACTGATGGTATCTGGAAAACCAAATCATGGGAATACTTCTTTACATAGAAACTTAGCTGCTGAGTTAGCATCCGGCCCTTTCGTTGGTATGGTTTCAATCCATCTGCTGAATCTGTCAATCACCACAAGCACATATCTGTATCCTCTCACACGTTCAACCAAGTCTATATGATCCATCATTAGATGTCTAAATGGTCCATCTGGTGGTGGTATGTGGGCTATAGGCGCTGAAAAAGCTTTCCTGACATTATGTCTGGCACATACAACACAATCATTCAATGTCTTATCCACTGTGACTGCCAAAAATGGTGACCACCAAACAGGTCGAAGACGTCTTAATACTTCCCCCCATGCGCATCAAGAATAGCCACGCGAAGCAATGTTGTAGGTAAGACAAAATGACCTTGTGGTCCGCGCCATAAGTCTTTTGTAGGGCCGTCCTGAGTATTTTTGACAGCACCTCGTTTGAGCCAAACACTTTGTTCATAAACACCAGCATGACGTTGTGCTTCAATTAATGAAGACATTGTGGTGAGAGGCTCACAATCTTCTGCTACTAGCAGAGGTCCAATACTTGTTTCAGTAGCTGCTCGTTTTGCTGCTTCATCAGCTATGTTGTTACCTTTGGCTATCAATGAGTCAGTTTTCTGATGAGCTGGGCATTTAATAATGGCTAAGGCGGATGGCAGATGGATAGCTTCCAATAGAGCGGAAATGGCTGCACCATGAGTTACAGGAGTGCCATCTGCTCTCTTAAAACCTCTTTGTTGCCAAATCTTACCATTAACATGACATACACCGTAAGCATAAGCTGAATCGGTATAAACATTCAAACGTTTATCTCGCGCCAATTCACATGCAGCAGTTAGAGCTTTGATTTCTGCCAATTGTGCAGAACATGGTTGAGGAAGTTTTGTCGTTTGTACTTCCGTAAAAGTATTGTCAGGGTGTAACTGGATCACAGAATATCCAGCATGGTTACCTGTAGCATCACGAAAACATGAACCATCAACAAAGTAAGTCAAATCTGCTGGTATTGGTACATTATACATATCATCTCGTGGTTTCATAAAAGCTGTTGTTTTTTGAATACAATCATGTGGTGTTCCTTCATCAGGCAGGACCATACGTGTTGCTGGATTAACAGTTTTACAACGCAGAACTGTCAGTTCTGGTGAGGATAGGATTACCTCATATCCTGTTCGTCTAGCCTGTGATAAGACAAAACGTGGACTTGTTAATAGAGCATGTAATTGATGGGATGTATACAGATTTACAGGATGTCCCATTGTAATAGACGATGCTTTTTGTACTGCAAAGACAGCAGCTGCCAGTCCTTGGTAGCAAGGTGGAAGCCCTACTTCAATATTGTCCAATTTAGTACTATAATATGCCAATGGTTGTTTCCCAATTGGAGCATCCTGCATCAATACTGCACATGCATAACCTGAACGCTCAGCAACATACAGATGAAATGGTTTACTATAATTTGGATTTCCAAGTGCAGGAGCTGTTCGTAAGTCATGTTTGATTGCTTCGAAACTTTGTTCAGCAACATCAGTCCATTGTAAGGATGCTGATGAGTCTAATTGCCCTGTGGCACGAATTAATGCTCGTAATGGGGCTGTTTTTATGGCATAATCAACAATCCATGCTCTGCTATATCCTGCCATTCCAAGAAAAGACAGCATTTGTCCTACTGATTGTGGTTTTGGCATTTTGGTAATAGCCTCTATGTGTGAGGAGGCTACTTTTCTCTGATTACCACTCAAATGTCTACCCAAATACTCTACTTCTACCTGACAGAATTGCAACTTATTTCTGCTAACTTTGTGTCCCCCCTTTGCTAATGCTTTTAACAGCGTAACAGAATCCTGTTCACATTGTGCTTTTGTTGGGCTGGCAAGTAGAATATCATCCATATACTGAATAATAGTACTTTTTACGTCTAAATGGTGTAAGTCTTCTGCTAGAACTCTGTTAAAGATTGTTGGGCTTTCTACAAACCCTTGAGGCAAACGTGTGTAAGTGTACTGTTGACCTTGGAATGTAAATGCAAACAAATACTGTGAATCAGGGTGTAGAGGGACACTGAAAAATGCTGAAGTCAAGTCTATGACTGTGTACCAGCGTGTATCTGGAGGAATGTTTGACAACAATGTGTGTGGATCTGGCACTATAGGGGTCTCTGCATCAACAATAAAATTGATAACACGCAAGTCATGAACTAGACGATAATCAGTAGAATGAGGTTTTTGAATTGGATAAATTGGAGTGTTACAGGGGCTTCTAGTTTTAACTAGAACTCCTGCAGCTAACAAGCCTTCAATTTGTGGCTTGATTCCTTCTACAGCATGGTGTTTGAGTGGATATTGCTTTTTGTATGGTAGTACAATATTAGGCTTAAGCGTTATTTGTACAGGTTGTGCTGATTTAACAAAACCTACGTCTGTTTTGTGTTGAGACCATACATGGGAAGGTATTTGTTTTAGCAATTGTTCATGTTTTTCAGTGAGTAACATCTGCATAGGGACATTATTAGCTACAAAAACCTTTTCTGCCTTTCCCTCATCAGTGACTTTAAGTGATATCCTAATATACTGTTTTTCTGGGGAAACGTGTAAGTACTTATTGCTGGTTGGTTGCCATTCAGAAACTTGTAAAGCAGCTTTCACCATTGGTCCTAACTCATAAGTTTCATAGCCTTTAGCTACTAAAAGAGTTACGTGGGGCGTTGACTTTGGGACATGGAACCATTGTTGTAGTTCAGGTGAGAGTGCTACGGCTGCTGCAGCTCCCTGTGGGCATGTAGGAACTTGGCTGGACATTCATCGGCTTTGAGAGTCTCTCCCTCTAGCTTGGATGGGTCCATCTTCTCTGGATATTGCTTTCTTAATTCTGTCCACACTCTGTTCCGAAATCCATTGAAGCCAACGTGGTCAGCATTGTTGCCAGTTATCAGGTTCTGCAATCCTGCGTTTGACAGAATTTCTTCTGCAGCATGTTTCCCAATAATGTGCATGAGTAATGCTTTGATGTCTCCTAAAGCTAATGTCACTCCAGCTGTGCTCTCTTCCAGAGCAGTAATCCATTTGTTTGCTCCTTCTGTGATGTCTGGTAGCCTATCAGCAAGGCCTATCATGTCACAAAAAGACCATGGCACATATTGCCGTTGGTTTGGAGCCTTTGTTATAATGGGGCACATGGGTTGTGGCATATCTTCATCTGATGCATGTTCATCTGAAGTCTGCTCATCATAGTAACTGGGAAGACTGAGCCGTTTTCCACTGCGAAGCTTCATGTGGTGTTTCGTCACGAAACCTCTGGTTTGTTGTTTCTGTTTATGTAGCAGTTCTGGCTCTTGATGCTCCACCAGTGAGTGCAGGGCTTTCTCCATGTTGTTTAGTTGTTGTTGCATTTGTGCCACACCATTGTTTGATGTCATAGTGCCTGATAATTGCACCGTCACTGCTTGAGGATCAGGCTCTGCAGGTGTATTTGACAAGTCTTCAATGAGCATGTCCACTTCCTCCACCAGGGTGTGCAGTCGCTCATGCATGGATTCATCTTTTTCTTGCCAGAGTTGTCTGAGTCTTTCTTCAGGGTTCATTTGTTTTGGAGTGCTGTGTAGCGCTGGTGTGGCTCGCACACTTAGGGCTGGCAGGCCATGTTGCTTTAATCCAACTGTTGCTCTTTGTTGCTGTAGCTGTTGTACTTCTTCATGTGCCCTCTGTTCCAACAAACGGTGTAACTCCTTTTCTCTCTCCTTACTCAGCTCCTCCTCTTGGGCCTTTCTGTAGTCTCTTCGGTCTGCCTCTGATTCAGCACTTTGACTGTGTCTTGGCAGTTGATCCTTAAGTTTCTTCAGTGGCTGGCCACACACGCCTCTCTCTGACATGCTGGAGTCACACACATCGCTGGCTCTGTCTCCTGCTTCATCAGGGTTTTTCCAGGTCATGGTGAACTTGCCTTGTAGCTCTCCTTTAATTTCACCTTGTGTTTCATTATGGCATAGTCCTGGTCCCAGCACATACTGGCCTGGTGGTGGCGCAGCAGTGTTAGATGCATATGGAGGTGGCTGAGCATTCCATTGCGGTGCTGATGGCTGTGCAGGCCGCTCTTCAGCTGACTCTCTCTTATCTGGCTGTTTCTCCTCTTCTCTCACAGGCAGCTGTGTGACCTTGAGCACTTGCTTTCTACCCTCCTGTCTGAACCACCTTAACACTTCTCTCTCTCTTGCCCTCTTACCTAACCTACTGTTGCTCACATCTCTTGCTTTGTGGTGTTTAATGTTTGCTTCCATGAAGGTTCCTTCTTTAGGCCACCGTAGCCGTCCAGTAGTTCTTTTATGCCATTTTTTCATGCAGTGTCTTATCTGCTTTTCGTGATCTGGTTGCTGTCTTATTACCAATTCTAGTGGCGTTGATGCACCGACTCCCTTTGTTATTTTTGCCCCCATGAATCCTTGTCTAGCTTCACTAGGTGTGGATCTAGTAATTTCTGGTTCGTTAGGTGCTTTAGTTTTTATTAACACAATTATTTTACCAGCAGTAATACCAGCCTTGAATTTTTTATTCAATCTGTAATCAAACTTTAAATCTTCAGCTCCGTCTTCTCTGGGTGTTTTGATCAACCAGCCAAACAGACCTGTCTCCCACTGCACTCTCCTCGGGACAACAGATATGCAGAGCTGTGGATTGTCAGACACTCTCTCTATCCCTACTAAGGGTGTGTGTTCAGTGAGGCCTAGGAAAGGCCTCAGCGGCACAGTTGCTACTGCTCTGGGGTCGTTACAGAGACTCTCTAACAGGAGAGATAGTGAGAACGGGGTCCAAAGCCTATGCAGTGTTTGATCCCAATCTATAGCAGGAAAATCTCTTTTTATTTGAGACAAATTAATAAATTTTGTTATTTTCCACAATTTAAAACATATCAAAAACTCGTCCTGCTGATGTTCAACACCACTTTTATCTCTGTATGTACGCTCCAGCCAAAAATGAGTCCTGATACCTTGTGTTTCAGGATCACCCTCTTTATCAAAATGTTCTAATGACACTATTTCATCTTCACTACTGTTATCATCTTCCATCCGCCTTAACAACTGCTTTAACTTTAAACAGTTATCTATTTTATCTATTCAATACTCTAGCAGCTTTATGCTGTATTCATTAATACACCTCAATCATTTTCCACATTACTCCACTCAAAAAGACTATAAAAGCCAACACTGTTAATATCTCAAACACAGTGTGTCCGATAGCGGATTGCTCCTCTATCTCTCTTACACTATCAATTCTGTTCTTTCTTTACTCCCTTTCTAGTATGAATAAATCTTATCATCTATTCCAACTTTATTAACTTGTACACAATTTCTGTCTTACAAGCTATTATACACCTCGTACGCACACATATCATAAACCTTATCTGGGCGTCCCCAGTTACAACAATTACAATGATTATATACAAACAGACATACATGAAGCCACAATATACAAGCCTTTTTATTTACAACATACACCTCTAGCTCCTTTTATTTACAACATACACCTCTAGCTCCAACGATTACACAGAGACAGACACACACACACAAAGTTATCTGCGCAGTATATTCACACTATGTACACACAGCTACTGTGCTACTGTTCCCTAACAGTCCGCAGCTGCACACGTCAACCTTGACGTCTCTTGCAAGTCAGGTCGCCACCACAGGACGACTGGTCGCTTTCCCTAAGCGACGCGCGCGCAAACAAATACACTTACCCAGGCAGACCTTTCTTCCTGTAATTAGGATTTTCTGAAAGCGGTATCGTAAGGTATTGTTACTCTAAACCCATACTCGAACCAAGGCAGGCCTTTTCCAGCGGAAAAGCGGTATCTTCGGTATGGCCCATACCTCGCCCGTGCAGTCCTTTCCCCTGTCTTAACAGATAAGAAAGCGGTATCCGCGAGTACTATAAATTATCAACGCTAGCCCCCTCATACAACCCTTTCCCTCTTTGAAAGCGGCAGAGTGGGTATACTTAATCACCTCTCTCTCTCATCTCCCTTGCAAACCTTAGATAACACAGTGCAGACACCTCTGACACACTTTCTGTGACCTTGGCAACTACACAGGCACTACCATTACACTGACAGCCAGACCAGGCAGCAAAGAAACGTTACGCACACTACTACCCAACCTACAATAGCAACATTTAGCAGAAACTCACTCATTCCTCACACTCACTCATCCGCACCGTGGTAGCTGACAGATATTAAAGCAAAACTAAAAGACACAGATCAGAAGGAAAAAAGAGAAAAGAGAAAAGAAAACACAGATTAGCAGCATGCAACTGGACTCAACTCCGCTAGTTCTCCGCTCGACTCTGGGTTTTTATTACTTTCAGGGTGTAAATTACTTTTTATCTAAATCAACAAGTGATAACAAGTTTTTATCATACATACTAGGTTCTTTTGGAGGTGAAGTCAGCTCTTCCCGGGCGAGATCGCACCATCATTCAGACTCCAGATATTAAAAAAATGCTCTGCTTACCTTAGTTTTGAAGGCCTATGGGTCTGAGATATAGGCGGCGATCTGCTCCGGTAGAGACTGTAGGAATACTTCAACCTCCTGGCTGGCTCGCCAACTTTGACGGGGATCTCCTACTGCCTCGCCAAGGACCAGATACTGACTGGATCAGGGTCAAATTATAATTCTTTGCCTAATTCTTAACTCTTAATATTATCACTTATAATCTTAAAAATTCTAAGTCTTAGGAGAGATCAGCTTTTCTTCAAAAAATGCACAGAGTCTGAAAAAAGAGTCAGAGTCCAGAAGAGTTGAGTCCAGGGAGCTTTATTCTCTTCACAGATCAAAAAGCCCAGGCAAGTCCTGCCAAAAATGCCCAAATTCTGTTCTGCGCATCACCTTTTATACACTTGTCAGAGGGCTTGGCCATACAGTTTGGCCACATCCTTTTTATCAAGTTACATCTTTACACTGATTTTATTGGTGTTTACATAGAGGGGGGTCTTCCCCTTTAATGCATAATTAATAATCTCTTACCTAATTTCTACTGGTAATTTTCCATTGTAGCCTTTAGGGATTTTCCACTGAGATCCCTCTGGCCTCAGTATCTATTGGGATCTTAGGAACTTTCCAGATTACTGCTTTGTTCTAAGTTTAGCAAGTTATCTCTATTCTAGTGTTTTTATTGGTGTCTAGCCAACTCTTAGGACATTTTTTAAAAAGATTTATATAACAGAACATAGGCCAAGCAAAACAGAGATAGTACTAACTAAACAGACATACGACTCACTAAGTAAACAGAGATTTCACTAAATAAACATAGATGTGATTTCTTAAGTATACAGAGTTAAGAGTAAAGAAACATGTTCAGAAATCCTCTTCATGTGTCTGTCTCCCTCATGCCCCTGAGCACAGAGTGAGCACAGAGTGAGCACAGAGTGGACAGAGTGGAGTGGCACAATCTTGTCATGTAACCCTCAGATCTGACACTACAATGTAATCCTTCATAGTTACAACGTGAAAATCAAAGAGTTCACCCAAACCCTCAGAGATACAGGTAAATGCAACTGTGCAACTTAGTCAGCATCACTCTGCCCCATACACTTTTATACAATACTTTGTTTTTTTCAATTTTGTTCAAATAAACAAGTCATTGAAGGTGTGAAATTGCCACCAAACTGGCCACCAAAAGTCACTGCGAAAAAATATGGGGCACCACATCACTGTGGTAACTGCTGCCCACTATACTTCACCTGTAGCTTTGCTCCTCAAAAAGCAGTTGTCCAATAGTATAACAAA
The DNA here is from genome assembly GCF_017976325.1 of Chelmon rostratus. Taxonomy (NCBI): domain Eukaryota; kingdom Metazoa; phylum Chordata; class Actinopteri; order Chaetodontiformes; family Chaetodontidae; genus Chelmon; species Chelmon rostratus. The sequence goes on from NC_055679.1 coordinate 412,826, forward strand.
GTAGTATTACAAGCCAGTAATACATACAAAGTAATACATAATACATATGTATTAATACATAAAAAGTGCATTATTTAATTACTAACCCCAAGAAGAAAGCCTTTCCTGCACCAATGCCACAAAACTGTAACTGGTGTTTAGGACCCACATACAGTACCACCAGTACACAAAGATTGCTCTTACAGATTTTAATCTTAAATTTAGCAGAGACAGATGAGCAGTCACATAGTGTTATGTCTCGTTGTGTCAGTTAAGCTGTTGGTTTCACTAGCGTCAAGCTTTGTCTCACTTCCTGTTTTATTGTGAAATCCTGACTCTCCTCTAGTTTGTCTGCCCCACCCTGATTGTCTCCACCTGTTAGCTCAAGTATATATAGGGTGGATCTCATTTCTCAAAATTGTCGTTTCCTCGCTCCTCGAGCCTTGCTCGAACCGGAAGTACTTCTGGTCCGCCATCTTGCCGGCCGTCCCAAAGCGCAAATTGCGGCTCTGAGGAGCGAGGATCGAGGAGGGCCTTCGGAGGAGCTATGAGCAAGGATACATCAGTACATCCTACTCGGAAGTCAGTCAACCGAACGGTATAAAGACTTCGCCCCTACAGTTGCCACATTAGAATGAGATGGCGGAGAAACAGTACAAGTGTAAGTCACAGCAACGCTGATCCGGGTCAGGTCAGCAAATGACCATCTCTTCACCAGGAAGAGGCATACAGCCAAGAAGGCCTGGGGGTGGGTACAGTGTTACACAATGCCATATAGCTGACCAGCACACGCATGTGCACTGTGTGGGTAATGCAACGTTGCACTGCCTCCATTGTCCACGTACCGGCTACATATTGGGTGCGCCCAGAGTATTACTGTACATATTACGTGAACGCACATCACCTCGCTCTGCTCAGTGAGACCCCGTGAGTCAAATGGCAATTGTGTGAATAAACCTCGCCAGTAACACAGACTCACGTTGAATAAACAAACCTCAAGAGAAAATACAAGGTGAGCACTGCATGTAATATGGACAAAGTGCACATGCATGAGCATGTGGGACAGGAGATGTTTTACATAGTGCATCACATTCTAGTGGTTACAGTGTCAACATGTGCCTGCTAAAGTATGTCACTGATATTCCCTAGGAACCAAAGAATCCACCAACGGGGACAGGGACAGATGGGGGGGAGGCCACGGCAGCCACATGGCCGTGGTTTGCACAGATGCATGAGGCCATTGGGGGGCGTCCCTGTATTGAGCCCCCAGTTCTGTTGGACTCCTCTGACGTTGCTGCCAGTGGCAGTGGTGCACCATCTCCTGGAGATGAGGCCGGTACATGCAGCCAGGCATGTGTGGAGGACAGGGACCCAGACTCCCCACAGCCTGGCACAAGTGGCGGCACCACCACACAGGCAGATGATGGGCTGTCCACCTCAGGCAGGCCCCCATCCAAGAGGGCCCGCACATGGAGGGGTGCTGTGATGGCGTTCCTCACAGTGGAGGCAGAGAGGGAGCAGGCCTGTTGCCTGGACTGTAGTACAGACAGAAAGTACTTCCTAGAGTCATTTAAAGAATTAGTCAGACAGTAAGTCCAATCATAAGTTTAGTTAGTTTTGTATCATTATCATTTTTGTTTCCAATGAATAAACACCTTCAGTTGTGGCATCTAAGTCCTGACTCCGTGTTATTGTACCTCTGTGTCACAAACAGTGATAACACCTGGAATTATATGTATGTACATGTGATCTTGGCCAGTGAACACCTCTACTGTACCATTCTAGTCATGCAGTTGATACAATATGCGACATACTGTCATGGTTGAAGGTGAGACCCTTCAAGGTAAGGTATCCCTGAATGCAGGACAGCTGAATGCAGGTGCTGAATATGTACTGCAGCAAACTGAGTGCATACACATGTATTTATACAGAATACCGGCCACAGAGGCAGGTGTGGTATAGCACATACACAGGTAACAATATTAGCTCACCTGTGTGCCCTTCTACATGTAATAATACGCACATACCAGTATGGTTGTATACAGGACATATACAGGCAGACATGCAGTGGCATATTTATTGAGGCAACTGAAAGCAGCCACATGCATTACAAACATAAATACCCCACTACAGGGTAATGAGCAGAGAGCAGCCCCGCCAGTCGGTCACGCTGGCCATGTCCGCATGCCGCCCCCCTCACTGGACGTGGTGGAACCACACCAATGTCCCCGTCATCCTCGGGTGGCTCCAAGATGTCCCCCGCTGTGAGGCAGATATTGTGGAGCACTGCACAGGCAGTGATGACTGAGGGGACAAATGTGTGGTCGACCTCCAGAGCCCCGAAGAACAGCGATCTCCAACGCGCCTTTAACATGCCAAAGGCCCACTCTTTGATGGAACGGGCCTTAGCATGATGGTGGTTGAAGCAGCTCTGCACCCTCCCTTGCAGTGGTTCCCTGTATGGGGTGATGATGGCCACAGGACGATCGATGCAGGGGTAGCCACCATCACCCACAGTGAAGTACCCTGCAGTGAGAGAGGAACAACTTTACAACATGTACGGTTGATGATGACTGTTTGTGTTAGGTGGTTACTTATGTCTTACCTGCGGGTGGATACAGAGCCTCGCTGTAGATTCTGCTGTTCTTCAGGACTCTGGTGTCATGGACAGAGCCAGGATACCCCACAAAGGTGTTGATGAAGAGGCCCTTCCCATCACATACAGCCTGCAACTGTATGGATGGGAAGAGCTTCCTGTTGAGGTAATCCTGGCCACCGGGTCCTGGGGGGGTCTTGATGCGGACATGGCAGCCATCGATGGCGGCCACACACCCGGAGAACACTGGGCTGTTGGCCAGCTGTACCAGACGTAGGGCTGCAATATTCTCCACTCCAGTGTGCACCATTCTGCAGACTGTTGACTTGGGGACATTGAAGGCCTGGGACACCACACTGTATGATAGGCCATGCGTCAGCCAGTAGATGGTACACAATATGTGTACCTCATGTTGCCAGCCCTGTGTGCGCCTCGATGGCAGGATCCTCATCAATGCCTGTATGGACTGGCGCCTCAGCCTGTAGTCTGCCATGAGGTCCTCCTGACCATCATAATATATGGCCAGAAGTGGCACATCAGGGTAGAGGCGAGCATATACTGGCTCCCGGTCACACTACACAGGAAAAGGACACTGTGTTACTTTCCACACATCTTATCTTTATGGATTAAGACATGTCTGACATACCAGGACCATATATAATGTTTGGGGCTGTGAACCTCTTCTTCATCTTCATCTACCTGGCTGACAAAAATCCCAACTTTTGTGTCCAGGCTAGTGTATGCATGCACAGTTGTTACATTGCATTGGATACTTTCTTATTGTGCTTTTCTTTTTCCTGTTAGTTATATTACTTATACTGTGTTTATTCATGCCTGTTTGCACGTTCGCACTGGCAAAATCTGAGCATTTCCCCACTGTTCTGAGGCGGCATTTTCTGTCATTTCTGTAATCGCCTACTGATATTTTTAATGAGAGCATTGAGGGAATTTGGGTCGTCAGTTCAATACACCTTTTTCATAGAATGTTTGCTTTGTTATGGCAACTTCGCCCCGCTCCACTGGGATCAGCTTTTTAGGATAAAAAGAACAAAAACAATGTATTGAACAGACCAAAATTAAACTTGCCTACAGCGGCCTCTTGCTTCCACTGCCAAGACAATAATACAGCGTTATTAGCTGCTGTTTCACATATACACTCTTTTTCTTCCTTCGGTCCTGTTAATTCAGCTTTCAAAGTGGCAGAAAACAGCAGCAGATCTACTTCATTCAGGAGGTTCAGAGAGGTCAGGAGGACTGTGTCTCTATTCGTGTGAGTGATGTAATACACTGCTCAGTTTTATCTCTCACACCATTTATAACTGCAAACTCTGATTCATTGCTGAGGGTTTGATGCTGCCTTGGATCATAATTTTTTTCTAGAGATTTTATTTCACAGGAGAACACTACTGGTGTCTGCACTTGTGAACTGATGTCTTAATCACTGCCTTGTGCACAGCAGGCAGAGTTTTAGTGAACGTGTGTAAGCACATTGCTGCATTTCACTGCACGCTGTGAATCTACAGGCAAAGGAAGAGAGAAGAAGAGATAGGAGGCTTAGTGCAGGAAGTTAATCCTTGACTGAATGGAGAGGAGAATCCAAGGCAACATAAAACATTCTAAAATACTGACAGTCAGATGCATGGGGGAGTTTGTGTGTGTGTGTGTGTGTGTGTGTGTGTGTGTGTGTGTGTGCATGTGCGTGTTCCCCTCTTTCCCTTTCTCTACTTTCTTATTTTATTTCAACTTGTCTGATCTGTTTTATAATCCTACATAGTTTCCCTTGCCTCTATCACAGCACTTCAGCTTGTTCATCTATATTGCATGCTCTGGTGAAATGGTAAACTACACATTAAAATACTGTGTGTCATGGCAGCTCTTCAGTAGCGGTTGTGTGGGAAGTTCTCTCCTGTGAGATCCAGGCTACCTCTTAACAATTGGTTTAAAGGATCTACCAGTTGAGTTATGTTTCTTTTGCTATTATTATCTTTTATTGCAGATCATTGTTTTAAGTACTTTTAAAACATACTATTACAATATTACTAGTTTCTTTCATTTGAAAATTACTTACTTTACAATATTACTGTCTATGCATTCCATATTGCACTACTTTTGTTACTGTAGCCTTAGCGTAACTTAGTCTCTATGGCAACCTTGTCTTAACCCACGATTGGTCTTGACAGAAATTTTTTCTTCTTTCTTTTCTGTCACACCTAGTGCTGGACTTAGTAGTTTAAGTTTTCAGTTTTATGGTCTAAAATACAAATGTTACTTTGTTACTGGCTCTGGTGAGATCTGCAGTCTCCTCTCCTTTTTTCCCTTTTGTGCTCCTGTGTTTTCCCTTCCTCTTGTCTCTTGTCTGTCTCTCCCGTCTGCCTAGTTGAGTGGCATCACTCAAGGGTGTGGCCGACAGGTCAGGCCAGCCTCCTCTCTGATTGAGCACAGGTGTTCATACATGTGTGTCTGACAACTTAATCTATTAAAGGCATCAGCAAGGGAATGAAAGAGGCTTTGCTGTACCTTTTTTTAAAACAGTCATTAGTGATCCTTTTGTATATAATTTGAGAATGAATTGCTCTTATCTTGAGTAAGGTTTGATTCTATTAAACTCACATGAACCTCTTTGCCTCTGTACCAGTCTGCTGAATGACTAATGATATATTACAAATGAAATATGTCAGCTATGATTTAGTACTTTAAAATGTACAGCAGAGGGTCTCACAAAAACAATAATCCCCAGCTGCAGCATGACGTTCAGAACATGCTGCCTCTACTCATGGAATTGAACTCTGCTTTCAAAATTGTTCCAGTGAGCTCTTTAATATGAAAAAGTGAGTGTGACTTCCGATGCAAAGCCAGGCTGTTATTATTCTTCCACATTCCACAAATGTAATTGCCTCCCCTCTCGAGGACATGTAGAGTTTTAGCGTTAGTACAGCCTGTTATCACAGCTCTCTTGTCATCTATTGCCATGTCAGTAATTCTCATGGTGTCAATGAAGAGAAGAGTGGTAAATGTCAGCTCTCCTCCTTCATCTGGTGAAGCCTCCTGGCTTTCTTAACTGTTCCTCTCATGTAGTGCACAACAGGCTTTAATATCCCTCTTTTCTTTTCAGAATTTGACACAACTTTGCTGCATTTCAAGGATATCCCTCTTCAGGACTGACTGATCATTCTTTTTCCTAGAATTTTTGAGAATACACAATTATATTGTCAGTGCATCTGTATTGACCACTTCGGGGTCAGGAGGTAGAGCAGTCGTTGATCCCTGGCCACAGCAGTCTACGTGTCGAAGTATCCTTGGGCGGTGAGGGTACTGGTTTGCTTGCTAGAGATTCATTATACTGTTTTTATTCCTGTCTCCTGTCTACTCTGTCTGAGCTTGCCATTTGGGTCTATTCAACCTGCAAAAACGTAACAAGCATCAGGAAAAGGAAAGTCCTAAACGATGACAGGATGCGGTCTCATCCCCCTGAGTGTCCTGGGGTAGTGGGAGGCGGAGTACCCTCAGTAGACTTCTTTCACAGTTATGAGCTTTTCCGGAGACCAGTTGGTGTGAAGTGTTACAGCCTCCACTGTCCCAGGTCTGAGTGTGCCATGCGCACTGAGAAGGATGCTTGTCTACTTCATGTGGCTACTTCAAAACAGTCAAATCTGCCACAAAAAAAGAAGTCAGTGTGTTAGGACTGAGCCTGTAGATTAGACTGTGGCATGTCTAAGTACTTTACAAAGGCAACTGGACTTGCCTGAGGTTCTAGAAAATATTTCGCCTCTCATCCAAGAGGCTTTTTTAGTTCTAACCCCATCTTATGTTCAAGTGGGTGGTGACAATCAAAGGGCAAAAACTAATCAGTGTGTGTGGGTTTTCTGTATACTTCTATATTGAGTCTTCTGCCATTATCTCAGTCTCTCTAGATTCTGCAGTGTGAATTGAAGATGGGGGCAAAACCTGCCAAATGTGCTCCTCATGACTCCTGGAGAGAATCAAAATGTCATCCACAAAATGGTTCGAATCATCTATTTTTCTTGATTGTAGTTAAAAGTCTAGGAGCAGCATTCTGTACATTTTGGAGTTAATACATTTTTGGTTCAGACAAGTAACAAGGCTGTTGCAGTCATCCAGATTTGATGAGATGAAGGCATGTTGAATGGCCTCCTTGACTTAAAAGTTAAGGTACATAATATTTTTTCAAATATTTCTAAGATGATAACAACACAATTACACAAGCTTTGTGGTGTGGCTTAAAACTTACATTGCTGTCAAACCAGACACCAAAATTCTTGCAACGGGTCTGATATGATACAATAAGGAACCAGCAGATGGCAAAATTTGTTTTGCCATGTGCTAGGACCCAATACTAAGAATCTCTGTTATGTTGAGTTCAGCTGAAGAAAAATCTTCAAAATCCAGTTTTTGACATTACAAAGGTAATCATAAGCTAACTCAGCATTCCATGATCTGAAAATCTGATGGGCATGTACATCTGTGTATGTATCAGCACCAGAAAAATTAAAAAAGACACCATGTCTGTGGATAATGTGTCCAAGGGGAAGGACATATAAAGAAAATAAAATTGGTCCCAAAACTAATCTATAAGGCACACCATATTTACTGTAACTGTTGAATCAAATCAGAGGTTCTATGTTTCTGTTAACAGAAGAAAATGAAGAGAAATAGTTAAGAAACAACCATTCTAAAACAATACCAGATGTACTGACCCAGTGCCTCCATCTGTCTAACAGGATGCTGTGATCGATCATGTCAAAAGCTGTGCAAAAGTCCATTACAAGGATTCCAAGGCCATCATCAGCTGTGTGCCATCAGCATTAATACAGCTGAATGAGATTGTATCAGGCTGTGCCATGATGTTAATGTGAAACAGAGTTGGAGACATTTGCATTACAGAGACGAGAATGACTGACAGGTATGAGAATTGATTACGGCATGCCTGTGTATGGATAAGGTACTTGCATGCACACACACAGAGACAACGTTCCCTCCACGAAACATTTTTTGATGATGAACGAAAAAGAATAGGAAAAACAGAGTAGGAAAGGGAAAAAAAATCATGGAAACCAACCCATAAACAGACCCACCCCACACATTCCCTCACCTCTCACCACTCACACCTGATTTGATTTGAGAGCCTGCTGTGTATTGCTTTTCCATGTGGACTGCATCCCTGCATCTTTCATTACTGTTACACACCGGTGATTGATCTTATTAACGGCGCTGAGTTCATTGCGAGACATTTGTTCAATCTTTTACACAGGAAGGTGCACCCCAAGCCATTAATGGAATTAGATACTGATAGGGGGGGGATAATTAAAAAGACAAGATTTCATCTGCTGAGAGTGGACAGGCAAGTGACAGAGAGCGGTAAGAGGAAGGGTGGAGATGATGTTTGTAAACAACGGATGGCGTAACCCAGGGCACATTAGTGTAAAGGAGCAGAGCTGCACGAGAGACATAGTCTGCATCTCATTTCTCTTATATCCTTGCTCCTTGCTCAAACCGGAAGTACTTCTGGTCTGCCATCTTGCCGAATATGGGGATCCGTCATGTTTCAATTACATGTATTTCATCCACAGCCTGTTTAGTTATGTTATAAATCTCACCAACAGCAGCCTCCAAGCATGTGTGGAACATATTTGATCATATAGACGACGGCACTCTGTTATTTATCAATCTTCACATGTCGAAAACTTTGATGTCTTGATTAAAAGCCTTCACGTGGCCATGTTATGTTTACAGAACTGCCATTGATATATAAACCAAATATATCGGCCTCTCCTTGGTTGTTCTGCGTGTTATTTGAGTGAAATATAGGTTTCATGGCTTGTAGGCTTCCCTTCACTGACAGTTCTGAAATCTGTGTCATTGAACAGGGAAAGAAGACAGCGAGGCTGATAAGGTTCAGGTCAGAAAACAGGTGGTCCTGTTTACCAGGAAGAGGCATCCAGCCAAGAATGAAGTAATTAATTCTCATGTGCATTAATAAAAGTGTTACCTACTTGTTTGGTAATGCTGGTGACTTCTAATAATGTAAATATAGGTGAATGTGTTACTATAACAGTACATGCAGCAGATCCAGTCCCGTCATCAGAAACAGACGTCACTTCATGTGACACTTCAGATGTCTCAATTCTCTGTCTTCAACTCTCCCCACCTTCACCCAGTATGCTAACTGCCACACCAGAGAAAAAAAGACACTGGACTGACTGGATGCAATCACCAAGGATGCTGACAGTTCTTCACCCCTCCATCCACTGGGCCGAACTGATCACAACCTGGTTCATCTGCTCCCTGCCTATATACCCTTGGTAAATAAACAACTGGCAACCATTAGGCATGTGAGAAGATGGTCAGTCCAGCATGACCACTGAGGGACTGTTTTGACAGTACTAACTGGGAGGCGTTGTGCAGTCCTTATGGGGAGGACATTGACAGTCTAACTACCTGCATCACTAAACTTCTGTGTGGATAACACTGTGCCTACTAGGAAGGTGCGGTGTTTCAGTTAGAGCCTCTCCTCTCCTCTCCTTTTTATGACTCTTTGGTTGCATCTGCAATCTTTTACGCAGTGGTCTGCTGGGGCTGTGGAAGAGACTGAACAAACTGGTCAGGAGAACTGACTCTGGACTGCCCTTTGGACAACATCGAGAACGTAGGTGAGAAGAGGTTATTAGCCAAGCTGACATCTATCATTGACAACCCCATTAACCCCCTGCATGACAAAGTTGGGGCCCTTAGCAGCTCCTTCAGTGACAGACTGGCAGGCCAAGCTCCGGTACAAAAACAAAATTAAAGATCACTTCAATAACAACAACCCACAGAACATGTGGAGAGGCATCAGAACCATGATGGACTACAAGCCTAACACTCAGCTCGCCAGCCACAACCCCATCCTGCCTGACACCTTAAACAGCTTCTTTGCCCACTTCAACACATCAGGCAGCAGAGAAGCCATACACCTACCCCGGCTGGAGGAGCAGCACCAGCCCCTCGTCCTGCAGCAGCACCAGGTGACATCCACCCTGAAGAGCTACAGGACCGGAAAGGTGTCAGGCCAGACTTTGAGAACATGCGCTGTCCAGCTAGCAGGAGTGTTCCTGGACATCTTCAATCTGTCCCTGCAGCAGTCCATGGTTCCTGAGTCCTCCACCATCATACTGGTACCTAAGAAGAAATCGATCACCTGCCTGAATGATTACCGGCCTGTTGCTCTGACCGTGGTAATCATGAAGTGCTTTGAGTGGATTTTTCTCAGGTACATCAGAGACTTCATCCCCACGGACCTAGACAGCCTTCAGTTCACCTACAGAGGGAATTGGTCCACAGAGGATGCTGTCTCCATCACCCTGCACACAGCCCTGGCCCAACTGCAGCAGCTCAACACCTACGTCAGGATGCTATTTGTAGACTTTAGCTAAGCTTTCAACACCATCATCCCAGACAAGCTGGCGCTAAAGCTACATGCAGTGGGTCTGCCCGCGTCACTGTGCCACTGGATCGGAGACTCTCAACAACAGGCCTCAGGTGGTGAGAATAGGGAAGGCAACATCATCCCCTTTACCCTGTTTACTCATGACTGTGGTGCCATCCACCCCACCAACACAGTTGTGAAGTTTGCAGACGACACTAGTAGTAGTGGGTCTCATCTCAGATAATGAGACCCACAACAGAGAGGAGATACACCAGCTCACCTAGTGGTGTCCAGCCAACAACCTCGTGCTGACCACAGGGAAGACCAAGGAGGTCACTGTTGACTTCAGGAGGTCTAGAAAGATGGATCACGCCCCCCTCCTCATGGACGGAGAAGTGGTGGAGTGAGTGGACAACATCAAGTTCCTCGGCCTCCACATCACATCTGATCTCTCCTGGTCCATGAACACCTCCTGCCTGGTGAAGAAGGCACAACAAAGGCTCTTCTTCCTCTCAGCTTTTACAGGGCCACCATTGAAAGTGTCCTCTGCCTTAGTGTGACAGTGTGGTATTGCAGCTGCACGGCACAGGAGAGGAAACAGCTGGCACGGGTGGTTAAAACTGCGCAGGGCATTGTGGGCTGCCCCCTTCCTGACTTGGACTCTATATATACAAGCTGGGTCAAGAAGAGGGCAAGATCCATCGCCACAGACCCCAGCCATCCGGGCCACAGACTGTTTGTACAGCTTCCATCAGGATAGCGGTACAGGAACATCCACACCACCACCAACAGACTGAGGAACAGCTTCTTCCCCAGAGCTGTCAGAGATATTACCCCCTGCAGCCCCTCACTGGAGTGAGAGACTGTAAGGACTATAAGCCACTGCACATTGCACTTTGTCCACCTTCACCTCCAACTTCTGTGAATTTAACATAAGTTGCCTTTATGCATATTTGTACTGCATGTTAGTTCATTTTATTCTATTATCTTTATTTCATTTTATTATCTTTCTTATTATCTTTCTTTCTAACGTGGGGGTTGCAATGCAAATTTCGTCCATGTCCATGCTCAATGACAATAAGGCAATCTTAAATCTTACTAAAAACCTTCCGGAGGTGGTGATAACGGGAGGGCACGGAGTTCAGGTCTGATCTGTGAGGGTTGTGTCTGTGCAGCCAGGAATAACCGAGAACCCAAATCTGAGATGGTGAAAAAGAAAAAAGTTCCTTATGACCATGAATGTGCAGTTCCAGGGGTTCTGTGGTATGAGTGATGGTAAACAGTTCTATACCATTGAGAGCTCTGGCTTGAACCGGGGTAACCAATGGCTGAGATTTTAGTCCCAGTTTGGTTGCCAAACCCCAGGCCGTCAGACTCTCATTGGCCCCTGAGTGCTCTAAGACTAGTGGTGATGGCGTGGTGTGTTACCTTGACTGGCGCAAGGACTCGTGGAAAACAGTCAGGAGGCATGAGCGAATTCACCGTCTTGGGTTTTTTGGCTGGACATGATGCAACGAGGTGATTAGCTATCACTCCTCCGGTGTCAGCTGTGCCCTGCCGAGCTGCATGGATTCAGTTCCCCCTGCCGTGGAGGAAGGTGGATTTGATCTGGAAGCAAGTGCCGGGGGTCCAGCCAGCCGAGTGCCAGGGCGCATGGGGGTCTCTCCTCTGAGGGTCCCCTCGATGTTGCTTGAGTTTGCAGATTCGGTTGTCTGTCCAAATGGCCAGGGCAATGAGAGAGTCCAGGTCTGGGGGCAGGTCCAGAGGTACCAGCAGCTCCTGTATGGTGGCTGAGAGTCCCTTCAGGAATACGTTGTACAGTGCTGTGGACCTTCACCCACTCGCCACTGCCAGGGTGTGGAAGTGGATGGCGTAGTCACAAACTGAACCACTGCCCTGTCTCAGCCCACTCAATTCTCTAGCCTTTTCCCTATCTGTGGACACCGGATCAAAGGTTCTCATGAGCAGCTTTGAGGTCTTTAAGGGAGCTGCAAAGTGGGGAGTCACGATCCCACCCTGCAGTCGCCCATGCTCTCGCTCTTCCGGTCAGGTGTGAGATCATCAAGGCAATCTTGGAGTGGTCTGTGGGAAATGCATTTGGGGAATGTCCAAAGTAAATACAACAGTCTATCATGAAGGCTTTGCACTGCCCAGACTCCCCGGAAAATCGGTGGAGACAATAGGTAATCAGGGCGGACACACGGGTGACAAATGAGGAAGGGCAAGTGCTCTGAAACGAGAGGAGAGTTGGTCTTTCAAAATAAAACAGGAAATGACAAGACAGAAAACCCAAGACCTCACCACGGTGTGACAGAGATGTAGAAAAAATATACAAAATGTTCCATCAATAAAAAACATTGAGTGTATCTTTACAGTAAATTGCCAAATATTTGGATACATTTCTTTATTCATTAATTATTTTCTCTTTATGTTTTGCTGTATATTTGATCATTTTAGCACAAGGTGCATGGCCAACACACCTACATGATATGATCAGACTTGGCTGCAGGAGGAATGCCGAGGACTGACTTGAATTGAGTTATATTGGTGATGTGTTTCATTTTCTTGCATTTATCACCTGCCTGCTCTGTGGCCACGAGCCAACACTAATGCATCAGGTGGGAGATCATTAAAGAGACCTCCCTGTTTCTTTCACAGACAGTGTATGAGAATCACATTCTCTATTATGAATGGAGACAACAACTGATCTGGGCTGATTTTCTGCTCCACAATATATTTCTTTCCCTCTTCCTCACACTGTCATTAGCTCTCTCTGCCTCTTTATCTCCTCAGCTTTGTGCCTACTGGATATCCAATCTGTTTCCTAGGCCCAATTTTAATTTCCTGTCTGCTGTCAGGTGTAGGCCTCTGTGGCAGAGGGAAGTGGAACACAGAGAATGAAGAGGAGGTGACCCACAGCAGCCAACTACTTGCATGATATTTCTATTGGACCCATCCAGCTCTGTTCTAACCTCATCGGGGGCATTTTTAGAGAGCAGCAAGCAGGAAAAAGTGTAGAACACACATAGAAAAAGAAGCTGTGAATTTTGCCATTGTGAGATCAATAAAGTCTAATCCAGGGGTTGGCAACTAGCGAAAATAATTAATGAGCATTTATCTAAAAAGTATTTTATTTTAGTTTATTCGTTTTGAAACAAATCGCTCGCGCTCACAGATGACAGTTTACGATCCTGCGTATACGATGCAGGTGACGGCGCACAGCGCTGATGTGCAGACGCTCTGCGCTGAGGTTCAGGAGCAGAAATCGCATTAACCACGTTTGATTAATATTTTAATTGCCTATTATTGAGCATATATTCATATTTTTTCATTGTTCAGTGAAATAGTCCTTTTATTATTCAGGTTGACAGCTGACTGCACACGTCAGTAAAAGACTGACGGCACGCAGAGAGTGGACGGTATTTTTACCTTGCTGCCGGTGGAGAATTTAAGTTGGGTGTTTTTTTCATAAATGCAAGATGGACTCCAATAGACATTGAGAATTTTACTTGAAAGTACCTTCAACCCAACGTCTTTTTGTCGGACTTCAAAATGTTATTGTTGCATGCAGAAATGTCATTTTGTTTTCTCTGCAGTCGTTCAGCTATTTCATAAATGCAGCACATTATCGTTTGTTTGTACATAGTATAAAGGCAAAAAAAACATTATCTGCAGCGTTATTTTATTCGACACGTCAAAGGGGTTTTGTGGCTCCCAGTGTTTTCTTTACTGTGGAAAACGGGTCCAAATGGCTCTTTGAGTGGTAAAGGTTGCCGACCCCTGGTCTAATCTATAGCTGGTGCCATATTTGTCATTTCAATTCTTTGCTGTAAATAGACTGCAGATACAAAATATTGATATTTGGTTGTCGGAGAGAAAATGATCAGAATGTAGCTGTTACATTTTAGAGTTTAAAGAACCCAAAATACCACTCTCAGACAGAGAAGACAGGAGACTGATGAAAGATTAACAGTTTAACAGTATTAATGAATATTCAAAGTAACTGAGTCCGGGAAATGACAGATCCAGTTTCTTTGGTGAGAGCAGGCTGGCACGGAATACACAGGTGACAAGTGGCACCTGAGCACAGACACAAAGGAAAGGAAAGTCAGGAAAGCAGGAAAACAGACAAAGCAAAAAGCAGACAAAAAGTACTTGGCAAGCTTCTCAGTCTCAGTCTTCAACACACAGGTAGACTGACGATTTGATGGATAATGACCGAAACCCTGGTGCTTATATACTGTGTAGGCAGGTGAGTCTTGATTGCTTGATTGAGCTCAGCTGTGCTCAGGAGCAGAGGAGGCTGGGCCCAACCTGTCAACCACAGCCTGCAGTGGCAGACTCTGACATGACATACAGGGACGAGACAGGAGATAAAAGGAGAGGAAAAAAAACAGGAAAACAATGGGGAAAAGGAGGGGAGCCTGCAGATCTCCACAGTAGATCTATTCATTTAAAAGATCAACCTCATGATGTTTCATTTCTATTTTTTCCTCTCAAGCTGAAATTATTTTTCTGTGGTGATACATGTAAATCGCTGTGCAAACGTAAGTACAGAAAGGTGTTATGATCAGAAAGAAGCTGATGTGACATACAAGCAAGCTGAATGGTTGGTCCACCAACATCCACCGAATTCCTCTTTTTTTTGTTTGGGCACCATTTCAGCATATTACTGCCACAAGTGATCTTCTAGCGGAGCAGACAATATTAAATTCCTCTTTAAGGCACTTTAATATAGTTTCTAATCTTATCATTGTCCCATCCTTTTATGTTGATAAATCAAAATTCTTGTTTCATATGTAGCGGTTTGTGTACTCTGTCAATGGCATGAAATTGATTTCCGCTTCCTAATTTCTTGTAGATTTTCTTTATAATGTTGTTCGCTAAATGTGACATCGCTTTATAATGGGTACTTAAGTTATACACAGAATCCATACAACTATTGAAGAGACACACAAAAATGTGTTTGAATGACAACCATGCATGTTCCCTTACATGCTGCCTAGCGAAGCATAATTCCAGCTTCACTCTGTGTTTATGAGTGCCATACTGTGGGTGTGTTTTTGTTTTTGTGTTTAACATAACCCTGTGTTTTTTAAAAATATGTTGATATCAGGAGGGCTTCGAGTCAGACCATTTGATCCAGCCCGCAATGCCGTTCATAAGTACCAAAAAACAATTATTTTTTTCAGGGATAAAGAAAGACATAAAAACATAAAATAGTACACCATTATGTTTTTCCAAGTGGTCCATGAACGCAACACGCACAGAGTATCGAGTCAATGCTTCATGGCACATGTCAACAAAACTTAAGTAGATGTGGCGTGTCGCACTACAGAAATGGACAAAATATCATTTTTTTATTGAAGTTAAAGGCAAGCCAGTGTGTTTATGTGGACGAGCCCTCGGTTATTAAAAGGGGAATCTCAGAAGTGTCATTACAGCTACAAACATGCTAGACTGGGTAAGCTGCAAGGACAAATGCCCTTGGATAAAGTCAATACAGCTTTCACAAGACCACATTACGACAGAGACAGAGTTATGGAGGCAAATTTTGTGGTAGCTAAGAGTTAAGAAGATAAAACCTCATTCAGACGGAGAATTTGTGAAGGAGCACTTTGGTGCGGTGCCTTAGCACAGGACAAAACAAAAGACTTCCAAAGTGGGTAGAGGACGCCGTCATCTACTTCTCCAGCGCTTTCAACACCATCAGACCGGCACTGCTGAGGGGGAAGCTGGAGGACGTGGGAGTGGATAGACATCTGACTGCCTGGACCATCGATTACATTACTGTCCCCATTATGTGTGAATGCGCAGTTGTGAGTCAGGGGTGGTATTCTGCAGCACAGGAGCACCCCAGGGCACCATCCTCTCACCTTTCCTCTTCACCATCTACACCTCGACTTCACCTACAACACAGACAACTGCCATCTTCAGAAGTTGTCTGATGACTCTGCCATCGTGGGCTGTGTGTCAGAGGGGAATGAACTGGAGCACTGGTCGGTCATTATGGACTTTGTGGACTGGTGTGAGCGCAACCACCTGTGCTTGAACACCAGTAAGACAAAGGAGATGGTGGTTGACTTCAGAAGGAGGACACTACGACACCCACCAGTGAACATCCAAGGGGAGGACATTGAGACAATGGACAGTTTCAAGTATCTGCTTGTTGACGTCAACAAAAAACTGGACTGGTCCCACAACACTGATGCCCTGTACAACAGGGGCCAGAGTTGCCTCCACCTCCTGTGAAGACTTAGTTCCTGTGAGTGAGCTGACCCCTACTCAGGACTTTTTATGACTCTGTAGTAGCCTCTGCTATCCTCTATGCTGTTGTCTGCTGGGCCCCGTGCAGCACAAAGCAGGACAGAAAGAGACTAAACAAGCTGGTCAGGACAAACTGACTTGATGACTTCTCTGTATTGCAGGTTGTTTCCCTATGATACACATTCAATGATGGCTGTATCATCTCAGAACTTCTGGAGGTGGCAGCTGTCCATGTTGTGCCTGTTATCCGATGTGTAGAGGGTGAAGAGAAAAGGAGAGAGCACAGTACCTCATGAAGCCCCAGTTGCAGCTGCAGACTACCACATGTGACATACAGCCCCGAAACCGCACATACTGTGGTCAGTGAGGTAGTCGATGGTCCATGCAGCCAGGTGGCCATCACAGTGCTCCTAGTCCTTTTCAGGTAGGAAAGAGATTGATGGAGCAGGTTGATGACTGCATCTTCCACAATAATGCCTGGTTGTATGCAAATTGTAGCATGTCCTGCTTGCTGCTCACCAGGTGACAGAGGTGGTTGAGTATAATCCTCTCCAGGGTCTTCACCAGGTGGAAAGTTTAGGCCACCGGCCTGAAGTGGTTGGGCTCCCTGGGATGCACAGTCTTTGGAACTGGAACCACTTGAACTCTCTCCAGATTGAGGCTCATGATGTTGAAGATGTGCAGAATGACCTCAGAGCTGATCTGCACAGTCCATGAGTAGTCTAGAGCTGATGCCATCAGGGCCAGTAGCCTTCCTTGCCTTCATCCTCCTGAGCTCCTTCCTCATCTGATCTGCTTTGAGAAGGCCAGGGGGCTCCTTTTGAGTGAGGTGGGGGGCATCTTACAGTGTGCAGGAGCTTAAATGCTGCTGCAGTATTGGTCGAGGGGTAGATGTACACCGTCATCGCGATGATGTGTGAGTGTGGAGAACCCAGGGATAACCCAGAACATGCTGGAGGGATTGCCTATTCCATCTGGCCTGAGAACATCTTGCTTAGCTTGTTGCCACTGCTACCAGGACTTAAACTGGTAGAGAGTGGACAGATGGTAGAGAGTGGACAGATAGATGAAAAAATGCAATTTTCTGTTTTTGTTGTTTTTTCTTTGAGGTAACAATCATTTATTTTTTTCATAATGTTTTTAATTAGTTTTTGCAATAACTGAAATCAATAGTTTTGGAATGGCAACTGCAGAAGACTGACTTGCTCATGGTATTTGTGTGTATGTTTCAGCATAGTAATGCAGGATATTCTAATTTGAGCATTAAATGGCATGCTGATGTTGAATGGCATAATCGTAGAGTGATGACTTTGATTTTACAGCCCACTGAGTGCAGAATGTGCACATGGCATTGTTTGGACAGCTGCCATTGCTCAGCTGGCAACCAACTGGAGTTCTGCTTCTTGCCACATGCCGAAGCAACAGGGTGCAATTAGAGGGAGCACATTCATATCGAGCCTGTGATCCTTTTCCTTCATGGAAGATCCAGGCAGTATGAGTGTGTGTGTGAATCAGCACCTGTAGGATGGCAAATTTTCTGTACTGAGGCAATGGCTGCATGCTGGATTCTATCTGCACTTTCATCCATGACTTCTCATATTAGTGAATGCTTCACAATGTCAAATATAGATTTTGAGAGAATTTGCACTCCCCTGTTGTGATAACCCATTGAGGGAGTTCAGTTAGCCTCCTATTCATGTCTTTGGCGGCCTTCCAGTATCTCTCCATCCTCACAAAAAGCTCCCAAGTGTGAAACCCTTAAAAAAAAAAAAAAAAAAGAATGTAAAAGAAGTCCAAAGTCATTGGAAATCACATTTTGGCAGCCTGTTTTACTGCTTCGAACAGTTGAGGGTAAACTGTTCAAGCATGGTGGAGGATTATTAGCCATGAGGGTGTGATGAAAGGATTGAGAGGAGAGCCACTTGTTGGCTTTACTGACTGATTTCTCTTAGAGGTTATTTCGCAGCATTTCTGTGCTAGGAGACCTTCAGAGCTCAGTCTTTCCGCTTACTGCAACATTTAATGGTGCAAACTTACATTCACACACAGCCATGTGACTGCAGTGCATAAGTGGTCCTTTTATATTTATTAGAAACTTCTAAATTAAATTTGAAGCCACATCTAGATCTAAATTAAATTAAGTCACCTATTTTGGAATTAAATTCCAAAGTTAGATCAGATTTAAATAGAGAGATTTAACATACCTTAAAGACATTAAAGGACAAAACAGTTTTTAACAGGGTGATTTGTTTCATAAAGTATGAACAGTCACCCAAAGGCAATTTAGAACTTGTTAAAACTGGAAAGGTATGATGAGTGAAAAAACTGGGAAAATGTCTTGGGTGGCTGCAGCCCATTCAACTATAAAAGTGACTGGATATACAAGGGTGGACGCAACTATGAAAACCTTTTGATGCAAAATTCATACAAATTACTTACAAAATTAAATGTCTTTAAAATTGTGTAAAAAACAGTGTCTGATTTACCTTTTGTATACAGTATTTATTTTTGATAATTATGTCTGCATGACCATAATGTATACATGTGTGAACAAGCATTACAACAATTTCTAATACCAGTGGTTCCCAAAGTTGGTACACAAGGTGACATATACGTAAATTTCACTTTGTATACTTGTTAGTGTGTATTGTTGTATTGTATGGGTATTTTGCTATTTGCTAATTTTGCTATATGCATGTCACACATTGAGATGTGCAGAGATAGGAGCCATGACCGCAAAAGACCTTTTGTTTGTATTTAATTAGGATTGTTCACAAACTGTTTGTCTCATCAGCACAACTAAAGCCATGTTCTTCCATGTGGGTTGGCATTCTGAACAGTTTCTCAATAGACTGAACAAGTGTGTTGGAGGGGAAATAGCACAAAGTCACTGCAGTAGGAAATTTCCCTGCGAGGTGGCTCAGATGAGGGCTGGGAGTGGATCCGGACCTTGAGACAGAGTTGGCGAGGCTTACTGTACCAGTGGAGAGGAGCTGGTGAGGTGAAGCTGATGCAGTGGGTCTACAGGCAGAGCAGGAACAGACTGGGGTCAGAAGGATGGTGGATTTACCAGGGCGGAGACATGAGGCAAAGGTCGGAGACAGTCGGGTCCATAGCAGGTAAGCAGTCTGGGAACAAGTGCTAGAACGTCAGGCATGAGAGCGAAGACAATCTGGCAGAGTGAGCTGCATATATACTGGCTTGATTGGAGACTGTGTTTGTGCCTGATATGCAAAGTCAGAAACACACAGTGGCAAACTGCAGCAGAGAAAAACTGCATTTCTCCTGCCATCACTTTGACTCTCTGTTTCTGGAGTCAATTATATGCTAGTTTTATTAGACAGTGTTCTAGAAACATATTTCCCCCACAAAAGAAATATAGAACAAACAAAAGATTTTGGTATACCGCAGGAAGGATTCTTCATCTTTTTAATAGCTCACATTCAGTAACCAAAAGAGTAATTGTACTTGTAGAAATTATCTATTCACACAATGAATCATCTGACCACATTCACATTTTACATTATATTTCATAAAAGTTCAAAGTTTAGTTATAGTGCACAAGATTTGTTTGTCTGTTAAACTTAATCTTAATCTAACTGAAAGTTAAAACTTTCCTCTTGACAAGTGATAATTTTGTCAGTCAAGCCAATCATTGATAGTGGTGTGATTATTGGAAAATCTTTCTTGAAAAGGTCTGGTCACACCAGAAAGTGTAGCAGCAAAGTTCATCTCAGTGTCCCTGTGAAATCGGTGGCGCTACATGCTTGATGATGTAGGGATCACCTATGGGACTGTTGGTGAGCTACTGCAGCTGATGAGCAAGTGACAAGCCAACCAGTGATGAGCAACCTTGCGTTAGTCCAGAGCTTCTCAAAGTCCGGACCACAGTCTACATCCGGACTGAACAGCAAGTCAATCAACCCCAATTGTCAACTGGCAGCCTGCCACATTCTATACTGCTTGCAGAATATGAATGAACTGAGAAAATGCTGACATATAATGTTACTCACCAGTAGAAAAGGTCCAGTCCACCATGAGAGTGGCTTGCCAACCCCTGGCAATGAACCAACAAGTCAGAGTAATTCATGGTTCACCTGCTCTATGGATACTCTATGGATAGAATTACAAAGCTTGTCTATTAGATGCAAGATGCATTGTCTAGGTTTATTTTCGTTGGCCAGCAGTTGTTTTGAGTATCAGACTGTTGGCTTTCACTGGTAGCTGAACTGTGTGTATTGACACTGACTCCTTGGCGAGGGTCTTTTTTAGTTCACTATGTAGTCATCACTGTGGAGTTTCCATGTTTTTTAGGAGTCTGTTCACACTGATATAGATTCATAAAAATAACAAAAAAATTGAAATTTGTTTTTTTTTTAAAGTACCCCCACAGAAAAAGTTTAGCCCTTGGACAAATGCAGTTGAGGACCCCTGTGGTTCCAGTTGCTGCATTAGTAGCGGTGTGCTTCTGCTGCTCTCGCTCGTCTGAGTTAAAGTTGCTCTAATCATCTAAAATCATCGAATCTAAAAGTGGCTAATCACCCACTATTTAAACTAACATTAGTTCTGCTCAAGCACTCATTGGTCCATCTTTTTATCGACCGCTAATTACACTTGTTTACTTGCTTGCCTGTTCTGCTAGCGACATTAGCTTAGCCAAGCAGCTAGCGATGGCTTCTCTCTCTCCCTCTCACTCCCCTACTTTCTCTTGCTCGGTGTGTCAGATGTTTAGCTATTTCTCTGCCTCCTTAGTGATACTGGTACATGTAATAAATGTAGTTTGCTTGCTGTACTGGAGGCGAGGCTTAGTGAATTGGAAACGCAGCTCCGCACCATGGAAACTTAATCCTGAGGCGTAGTTAGCCAGGCCACTGTAGCCGGTGCGAAACAAACCAAGTTTAGCTCCTGCTGGACGTCCCTCAGCGGCTTCCGAGCAGCAGGGAAACCAGGGAGTCTTGGTGACTGTTCAAAGGAAGCATAGTCCACAGCTGAAGCCCACGGTTCATCACCAACCACTTTATGTTTCTAACAGATTTTCCCTGAGAAACCAACATTGGTTATTGGCAGCTCTATTTTGAGAAAGGTGAAGTTAGCGACACCAGCGACCATAGTCAAATGTTTCCCGGGGGCCAGAGTGGGCGACGCTGAATCAAATTGGCTAAGGATAAGTGTAAAGTAAGATTGTTATTCATGGTGGCGGAAATGACACCTGATTACACCAATGTGGCAAAAACAGTGTTGGACTCTGTAGTTTTCTCTGAACCCCTGCCAAATCTGACCAGTGATGACATGTTTAGCTGCATGTCATCATTCAATCCCTGGCTGTCGAGGTGGTGTAAAGCAAACAATGTGGGTTTCATCGATAATTGCCAGACTTTCTGGGGAAGACCTGGTCTGATTAGGAGATACAGCATCCATCCCACTTTGGAGGGAGCAGCTCTCTGACCGAAATTATTAGTGAACCAAACCTGTGACAATCCATAGCTAAGTCCAGGAGGCAGAACTGCAGTCCTATATGCTTTTCTGTCCTTCCATTAGAGCAGGTACCCACCCAATACACTATTGAGACTATGTCTGCCCCCTGACCGCGTAAACAAATTAAATAAAAAACAAACAGGCCCTCTTGGTCCCTAATTTGAATTTATATCTGAATTCTATGAGTTTCTATCAGGTTTAGTGCTTAAAACAGACAAAAGAATTATTGAAGTAACTTTTAATGTTCATGTGGATGCTGATAATGATATCCTTCTGCATTTATCTCAGTATTAGACTCAGTTGGCTTCCTTTCAGCGTGTTTATGGACCTACTCACTGTTTTAACCAAACTCTCGACCTTGTTCTGACATTTGGCAATAAGTTGAATACTTGATAATCTCATCACAGAATCCTCTTTTATCAGATCATCATTTGATTGCTTTTGAATTCCTATTACCAGACTACCCACCATTAGCAAAAATCCCTACACTAGATATCTAAATTTAAGGATGTGATCTCATCAGCATTCAATTCAGTGCCATGTCTCCCTACAACAGAAGACTGCTGTGATAAGTTTAGTCCCTCCAAAATTGATCATCTGATTGATAGTGCAGGTTCATTCATTGTGTTACGCCCCTATGAAAAGGGGGAGAAATATACCTGTCTTCCATTTTTCCACATAGTCTCTCTGGTTGCTGAAGCCTGGCTCTGCGTACAGTCCAAAGAGCATGTCAACTGGAAGTCTTGGTGATCTCCCAAAGAGAAGATAAAATGGTGAATAACCTGTCGTTTCACAATGGGTACAGTTGTAAGCATACACCAGTTTGTTAAGAGACTCCTTCCAGTTTGATTTCTTTGCCTCAGTCAATGTTTTAAGCATTTGCAGCAATATCCTGTTCATCTTGACTTGACCATTCCCCATCGGGTGATAGGGCGTTGTTCTGGACCCGGCCATGCCACTGAGTTGCTTTAACTGCATGAACAGCTGGTTTTTGAATTCTCCCCCCTAGTCACGGTGGATGCGGGAAGGGTACTTTAGGGCAAAGTCATTAAAGATGAGATTTGCAGTAGTCTTTCCTGACTTTGATGTTGTGGCGTAAGCTTGGACAAAGCGTGTGAAATGGTCCAAAATTATAAGGATGTACTCATATCCTCCTTTGCATTTGTCAAGGTGAAAAAATCAAGACATACCAATTCAAAGGGCTGTGTTGTTACAATATTTGTCAGGGGAGCTCTTATTTCATGGCATGGCTTTTTCTGCTTGAGACAGGTGCAAGTTTTTGTCACATAGTGTTCAATGTCAGATTGCATATATGCCCAGAAGAAGCGATCGTGTACTAAAGATAGTGTGCGATCAACACCTTGGTGTCCCATGTCATTGTGCAGCTCTTTCAGTACTCTTTCTTTGTATTGCTCTGGAAGAACAAGCTGCTTACAGGTTTTGGTGGTTTCATACAGGATACCATTGTTGTCTGTTGTTAGTCTTTCCCACTCTCTGAACAGTCATTTGGTCTTTTGGCTGAGTGACTCTCGCTCTCTTCCTGTTGGTTTGGAGCCTGACTGTTTACAGATTAGTACAGGAAGAATACATGGATCAGATTCTTGTGACATTCTCAACTGATCTTTAGGTATGGGGCTTACTGACGCGCTGGTCAACTCACCTAAAACTGTGGCTGCATACAGCTGAAAGTGGCAGGTTTGTAAAGGGCTCTTGTACCTCAACTGCTTGGATTGTGGCAGCAATGGCATCAGGTGGCAGCTCATCAGAGCACTGTCTCATGAGTGACTCTGCATCCAGTGGCATTCTCGACAAAGCATCTGCATCACTGTTGTCCTTTCCCGGCCTGTACTTTACTGTAAAGTAAAAATCTGCTAACTCTGCAACCCACCTGGAGGTGGTCGCATTCAGCTTCGCAGTTGACAGGATGTAGGTGAGCGGGTTGTTATCACTATACACAGTGAAGGTTGGAGCATAGTACAAATAATCACGGAACTTGTCAATGATTGCCCATTTTCAAGCTAGGAATTCTAGCTTGCCTGCATGGTAGTGATAGTTCTTCTCAGCAGCTGTTAGTGTGCGGGAATCATGACTCTGAGCTTGTTGTCTTGTCAAATCAGGGAAACCTAACACTGGTGGGTGAAGCAAACAGTCAATCAGGTTTTCAAGTGCCTGCTGGTGCTGGTCAGTCCATTGTCTTTTTTGGGGGCACAACATTGTTCTTTACTTTCTTTGTTTTGTTTTGTTTTGTTTTTTTGTGTTATCAGGGGGGTCGTTAGTGTCTGCTTTTAGGAGGTCATGCAGACAACTTGCTTTTCTGGAGAAGTCTTTGATGTACTGCCTGTAATAGGTGAGCAGACCAAGCATTTTCCTGAGCTGGGCCACATTCTGTGGTCTGATGTCTTTCAATGCTCTGACAGCTTCAAAATCAGCTGGGTCAACTCTGCTGCCTTCTGCCAAAACTATTCTGCTTAAATAATGGACCTCAGGTTTAAAAAGGTCACACTTACTTGGCTTGAGTTTAATACCATACTCCCTAAGGCATCTCAACACTTGTCGCATGTCATCTACATGACTGTCAAAGGTTTTACTAAAGACTAGTGTGTCATCAAGATATGGAACACAGATGTCATCACAAAGTCCCTCCAAACATTCCTCCATACAGCGTTGGAACGCCGCAGGAGCGTTCATGAGGCCAAAAGGGATACGTATCCACTCATAGAGTCCTCACGGTGTAACAAAAGCTGTCAATGGCCTGCTTTCCTCAGAGATGAATCCCTGGTGGTAAGCTTTTCCCTGGTCCAGAAGGGAGAACCAGGAATTACCAGCTAGACTGTCCATGATGTCCTGGACACGAGGGATGGGCTGGCGTTCTGGATGGGTCTTCCTGTTCACAGGGTACCATCCTTTTTTCTGACACACACAACTGGTGAAGAGTATGAAGAGTTTGACTTCCTCACCCAGCCCTGTGCTATGAGGTCATGGAGGTAACTTTTCATCTCTTGGTACAGGGGCCATGGGACTGACATGTATGTGCGTTGACTGGTTAAGGGTGTTTCAGGGAGATGGTCATTTGCAATCTTTCAATGCAGCCAATATCGTTGTCTATCTTGAGAAGGACTGACATTCTTCCCTAGGCATCTGTTTAACAGCCTGTCTCTGATTCTCTTCCAGGTGACTCAAATCCACAGGTGGATCCCACTGTTCACTAGATTTACATGAGGTCTGGGCGACTGTGTGGTTCACTGCCACCGGTGTTTGAGCTTTCTCACAGATCTGAGCTGGCAAAACAGTCATGATGGTCTGTACTGTACCAATTACAGTGCGTCTCAGTAAAACAATGTCATGGCTAGTTGGATTGGAGACATCTATTGTGATGACTGGGAAAAC
The DNA here is from genome assembly GCF_017976325.1 of Chelmon rostratus. NCBI lineage: Eukaryota > Metazoa > Chordata > Actinopteri > Chaetodontiformes > Chaetodontidae > Chelmon > Chelmon rostratus. Next base: position 437,953 of record NC_055679.1, read on the forward strand.
ACCTTTCTTTACTTTGACTAGTGTGTCGTAGAACTCAAGACCGTCTTTTCCACTGTTAGTTATCAGGTGAGTACATTTGTCCTTGTGTTCAGGCCAGTGTTGTTTTTGACATGTTTTGGAACAATACAGTGACTTTTTACAAGATGAGCAATGTTTCAGTATATTGAAAGGAAATGGCATTCCACCTATCTGGTAAGTATTTCATTTTGCCTGGCAAGACAGTCTTAAAACGGTGCCAGAGCAGCCTATTACTCTACACCAACAAAGGAAAATGAGAACAATCCCAGGTTTCTCTTCAGCACTGTAGCCAGGCTGACAGACAGTCATAATTCCACTGAACCATGTATTCCCTAATCCCTCGTCACCCTCTTCAAGTGCTTCTGCAATGATAAAATTCTCATGATTTGAGACAGAATTAGCAACCACAAACTTCAGTTGTTAGTGATTTATCTTCAAATACAGACACCACTGGAGTAGTTCTTAAACCTGTCATATTTTTAGACAACTTTTCTCCTGTCGACCTTCACCAACTAATCTCAGCAATTTACCCTTAATTGGCTCTTCTTTATTAGACATGATCAACCTGTCTCTGTCAACAGGCCACGTACCACAGTCCTTTACAGTAGCTGTAATAAAACCTCTTCTCAAATAGCCTACACTTGATCCGGGAGTTTTAGCCAACTATAGTCCTATATCTAACCTACCCTTCAAGTTGGTTAAAATCCTACTTTTCATAAGATTTCAGTTTGTACAGGTTAATGATGATTCCTCTGTGGACACTAAAGCAAAACTAAAGCACGGAGTTCCACAGGGTTCTGTGCTTGGACCAATCCTATTCACTCTATATATGCTTCCTATAGGCAACATTATCAGGAAACCATGAATGGCATTGTGCCGGCCTCCAGCACAACTGTAAGTAATTTGGGAGTCAGACCTCTTTTCTTGTGTGCTTGCCTGCCTTCCTGACTTCTGTGTTTTTTGTGCTCATGTGATTGGTCCCACCTGGAGATACATCGACTCTGCCTGTTAGACGTCACTTGGCATGAGCAAGTGACTATGAGTCACAAGTTAGACTCTTGTATTGATCTGTCCACTCCAGCCGCAGCCATGCTGCAGCGACCTCTGTCACCCTCCGCTCCAGTGGCAACTGTCCCTGCTTCGCCCCCTGTCAGAGAGTCCCATGTCAACGACCCAGAACCATTCTCAGGTGATGTTGGAAAATATTGAGGGTTTCTCCTTCAGTGTGACATATCATATAGCCTAACAATAGAAGGATTTTTTTCACAATTATGGGATATGTATGATAATCTGGATTATGAGGGAAACGTAGCTGGGAGGCTGCTCAGACTAAAATGAGGAACTCCGATTATTTGGCTGACTTCTGGTAGAAATCTCATTGAATGAGGAAGCATTCTGTGACGTCTTCGTTATTGGACTAGTGGAGCAGCTAAGGATGAATTAGCCACATCGGATATTCCCTCAGGTTTTCAGGCAGTGGTAATTCTAGCAGTAAGACTGGATAACCGTATCCGAGAGCGAAAATGTAGAAGAGAAAGAGAAACTCTATAACCTCTCTTCTTTCTCTCCAGATTTAGCTGACCTATTTACAGAGTCATGATTTCTGGAAAGAGCCATTGCTGGTCAGTTGTTCAAATTTATTTTTTATATAATTTGGGAAACACAAGTTGAGCGCCACATAGCTCCATTATATTCCAGAGAATGCATTTCTTTGGTCTCTCCAGAACTCAAACTAAAACAGTCTACATGGAAAAATAGCACTACAGGTAAGAGGAAAAAAATGATTTTTGATTTTGTGATTAACTCTCCCTTTAATGGCATATTTGTCAAATAGGACGTTTTGCATCTCCATTTACAGCTTCATGTTTTCTTTTTTTCCATTGCCAGCATGGTGTGCCTCAAGGGTAAATTTCTGGACTAATTTTGTTAATGCTATGCTTCTCTTGGGTGATCATCTGTAGACATGGTATTTCTTTTTATTGTTGACTGATGATACACAGCTGTACCTCGCAGTTAATCCTACAGACCTCATTGTGTTGACTTCTGAGTCAATGTCTCCTTCTCCAGAAAGAATATCCTGATTTTTTCTGAACTGCCTGTTTATTGTTTTTCATTTCTTCTCCTTAATTTGTGCCCTGTATGTATTCTATCATTCATTTTTTTTTATTTTATTGCATTTTTCTTTACGTGAAGCAGAGTGTTTTGATGAGTGCCTTATAATTAAAGTGAATTATTCCTATTCTTGTTATTTCTTTGGTAGAAAGCAGCAAATTATCCAGGGAACTGGGGAAAAGTTTCTGGAAGGTGATACTGATGTTTAACTTCCTAAAATGTTATATTTCAATGCCGTGAGGTGCAAAAATGAACAGACAGAAATATCAGAAAATAGAAGATATTTCAAAACCTGAACTCATACAACCAAAACTATGTTGTTAACTGATCCTTGCTGGTCGTCATCACTTGCAGTAATGTAGACCAGCAAGGTCAGCCTCTTGGGAGCCTTAGTGACATTAGCCTAAAAAGGAAATAATAGAGAGAGACTAAACTCCTTTAATCTCAACAATTATTGTAGATGAATATGTATTATTTTCCAAATGCTCTAAAATATCTTGCTTAAGAATAATCTCCATCAGTAGTGCATGCGATTGTCCTGCCAGCATGCAGAAACCACCTGATACTCAGAGGTCAGACTCCTGCTGCTGCTGGTGTTTTTATTTTTATTTTCAGCCAAGCCAGAACTAAAACAGGCACCCAGCCAGGGTGACAGGAAAATAAGTGTACCGGTCCTGCTTTAGACAGGGAGACAGGGTATGACTGTGTGTGTGTGTGCGGGGGGTGCGCATATGTGTGTGCACGTCATCTTTTGCCCTCTGCATTTATAGATAGAGGGCATTCAGTCGGAGACTGCTTGTCTGTTCAAAACAAATTAAATCAGCAGTGTCCTTACCTGCCGTCACTGTGTCCTGGGCCTAAATCTCTCTTTCTATGTCTTTGTCTCCTTCTGTTCTGCAAACACTGCAGTAATGCTGCCCATCTCACCATGAAGTGCTTCTTACCCCTTTGATACAAAAATAGAAGAGTGTGCCCCTCATCCTTTCAGTGTTACCGCTCTGACAGGTTTTTGTGTGTTTGGTTCCCTAATTCAACTTTGGAAGTGTTGTCCATTATGCTTTTTGCATGTTTTTCAATGGTTTCAGAGGAGGGCCCTATTTAGCAGTTTTTAGGATAGAAAATCAACTGTCCAAAAAGTTCCACATATTTGGCCCTACCTACCTCCGACTTCTCAGGGAGGGACATGCACGCACATTCAGTAAGAAGAAGCTCATCGATTTCAAACTAAATGGAATGCAAAAGAAAGCACGTGCACCAAAACAAAGGTAAAAAAAATCTGGGTTAATAGATCCATTTAAAATGATTGATGACAGTGCTGTAATATTTGACAGTAATGTTCATATTGTTACTGTGTGTTTTCCAAGACCCCTTTGAATTGCTGATAAGATGCTGTCAATGAAACTCAACACTTCATGCAGACAGTTTATATTTCAATTCCCACAAGGAAAAGGAGGAATGATGCCTTTTGAGCAATTGGAGTGCTTTTAATGTGAAATATTAAACATAATAGAACAGGAACAGATTAGTTTCATTGATGGACCGCAAAAAAAAACAAAAAAAAAAAAACACATGACAAAGTAGAAGCAATTTGAATAAGCAGAAAAAATAAACATTGAAGAGCACTTGAATTACATTTTCTGTGGAGAGCTGCTGAGTAATAAATATTTAAAATAGGGCTTCTCAAAGCCTGGATCAGTATCTACATACCAAATACTCAATGAAAACATATGACACTTAATTATGTAGGTTACAAAAACAGACAGTTGTGCATTCTTTCAGCTGTAGTAGCCCTGAACCTGTATGCACTTACAATTGCTTCATGGACGAACACTTGGATCTTCACCTGCATTCACATCTGTGCCTGTATTTATCAAGCATCTCAGGATCACTCCTATGAATCACACTGAAAGTCCTCAGGGCAGGACTGCAAAGTGATTTATTAATCCTCCTGCAGTGACTCTCACCAAAGAGAAGAACTACTCCCAGGAGAGAGTGTGATGTTGCTGTTTTACAACCCTCTCACTTGTGTTGTGGCTTCATGACAGTCTGAAACATGACTGCAGAAAATAGCACCACTTTTTCTGTGTGCATGCATAGGTCTGAATAACAAAGAACTTTGGTAACTACATTACACCAGGATTATGTATGCAAATTAATCCAAACTCATAATGATATTTACAAACATGCATTTTACACAGCAGACTGTTAAATAGATGTAGCCCATATGTAAATAGGTCCATCCATCCATTGTCTTCCGCTTATCCAGCTCTTCTGGGAGGACAACGAGGCGTTCCCAGGCCAGGCGAGTGACATAGTCCCTCCAGCGTGTCCTGGGTCTGTAATAGGTAGAGGTAATTTGAGTCAGCTGCATGATATAATGGCCATAACTTTAATAGTGCCACATCTTGCAAATATTGTGTCATGTCCCACTGTGTCTGATTTGTCTGTTCACAGTGTCAAGTCTTGTTGTGCACTTCCTGTTTTATTGTGAAACCCTGACTCTCCTCTCGTTTCAGATCCTGATTTCCTGATGTGTTTCCCACTTGTCTGATTGTCTGCCCCGCCCTGATTGTCTCCACTTGTTCATTGTCACCTCATGTATATATAGTCCGCGTCTCCCTTTGTCCTGTGCCAGATTGTCTTGTACGTCTTGCGCTCCTAGTATCTCTTCTAGTTACCAGCCCTGATCATCATGCCACAGTTTTGTATTTTGATTCCTTAGCAACCTTAGTTTACATTTTTGAAATCCTTAGTGTTTTTTGTTCTTCTTTTGACACAACCTCTGAGCCCTTTGTTTGCCTGTAAATACCTTTTCCTTTTTTGTAAATAAACCAGCCATTGAGCTCGCTCTTTGTTGGAATTGTTTGTGTCCTGCTTTTGAGTCCTGACTCCTCCGAGCCCCACGGGCCTTTCATATTGCACATGCAGCAGTGATGTGAAAAGTCCACTGGCTAAATTGAACCACCTCATGTGGAATGTGGAATCTCATTCTGCTGCTCTGCCTGTTAGCATATATCCCTTACATATGTTATATTTGTGTCCCCTCCCTTGTGTTTCATGTGTGTTTTCTCTCTATCCCTCATTGTGTGTCTTCATAAGATAAGATTTTATTAATCCCCAGCTGGGGAAATTTAGTTAAACACGAAAAAAAAAACACAAAACACTAATATAAAGAAAAGCGGTTGGAGCTGTTGTAACAAGCTACCACTCGTGCGGTGCCATCTCTACCCAGGATGCATCTCAATTCTCGTAATTGTCCTTTCCCCCACTCCTCGATCATCACTCCAACCGGAAGAACTTGTGGTCCGCCATCTTGCCGGTCGTCCCTTATTACTGCTCTGAGGATTGAGGAGCAAGGAGCGAGGAGTGATCTCAGAGGAGCCATGAGCGAGGATACATGTGTCCTACAATGAATGGCTGTAATTCAGATGTGCCTAACTTAACGTTACATTCTCCAAAGAGCAATAATACAAGAACATTCAATTCAATTCAATTTATTTCATCCACAACCTGTTTAGTGATGTTGTAAATCTCACTAAAAGCGCCCTCCGAGCATCTGTGTAACATTTTGGTCATATACACTACAGCGCTCTGTTATTTATCAAACTTCATGTGTTGGAAACTTCAACGTTACAATTACAAGCCTTCACATGGCCACGTGATGTTTACACAACTGTCACTGATATATAAACCAAACACATCGGCCTCTCGTCAATTACTCTGTGTGTTATCTGAGTGAAATAATGTGTTTCATGGCTTGTAGGTTTCCCTTTACTGACACGTCCGACGTCTGTCTCATTGAACAGGGAAAGAAGACACAGCGAGGCTGATAAAGTTCAGATCAGAAAATCATCTGTTTAGAGGCATCCAGCCAAGAATTAACTCATTAATTCCACTGTGTGTTCATAAAAGTGTTACGTACTTATTTGGTAGTGCTGGTGACTTTTTTCTAATAATGTAAATATAAGTGAATGTGTCTAAATAAAGTATTTAGGGCGGGGGGTGGGGGTGTTTGTGTTATTGTGAATATAACAGTAAATGCAGCAGATCCAGCTGTGAAACAGAAACAGACGTCCCTTCACCTGATGCTTCAGAGGGAAGGACGTCTCAGTTCTCCTAAAACATGTTTCCTCGTTTCTTCTCTCCATGCGTGGTTTGTTTGCGTTTCTCCATGCATCCCTGGTGTGTGGGAAAAGACACTAGTGAGGCAAACATGGATGCAGTTTAAGAGAAATGAGATGTTAAATTGAGCTGGTCATGGCTCACCTGCTCCCTCCTGCTGCCAGTCCACCAGCACAGCTGAGGCTCATTAGTAATCAACCCATGCGGTATATAAACCCCAGTTCTTCACTCCAGTTTTTTCTTTGCATTAATCTCTGCCTGGCATTGTGGCATTCTGCTTTTGGGTTCATCTTAATGCTCCCATTATGACAGCATGTGTAGAATTTTCTTTATTCCTGCAAAGTCACACAGTCTTGGTAAGGACATGTCTCTCCATTACTGCTATTTTTATTTTTTTGTTTTTATTCATTTATTGATAAGAAATGTTTAATAAGAAATTGTTAACATATGAAACTATATTGTTTTACCTGTAACTAAGTTGAGATATCTCTCATTATGCACGTAACATCCAACCAGGGGGAGTCCATTCTCAATGACTTTCTGTTTCCGTATCTGGTAGGAGCAGGTTTGGCGTGGGGGAGGAACGTAGAGCAGGACAATTAAAGCAGCCTGTCACAAGCACACATGCAGTGGGTGATCAGGATTGTCTATTATGGACAGGAGCTTGTTCAGTGTCTGTCGCTCTGCCACAGATGTCAGACTGTCCAGCTCCGTGCCAACGACAGAGACATAGAGAGCATGTTTGCCATCCCAGTCCCAGCCCACTGCAATTGAAGGGCCAGTGTGTCATATCTACTCTCAGATGGCTCACATCAAGTCAGCTATGTAGCTCTATATTACATACTTACTAACAAAACAAATCCTGTCAAATCAAAATGAAGAAATCCACACCAACTGTTCTTAAAATACCTAATTGTCCACTTCCCTTTCCTCATCCTTATTGATGTCAGGCCTTACATTGCTTATAGACTTTTGCCAGCATTAAATTCCGAATTTCACATACACATAGATTGGTCAGGCCTTTCATAGGTTTTAATCCTGGAGTTCACCATTAAACACTATTCACTCAACACTTTAGACCAATCATGCTTCTATGGCACATGTGCATCTCACTGTGTGTTGACAGGAAATATGTTAGGTATGTTACTGTACATAAACCTTTGGTCTTGCTCTTTTAGGCACATGCTTTCATTTCCAATATGGGACATTTTCTCTGCATATTAAGCCATTAGCTGTCTGTCATGCACCAATTGTGGCCATATTGTCCCTGCTGTGGAACCCAATATGTCAAACATGGATAAAAAAAGGCACCGGACACATAGACCAACAGCAAGCCGTCTTGATAGTACTAGCCTTTGAGAGAACTTCAAAGAAGAGACATATTTTACCAGAGCACCATACCAATTCAATTCAGTTCAGTTCTCTTTTATTTATACAGCACCAAATCACAACCAAAGTTGTCTCAGGACACTTTAGAGCAGGTACAGACCAGACTCTTTATCTACAGAGACCCAACAATTCCCTCATGAGCAAGCACTTGGGGACAGTGGCCAGGAAAAACTTCCTTCTAGGAGGCAGAAACCTCAAGCAGAACCATGCCCTGGGTGGGCAGCCATCTGCTTCGACGAAAGCCTGTTTAACATGTCTGGTTAGCAACCAAGGAAGCCCCATCCATCCATCCATTGTCTTCCGCTTATCCGGGGCCGGGTCGCGGGGGCAGCAGTCTAAGCAGGGATGCCCAGACTTCCCTCTCCCCAGACACTTCCTCCAGCTCTTCTGGGAGGACCCCGAGGCGTTCCCAGGGCAGCCGAGTGACATAGTCCCTCCAGCGTGTCCTGGGTCTTCCCCGGGGCCTCTTCCCAGTGGGACATGCCCGGAACACCCTCCCACGAAGGCATCCAGGAGGCATCCGGTAAAGATGCCCGAGACACCTCAGCTGGCTCCTCTCGACATGGAGGAGCAGCGGCTCTATTCTGAGCTCCTCCCGAGTGACAGAGCTCCTCACCCTATCTCTAAGGGAGCGCCCCGCCACCCTGCGGAGGAAACTCATTTCAGCCGCTTGTATCCGAGATCTCGTTCTTTCGGTCATGACCCAAAGTTCATGACCATAGGTGAGGGTAGGAACGTAGATTGACCGGTAAATAGAGAGCTTTGCCTTTCGGCTCAGCTCCTTCTTCACCACGACGGACCGGTACAACGACCGCATTACTGCAGCTGCCGCACCGATCCGCCTGTCAATCTCATGTTCCATCCTTCCCTCACTCGTGAACAAGACCCCAAGATACTTGAACTCCTCCACTTGAGGCAGGATCTCTCCTCCAACCTAGAGGGGGCAAGCCACCCTTTTCCGGTCGAGAACCATGGCCTCGGACTTGGAGGTGCTGATTCTCATCCCAGCCGCTTCGCACTCGGCTGCAAACCGCCCCAACACATGCTGGAGGTCCTGGTTCAAAGAAGCCAAAAGGACAACATTATCCGCAAAAAGCAGAGATGAAATCCTGTCCCCAAACCAGACTCCCTCCGGCCCTTGGCTGCGCCTAGAAATTCTGTCCATAAAAATAATGAACAGAACCGGTGACAAAGGGCAGCCCTGTCGGAGTCCAACATGCACTGGGAACAGGTCTGACTTACTGCCGGCAATGCGAACCAAGCTCCTGCCCCAGACTCCATACTCCCGAAGCACCTCCCACAGAATGCCACGAGGGACACGGTCGAATGCCTTCTCCAAATCCATAAAACACATGTGAACTGGTTGGGCAAACTCCCATGAACCCTCGAGCACCCTGCGGAGGGTATAGAGCTGGTCCAGTGTTCCACGACCAGGACAAAAACCGCATTGTTCCTCCTGAATCCGAGGTTCGACTATCGGCCGAATTCTCCTCTCCAGTACCCTGGAATAGAATAGATTGCCGCCATGACAGGCACCAGAGACCTTACGGCCACAGCTCCAAACAGCTGCGTCAACAATGGAGGTGGAGAACATGGTCCATTCAGACTCAATGTCTCTAATCTCCCTCGGGATCTGGTCAAAGCTCTCCCGGAGGTGCGAGTTGAAAACCCCTCTGACAGAGGGTTCCGCCTCCTTGAACCGCCACCTTATTGTGGTGGAGGGGTTTGAGTACTCGAATGATCCTAGGAACTATGTTGTCCGGGGCTTATTGCCCCTGGTAGGTCTCCCAAGGCAAACAGGTCCTAGGTGATGGGTCAGACTAAGAGCGGTTCCATAGCCCCAATGATTGATCAAAGAACGAGGAAGACTACGTCGCCCGAATTGGCGTTTGTGTCTGATTTTTATTCAAGGTTAGAGTGTTATGGTCTGGCCTTCCTGTGTTCATGTCTTGTGCTTGTCTCTCCCCCTACCGGTGCATCTCTCTCTCTTACTCTCTCTCCATCTGTTACAGGCAGAGCACAGAGAGGTGGGGCGATCTCCTTGGCAGCAGGCCCCCTCAAACTCACCTGCTTGGCATCATCTTATCAATCTGGCTACTTAAGACACCTCTTGCTTAATTCACGTGTGCGTGCTGTTGAATTTGATCTCCTGCCTCCTGTGTATTTTCTTTTTCCTTAGCTATTTTCCCTGTCAAGGTGATTGTGTTACTTTGTTCCTTTTTCCCGTTGCAGGGATTTTTGGTATTCCTATTGTAAATAAATCAATAAATTATAATAAATATCGAATCTGTTTCACTCTGCTTCTGGGTCCGGATTCTCCTTAAAATCAACCACAACATAGAAGTCTGGAAGGATTGGTGAAAACAAAATAAAATATCAATTAATCAGCATCACATCTCTTGTGATTGGACCAGCATGAAATAAAGTCAGACAAGGCTCAAATAGTTAGTCCATATTTATTATTTTTATTGACTCAGACGTATACTTACAACATTTATGTTATGTATTGACATTCTAAGTTTGTCCCTCCACTGACTCCGTCACGCCCCTTTCTTGTTGTTATGCTGATACCTGGGTTCAGTCAATACAGAGCATGTACCAGTACAGTTCGTGGTTGTCCTTTATTCACTTAAAAGGATAGGCTCCTTTAATGAGCCACTATATAACATATTGGCGACGAGGTGTTTCGTTCCTGCGTTGTGTTCATCGCGACGGAATATCTGCTATGAAGATTTTTTTTTTTCTCCCTCGCGGACGTTTCATGCTAACTTTTGGCTAAGCGTGGCTGCTGGCTAGTCGCTGCATGAGAAGATTGGACTGCTAGTCTGCGTTCCGGTGGACAAAGGCTGATTGCGCGGAGGTGAAAACTAAAAAGGGGAGGAAAATAAGAAGACAAACAACGATAAACGAAAGAGAGAGGGAAACAGACGGTGCCGGACTGAAAGTGAAAGTAAGATAGCAAACTAAGACTGCAAAAGCGCTGAATAAGGATAACTGTTGAAAATGGCAGCACTGTTTGGAAATATTGGACCGTTTGATGAAGCCACGGAGCAGTGGAGTGCATACACAGAGAGGTTTGAATACTTTGCACTTGCCAACAAGATTGATGATGATGTTAAAGTGCCAACATTTTTAAGTGTAATGGGAGGAAAGACATTTAATCTATTACGCAGTTTAGTGCAACCAGACAAACCTGGAACAAAGTCATATGATGACATAGTGGAGATCTTAGGAAATCACTATTCCCCCAAACCACTCATTATTGCGGAACGGTTTAGATTCCATAAAAGGAATCAGGAAGAGGGCGAATCTGTGGCACAATTTGTAGCTGCTCTGAAACGTTTATCTGAACACTGTGAATTTGGAGTGGCCCTGAACGACACTATCAGAGACAGACTGGTGTGTGGTCTAAGCAGTGAGTCCATTCAAAAACGGCTACTTTCTGAGGCCAATTTGACGGTTAAAAAGGCAATAGAGATAAGCACCTCCATGGAAATGGCTGCACGTGAAGCACAGCACTTTAGTGCCTCAACCCAAGTACATAGGCTGTCTTCTGAAGCCAAGAACAAAACTGCAGCTGACAGGCCTTGCTACCGCTGCGGGAAAACCGGGCATGAGGCACAAGAATGTTGGTGCAGGGACTTAGACTGCAGATACTGTGGCAAGAAAGGCCATATTGAACGCGTCTGTAGAAATAAAAACAGAACTGAAAAACAGCAAGTTGAGATGAAGAAAGATGGTTTCCGAAGAAATAAAAAGAAACATGTCAATAAGTTGGAGCACGACCAACATGAATCAAGTGACGATGAGTCTGATGATGAGACCGTGTGTGTTCTATCAATCAGGGACAGTGATGATGGATACTGGGTTACCCCACTGTTAGAGAACAATCCTGTACGGATGCAAATAGACACAGGTTCCCGTCTGTCCATGGTGTCTGAGACAGTTTATAAAGAGAAGCTACAACACCTTGCTCTTCAAGCAACAAAATTAAAGTTGCGAACCTATACTGGGGAGGCTGTTCCAGTTTTAGGATTTGTGAATGTGGCGGTGGAATACAACAAACAGAAAATGACTTTACCCCTATACATCATTCCAGGAAAACGTCCAGCCCTATTCGGCCGCAGATGGCTAGAAGAGCTCAGACTAAACTGGCAAGAGGTTTTCCTTGTGGATGATGGAACCACGGGTTCCCTACGGGAGGTCTTGGATAAACACTCCAAAGTTTTTGATGGTGAACTTGGCAGCATGAAAGACATAACGGTTAAACTGACATTAAAACCAGGAAGCACCCCAAAGTGTTTAAAGGCTAGGCCTGTTCCCTATGCCATCAAACCAAAGGTAGAGGCTGAATTAGACAGGCTGGTTAAGAGTGGAGTACTGGAACAGGTGAGAACAAGTGACTGGGCCACACCAATTGTTCCAGTAATGAAAAAGGATGGGTCTCTAAGACTCTGTGGCAATTTCAAGGTCACTGTGAACCCAGTACTAACTGCTGAACAGTATCCGTTACCCCTCATTGACGACATCTTCGCAGGTCTGGCTGGTGGACAAAAGTTTAGCAAGATAGACTTATGCCAGGCTTATCTCCAGATGCATGTTGTCCCTGAATCTCAGGAACTGTTGACTATAGTGACACATAAGGGCCTGTACAGGTATCAGAGGCTCCCTTTTGGAATTACTTCCGCTCCAGCCCTTTTTCAAAGAGCCATGGACCAAATTCTAAGTGGTCTTCCTGGGGTCCAGTGCTACTTAGATGATCTTCTGATCACAGGATCAAATGAAAAGTCACATTTACAGAACCTGGAAGCAACATTACAAAGACTGGAAGACTATGGTCTGAGAGTTCGACAAGACAAGTGTGAATTTTTCAAATCCTCAGTTGAGTACTTGGGCCATGTTATTGACAGTGCAGGACTGCATAAGGCGCCATCCAAAGTAAAGGCTATCGTTGAAGCGCCATCCCCAAATAATGTGACCCAATTGAGATCTTTTCTTGGTCTTCTGACATACTACGCGAGATTTGTGCCTAACCTTGCTAATAAGCTGAAGCCACTACACGAGCTGCTTAACAACACCAAGACATGGGAGTGGACCAACAGATGCGAGACAGCTTTCAGGGAAGCTAAAATGGCTCTGTCTAACTCTGATGCCCTTATGCATTTTGATCCCACACTACCCATTCAGCTGGCTTGTGATGCTTCGCCCTATGGCGTCGGGGCTGTGGTGTCACATATATTACCTTCAGGGGAAGAGAGGCCTATCGCTTTTGCGTCACGGACCTTGAGCCAAGCAGAAGGCCGATATGCACAAATTGAACGGGAAGCGCTGGCTATAGTTTTCGGGGTGAAGAGATTCCATCAGTATCTCTTTGGCAGAAAATTCACACTACTGACAGACCACCGACCACTCACCTCTATTTTCGGACCCCATACCGGAATCCCCTCCCTCGCGGCCAGTCGCATGCAGCGCTGGGCCCTGTTATTGTCTGCTCACCAATATGACATTAAATACCGGAAGGCGGACCTGCATGGAAATGCAGACGGGCTATCTAGGCTTCCATTGCCAGTCACACATGCAAAGTCAAAACCGACCGAGATCTTTTACTTCAAGGATGTGGCGGCAGTCCCGGTAACCTCAGTTCATGTGAAGAAACACACTAGGGCAGACCCTATTCTGTCAGAGGTGGTTGATATTATCACCAGGGGAAGGAGGGGTGTCATGACTGAGAATCTGAAGCCTTACCTGGTGAGGAGAAATGAGCTGTCAGTCCAGTCTGGATGCCTGCTGTGGGGCAATCGCGTCATCATTCCGCCACCACTCAGAGAGAACGTGCTTGACGAGCTCCATTCCGGGCATTGTGGGATGGTGAGAATGAAAGAGATTGCACGCAGCTATTTCTGGTGGCCGGGACTGGATGCAGCCATAGAGGAAAAGGCAAAATCATGTCCTGACTGTCAGAAACTCAGAAATCTCCCCCAGTTGGCTCCATTACATCCATGGGAATGGCCTGAAGAACCTTGGCAAAGAGTCCACATAGACTTCGCTGGACCAGTAGAGGGCCGTATGTTCTTAGTGGTGGTTGATGCCCATAGCAAATGGCCGGAGGCTATCATAATGCAGGAAACCTCCACAGAGAGAACCATTGAAGAACTACGATTGATTTTCAGTCGTTTTGGATTACCGCAACAACTTGTCAGTGATAACGGCCCACAACTGGTGTCTAAAGAGTTCAAGGCATTCATGGAAGAGAATGGCATTCACCACATTACATCTGCACCGTATCACCCAGCTACCAATGGGCTTGCTGAAAGATTCGTCCAGACTATGAAGCACGCCCTCAAGTCTGGACAAGGCAGACGATCACTAAACCAGCGCCTCAGTGCTTTTCTGTTGTCCTATCGGAACACACCTCATGCTACCACAAAGGTGTCTCCTGCCTCAGCTCTATTCAACAGACAGCTCCGTACTCGTCTTGACCTTCTGAGACCTCTAAGGACAAAAGAGGTTGTTCATCTTCAGCAGAGAGCTCAGGTAGACAGGAGAGCAAAAGCACAGTTGCGAACCTTCACTCCCGGGGACCAGGTTCTTGCCCGGAACTATGCCAGGGGAGAAAAGTGGAAAGCAGCGACAGTTTTGGCAAGAACAGGTCCTGTGTCATACACTGTCGAAACAAGTGACCATCTCATATGGAGGAGACACATCGATCAACTGCTTCACTCGTCTTGTTCCAGTGATGACCCAAAATCATCAGCATCTTCAGTTCCTGATCTTGAGGTCTATCCAGATCAGCATCTTGAAGAATCCTCCATGCCACCTGTAGATGGCGTTTCCCCACTGACAGCTGGCCCCGCACAGATTACGCCACCACGACCTGGTGATGATGCACGTGACATAACCATGGGTCGTACATACCCCCAAAGAGACAGACACCCTCCAGATAGACTGTCATACTAGTCTAGAGGCTGACCCACGACGATGGGGCATAATAATCCCCAGGGTCCAGTCTGGGAAACGAGGTAGTCTACCCTCTTTCCCTAGCTAAGGAAAACATGTTGTTGATATGTGTTATGTTGTTATTTGTCAGTTAAAGGGATGTTAAGAAACATGTTAAGAGACTGAAAAGAAGAGTGGATTAATTTGTCTTGTATAGGGGACTTCAAAGTAAAGGGGGAGGGATATGTTATGTATTGACATTCTAAGTTTGTCCCTCCACTGACTCCGTCACGCCCCTTTCTTGTTGTTATGCTGATACCTGGGTTCAGTCAATACAGAGCATGTACCAGTACAGTTCGTGGTTGTCCTTTATTCACTTAAAAGGATAGGCTCCTTTAATGAGCCACTATATAACAATTTACAACTTACAACTACTGGTACTGGATCCAGCTGTAGAAATTGTGTACCAGACAATAGGAGACACATTCTGTATCTGCAATTAATAAAAAATGCTCTAATATGTAATTATGTAACATCCCATTTAATTACTGAAGTAACATATTCTAAATACTTTGGATTACTTTTGGAGCACATTTGTGAATTACCTCACTGGAGGGGATCTTGTTACGGGTCTGGTTCAGAGGTTCAAGTGCAGACAGTGACACGGCAGAGAGAGCGTACAACAAAAGGGTTTATTCAACAACAAATGAGTCTTCCAGGTACAACAAAACTGGGAAACAATAATTCTTTAGTGCCCACTAGAGGACAGACAGAAACTAACAAAGTAGAAAATACTAACCTGACTAACAGAACTAACAATGAAACACAAGACTAACTAACCTGGGTTTCTTTAAATAACCAGCTCTATCTTGGCTTACAGACTTTGTGAGAATATGGAAGGAAGAAGGTGGGTGGTAAGGCAGCGTGGCAGGTCCGAGAGATGGAGGTGAGTATGTCCGGGCAGTTGCAGCAGAAGGAGGGAGATGAATGCCAAGGGTCTTTTCCAGGAGGGGTGAACAGCTGAGAGGATGCAGGTCCAGAGTGGCAACAGGCAGCGGAGAGTGTCGAAGCTGAGCAGAACAGAGAGAAACAATCCAGGCAGAATGAGCAACAACAGGTTTAAGCTGAGCAAGACAGGGTTAACTAACTGCTGATATTCTACAATCCGGCGCTGAGTAGTGGTCTGCTGTCGTCTTTTATGGGAGGCTGAATGAATACTGGAGGACAACTCCCTGCTGCCGCTGGAGAGAGTTGGGTTGATTGTCGATCAGCTGCACCTGCCCGTAACTTGCTCACGTGCCTCACTCACCAGCACCTGTGGAGAAAAGAAAGAAAGGAGGGGAGAGAGAGAAACTGCCCCTAGGCGGAGCCAGAGGGCATGACATATCTATTGCTTCACTGTTCTCATAGGTCACATAGAGCACTAACTTGACTAAATAAGGGTGGGTGCTACAGCTTGTACATGCCACAGTGTTCTTCCTCCCTCGGGAACGTTTTTAGGTTTATCAAGTTTTGTAGCCTCTGTTGTTTATTTCTGATCCCCCTTTCGGAGCGTTTTTTGTTACTTTGCTCTTTTCTTTATATTGTAGAGATTGATATTGTTTTCTTGATCATTGATCCCAGGTTAAGTTTCATAGCCTAATGAGGTCCCTGGGTTGCTTGAAAATAAATCTGTGTTGTTTGAAATATCTGCATCTGAGTCCTGAATTGAGTCCCAGCCTGACAGAGTATATGTATACTCCTATAAATATGTAATTTACCATAGCTGTAAGGTGTTGGAAAAGCTTTAAAATGCACCTTGAACACCTGAAAAGTGTTTGAATTTGACTTTGGAAAAGGTGCAGGAACCCTGATTTTAAAAGCCAACAAAATATTACAAGAACAAATGTTTATGGATATAGGGGTGTGGATGACCAGGAGAGAACTGGAGTGAAATTTAAAATTAAATCAATATGATTTCTGTAGGGGAAAGAAGAGTATGCTGATGTTATCATGCTAATCAGAATTTCCCTAAAATTCAACTAGAACTCTTTTTGGAACCACTGATCCAAGATATGTTAAATCATGGTTGTTTTTCATCACACATTTTTATTCTGCTTTGATAATTAAGTCATTTCAAATGATTCTTTTATTTGTTTCTCAATAGCATTGTTAGCATTATTATTTTTTTGTAAATTGTATGCAGGAGGGCAGCGGCAGTGATGCCACCCAGCACATCCTCAAGATCCTGGTCGTTCATGAGGCTGATGGAGAGGATCCAGTGGATGTATCCATCCTTCTTGAGGGCAAGGAGATGTTGCAAGGATGCGGTAATACTGCTAAAGCATGTACATTCCTTATGGGGCTGATTTATGCACTCAACCTTGCATACTCCTCAGAACTGCGCTGATTTTTTCTGTAATATGAATGGATAAATGTTATTCTTTTCTATTCACCTTTAGCTGTTCATGTTTTAATGCATTAAGATTTTAATGGCATACTTGGAAGTGCACGAGTCTAGAGTGCTGGTTTGAATGTTGCAGTTGCACTGTTTTAATTGAATATTGGAAAGCATCATTCCAGATCTGTGATTGTTTTGAATTTGTATTTAAGATCAATTTAACATCAAGGAAAATAAGAAGAACAAAGGGCCGTTACATCACTGCAGAACATTCAATGCTCCAGATACACACATTTGGAAAAATGAATCAGTATGTTATTATCTGAAATGTCATCTTCCTCAAAATGAAATCTTGCGGGACTCCGAGAATTTACGAGAATTTCGTCTGGTTCGCAAAACACTGTTCAATGTAAACACCTGCAAATAGCATTTGAACTTTGCTGAAATGTCGCTTATATTTTGCGAACAACTGTAATGGAAACGCAGCTTATGTCTGCTCTCCTTGTGTCTCAGGATCATCTCTTTGTTTCTCAACCTGCCAAGACTGCCCAGCTCCACTCCACCACGAGAAAACCTGCTGACTCACCTTACCTGCCTGCCTGCACCTTCTTGAATTAACACAGTGATCAATATTCCTTTCTGTGACAATCAATCCTTATTATTCAAATCATCAGCATCTGTTTTCTGTACTTGGAATCCAACCATTTCCTCAGCCCTTAACAATTTGTCTAATTAACCAATTACACTTTCCTGTTCAGTATTGCTGTGTATTATCTAATAACTGTCATCCATTTATTATTATAGATAGTTGATATGGGGGAGGTTTAAATATAAACATAGCAGCCAAAGCATCCCAAAACTCTTAACAAATTGGCTTAGCGTGAATATTAACAGAGCAAAGTTGCCAGAAACACATGGCTGATTAGTTTCTGTACCACATTTCATTTTCATGTGAGCATCCAGGAGCAAAGACAAAGACAGCAGGAGAGACAGGTAGAGCCACAGCAACTCAAGTCAGATGATGTGTAAGGTTACAACTAATTTCTCCAGCAAATGATTAAAGTTTTATCTTAAGATAAACCAAAATGTAATCTGTATGACATCTGGCACCCAGATCAAGAACAGATGTATACAATAAATTGACTACCTTCATGATATACTCTCACTGTTTTTCACAAGCACTTGAACTCATCTTAACAGCATTTTAAAGTGCTCAAATCTGTAACTTAATTCTGTTAAGTTACAGATTTGACTTAACAGAATTAAGTCATTAATACCCAAACTTGGGTATTAAAGTTTGGGTATTCAAACTTTAATACCCAAGTTAAACTTTTTTAGCTCTGGTGATCTGATATCGTTCAATTACAGCAGCAGCTTTGGGAAAACAGTCCAGGAGTCATTTTCCTACATACGCCGAGGTGGAAATATTCTTCAGACTGTGTACCCATGAGACAAACACACAGAGCCTTGTTGACACAGTCTATTTTAAAATGCTTCCCTTTCCCTGTGTCAGCTTTCCCCCTGCAGTAAAATGGATCTCAGGCTGGCACTGTATATGTCTATGCATTAGCTGAGCTAATTTGCTTTGAAACGAGGCTAGCAGTTTTGTATGAGCAGATGACTTTGATTGTCTCATGCAAAGTGACGTAGCCAAATATAAGTCGTTCGCATGAAATAATTAGGCCTATTTATACTTGAACTAAACTTTCTTTCAGTATCAGTAGAAAATAATTGGACATTTTACAACACTCTTGCAACTTTGAGTTACATACTGATGATATGAGAGGTCCTTGATAGAATTCTCAGTCCCACAAGGCATGTTTGTGCTCAGTAATGACAGCAAAGGCTTCAAACAGATGGATGTTATTTAAAAAATCCATGAATTAACAAGAAAATAAAATGACAGATTTTTTTTTTTTTTAAAGCCACAGTGAACAGGCTTCCTCATGGAGCAAGGAAATAGTCCAATATAATTTCTTGAAGTACTGTGCTGCAACAATAGATAAAGAAATACAAAAATTACTGATACAAAGTTGTTTGGTAGAGTTTGGGGTGCAGTTGAACTGTTTTGCGTTATACTGACAAGTGTTGATGTTATTTTGTCGACCCCTTTTATCTAACTATTTAAGTATTTATCAGTGAGGGTACCTCTCTGTGTAATGTAATACAGTTCAACAGCATTACCAACATCACCTAAAATGATCATAAAGTTGAATCAGCACCTATCGAAAACACAGTCTACAACAACTGAACATTATGACCTTCACAAGGAGAGAATATGTTGCAGGACTATTAGACAGTTTCAGTTTAGGCTTGGTGTACCTAATAAACTGTCAACGGAGCCTATTTATATGCCAGTTGTTTGTGTGGCTAACACACACTAAAGTAAAGCACAGCAAGTCACAAACAGCAGAATTGCTTCCCCCAATGACATAACAAATAATAAACCCTCCCTTGTACTGCACACCTGTATCAAAGCAACTCACACATAAGGCCTTCAACCTGTTTATCTATCTGTATCATCAATGTGTCTGTCATTTGCATTTGTCTTATTATTTGTATGTCCTATTTACTTTTATTACAACTTCACAAGTAGAAAAGGATAAATTATTAAAACCTGCAGTACTTTTGCTGGAACTGTAGACCAAATATTTCCAGACTCCAATGTATCAGTGTCTATCTGCAGAACCACATGCCACTCCTCTCAATCCTGTCATTCTTATCTCCTTCATTTTCTTTTACAGATCCTAGCTCTAGCTCTCTAGCATGTAGCCTTTCAGCTCTTTTTGTCCCTGCTGTTTATCTCCACTCATCTCATCTCTAAGTATAACTGTACCTTGATTTGTCTCCTCATCCTCTTTCCTCCTCTCTCCCCTCTCCTTGTGTCTCCTTCAGCCTCCCTCAGGTCTTCAGAGAGGACTGACTCTCAGCCAGATCATTAATTTATGCCAGCAGCGGTGCCTCTGAAGTAAAAACAGGTGGCAGAGGAAGCAGGAAGATTTATTGCATCTTTCTCCATAAATACCATTAGTTGGTGTGAGAGGTCTGTCTTATTTCATTTCTCTGCCTGTGCTGGTTGGTCACTCACCTCACATTGGGTCGTGGATCATGTGTGTGTGTGTGTGTGTGTGTGTGTGTGTGTGTGTGCGCGCGCGCGCACAGTGGACAACTTCTGAGTGTCGGTGCCCAGGTGCCTCACATGTTGCACATTAATTCTGCCTGAATAGAAACATGCAGTGCGACTCCCACCAGAGATCACAGGAAGCATATTAGTTGACAACAAAACTGATGTCTGCTCAAACAAAACCATTTACATAGTAAACCGCATTTAAAGGATTGTTCTGCCAGGATTACTTGTTGTAAATCAACGTTACTATACAAAAGAGAAACACAAGAGGTAAAGCTCCCTGCCTGACTGCACAATCAGGCACAGGAGTCACCCCCCAGGACCATATTAATAGCAGGCTGCAGCAGTCTGTAACTTCAGTCGTTATAACAAAACAACAGCCTCTGAAAATGCTGTACACAGTTGTGTACGCTGTGTGCCTTGAAGCCCTTGTTTGTGGTCCTCTGACTTTTCTTCAGGTCAAAATTACAATTTGTCTGATACTTTTGTTTAGGATCTGCACAGAGGCTGTGTCCTCCCTCAGGTAAGACGAAAGGAACCTCCTAATACATCAACAGTCATCAACCATACATAATATATTATTTGGTTCCCCACTCTGTCCCTGTGGGGAAATTTTTCCTGGACTCTGTCCAGCTACAGTTTAAAGGTGTAAACAGAAAAGAGAGAACCAAAGAAGAAAATACAGCAGCGACATACTTCACAGAAGTAAATATATATATATGTATGTTAACAAAAGTATATAAAAAATATATAAATACACACACATGTATACATACATACATACAGTGCTGTGAAAAAGTATTTGCCCCCTTCCCGATTTCTGTGTTTTTTGCATATTTATAACACACAAAGGTTTCAGATCATCAAACCAATTTTAATATCACACAGAGACAACCCAAGGATATATAAAATGCAGTTTCTAAATGATGATTCAATTTATTAAGGCACAAAAAAAAAATCCAAACCTGTCTGGCCCTATGTGAAAAAGTAATTGCCCCCTGAACCTAATAGCGAGTTGTGCCACCTTTGGCAGCAATAACTGAAATCAAGCGTTTGCAATAATTGGTGATGAGTCTTTCACACCGCTGTGGAGGAATTTTGGCCCACTCTTCTTTGCAAAATTGTTTCAACTCTGCCATATGTAGGGTTTTCTACCATGAACTGCCCGTTTAAGGTCACACCACAGCATCTCAATTGGATTTAAATCCGGACTTTGACTTGGCCACTTCAGAGGTGGACTTGCTGGTGTGTTTAGGATCGTTGTCCTGCTGCATGATCCAAGAGCGCTTGAGTTTGAGGGCACAAGCAGATGGCCGGACGTTCTCCTTCAGGATCTTCTGGTAAACAGCAGAATTCATTTTTCCGTCAATCACAGCAAGTTGTCCTGGTCCCGAGGCAGCAAAGCAGCCCCAGACCATCACACTGCCACCACCATGCTTTACTGTTGGCATCATGTTCTTTTTATCAAATGCTGTGCCATTTTTACGCCAGATGTAACGGGCTGCACACCTTCCAAAAAGTTCAATTTTTGACTCATCAGTCCACAGAACGTTTCTCCAAAAGTCTTGAGGATCATCAAGATGCTTTTTGGCAGACGAGCCTTTGTGTTCTTTTGTGACAGCAGTGGTTTTCGCCTGGGAACTCTCCAATGGATGCCATTTTTGGCCAGTGTCTTTCTTATAGTGGAGTCATGAACACCGATTGTGACCTCCTGGATGAGTTGTTGTCGCACTCTTGGAGTGCTTAGTTGGTCGACCACTCCTGGGAAGGTTTGCCACTGTTCCCAGTTTTCTCCATTTGTGGATAATGGCTCTGACAGTGGTTCACTGGAACCCCAGAGCCTTGGAAATGGCTTTGTAACCTTTTCCAGACTGATAGATTTCAGTCACTTTTATTCACATTTCTCCTTGAATTTCTTTGGATCGTGGCATGATGCGATTGTTCTTGAGATTTTGTAGCCTACTTCACTTTGTCTAACAGTTTCTATTTAAGTGATTTCTTGATTCAACAAAGGTGGTGGCAATCAGGTTTGGGTGTGGCCTGTGAAATTGAACTCAGCTTTCCCAAAACTGTGGTTAGTCACAGTTACTTTGTGATTTAACAAGGGGGGGAAATTACTTTTTCACATAGGGTCAGACAGGTTTGGATTTTTTTCCCCCTTGGTAAACAAAATCATCATTTAGAAACTGCATTTTATATATCCTTGGGTTGTCTCTGTGTGATATTAAAATTGGTTTGATGAACTGAAACCTTTGCGAGTGATAAATATGCAAAAAACACAGAAATCAGGAAGGGGCAAATACTTTTTCACAGCACTGTATACACACCTATATACAAGAGAGATATAAACAGATTATATTGCACGGATCAGAATTTATTGCACCATGTATGTTATTGCACTAAGACGTACTGTTGGTTGTTTAGCAGTCTGATGGATGTTGGCAGGAATGAGCTTTTGTAGAGGTTCAGCCTGGTTCTGGGGACCCTGAGTCTCCTGCCGGAAGGTAGAAGCTGGGACTCATGGTGTGAAATGTGAGTCGGGTCAGAAACAATTTTCTGTGCCAGTCTGGTGACGAGTGGAGGGGAGGATGATTCCTGACCCCTATAATCTTCACGGCAGTCTGCACCAGACTGGCAATCTGTGACCTCGACTGCACAGTTAGGTTGCCGTACCAGGCCACAATGCCCTATCTGATGATACTTTCCAGTGCAGCCCGGTTGAAGAGCAACATAATCCTCTGCTCCACTCCATAGACCCTTAGTCTGCGTAGAAAGTAGAGACGCTGTTGGAGTTTGGAGCAGAGGCTTCCAACATGTACCTTCCAGCTGAGTGTGTTAGATACCTGTATGAACCCACCTGACTGATGTGTTGGTTCTTAATGACAACTGGCCTGTGGTCTCCGACAGACTTTGGGTCAAATATCATCTCCTCTCTCTTTCCCACATTCAGCACAAGATGATTTTGGTCACACCACTGGATAAATTCCTCTATTTCTGAGAAATAGTCAAGTGGGCTACCGTCAGCATGCAGCAAGATGACGATAGCTGTGTCATCAGAGAACTTTATAATAAAGTTCTCTGAATGTGTTGTTACACAATCATTTGTGTACTATGTGAAGAGGACCGGGGAGCTCCGCCTGTGCTTATCAATCTTGGTTCCGAGAGGGCGCTGTTGACCCTGACTTGCTGTGTGCACTGTGTCAGGAAGGAGTGATACCACCTCAGAATGTAAGAATTCACATTCATCTCCTTCAGTTTTCCCACAAGCAGGTGCGGCTGCATGGTGTTGAACGCTGAGCTGAAGTCAACGAACAACACACGTGCATAAGCTCTGGGGTCCTCGAGGTGTTTGCTGACCAGATGAGTGACGCTTGTAATAGCGTCATCAGTGCCTCGACCCTGCTTATAGGCAAACTGAAAGAAGTCCAAGTGTGTATCTACTTCCCTCCTGAGCAGAGTCACCATTATCCTCTCGAAACACTTCATGACTATGGAGGTTAGAGCCACAGGCCTGAAGTCATTGTTGACCACAGGACATAGTTTTTTGGCAACTGGAGTGATTACTGATTTTTTCCAGAGACCTGGGATGGTGTATGAATCCACAGATCTCTGGAAGATGGGGTACCAAGCTGTTGTAAGCTCCTCTGCACAGGATTTGAGCAGAAAAGCAGATATCCCATCTGGTCCTGTGGCCTTTTTGGTGCAAAAAGACCTGAACCTGTTCTGGATTGGACCCTATGAGGATGAATCACCAGCTTTGGGTCCTGCTCAGTTGCTGAAATCGACCTCAGGACCTCCTCACATGGGTTTTAAATCTTAAATAAAAGTCATTCAGCTCTGTTGATCTACCTGTGGCCATCATCACAGCATACGTGGAACCACTGCAAGGAAGGCTGCAGAGCTGCTTCAACCACCATCATGCTAAGGCCTGTCCATCATAGAGCGGGTCTTTGGCATGTTAAAGGCATGTTGGAGATGGCTGTTCTTCAGGGCTCTGTAGGTTGACCACGCCTTTGTCCCCTCAGTCATTACCGCCTGTGCAGTGCTGCACAACATCTGCCTCACAGCAGGGGACATCCTGGAGCCAACTGAGGATATCCAGTAAGGGGGGAAGCAAGTGGACATGGCCAGCGTGACTGACTGGCGGCTCTCAGTTCCACGTGTGCACCCTGTAGAATTGCAGGACCATGACTATATGTATGCCATGAGGACAAGATCGTTGACAATGTGTCTACCTCATGTGACCAGCCTTGTGTGTGCGCCGTGTGCCTTAAAGCCCTTGTTTAGTTTTGGTTATGGAAATGCCTGTGTTGTCTTTCAGTTTGAGTTGTGCCACTCCTGTCCATTTGAACATTACCCTGTAAAGGGATGTGTTTGTCTGTTGCGCATGTGGCTGCAATCGGTTGCCTAAATGTATTTTCACTATGAGCTGTGGACACTGAACTGAACAGAAAACTATAATGGTATGTGTGGAATAATACATGGAGAAGGACACAAAGGTGAAGATATAATGTTACCTGTGTAAGTGCTATACCACACTCGCCTCTGTGGCCGGTATTCAGTGTAAATGCATTTGTGTGCACATTCAGGTACATGACATGCTGGTGTGTAATTGCATCAGCCGTAAGTATTGTCCAATGTGTTCTTAACCTGGTTGGGTTAGTGGCTTATGTGCATTGTCCAAGCACTTACGCAGGCTTGCTTCCCCCAACAGTGCCACCTGCAAGGTCATGTATGAGACACCATTCAGCCATAATCACAACACAGGAGTTCAGTCCATAACTGTTCAGAAGCCAGTACAACAAGCAGTATGTCATGTGCACAATTGTCTATGCTTTACACACAACAGTCTCAGGCCAACAGTAAGACTTAGTGCACCCTGCCGTCATATTCCTAAAGGACAATACCATTGCAACACAGGGTGTAACAATGTTGGATGACGTTCCCAGTTTGCTGCAGAACATATCCAGCACCTGCATACAGTATCAGATGAAAGCTGTACTACAGATATCATCGTTACCTTTAACCATTTCAGTATGTCAAGTATGGCAACACAAATGCATGAACAACAAGGTACAGTAAAGATGTTGCATACATGTAATTTCAGGTGATTTCTACAGTTTGAGACACAGATTAACAAAAACAGAGTCAGGACTTAGATGCCACAACTTAAATTTTTGGAAAATATAAATAATATAATACAATACTGTACATATGACTGCACATAGTCAGACATCTTAATGTCTGACTAATCCCTCAAATAAATCCAGGAAACATTTGGCGTCAGCCCTCCGTGCCTTGAAACATGGCTCCTCTCTCTGCCTCCACTGTGAGGAAAGCCATCACAGCCCCCCTCAATGTGCGAGGCCTCTTTGATGGGGGGCAGCCAGAGGGGGATCATCCGCCTGTGTGGTGGTGGAGTCAGACTCGACTTTCCTCCACATATGCCTGGCTACGAGTACCGGAACCAGCTCCAGGAGATGGTGAGCCACTACCCCTGGAGGCCATGTCAGCCACGGGATTGTGGCTTCCCCCATCACATGAGACCATCAAAACTGGGGGCTTAATAGAGGGGCGTCCCCCACAATGGCCCCATGCATTTGGAAAAACCACGGCCATGTGGCTACCTGGCCTTGCCCCTGTCTGTCCCTGTCGGTGGATTCTTTAGTTCCTGGGAAATATCAAAGAGGAACTTTAGCAATGAGATGTAGACACTGAAACCACTAGATTGTGATGCATTATGTAACAACTCCCGTCACAAATGCTCATGCAAGTGCACTGAATCCATAATGCTCACCTTGTATTTCCTCTTCAGGTTGTCCCATTTTTTGGACACCTGTGTGGGGGTCAGTGTGCAATCCATCCCCATCTTCATTATGACTTTGCTGTGGAGCACATATCAAAAGTTAATGCATCCCTGTTATGACTCCAGCCAGAGGTTATTTATGTTCAGTGTTAGTAAAGGGGTATCCCCTGAAAACAGTAACATAACTCTGCCTGAACATGTTCCACTGTGAGAATGTATTATTCAACGACAGTCTGTTACTAGCAAGGTTTATTCACACAATTGTCATTTGACTCATGGTAGTCTACCAAAACATGGTGAGGAGATGTGTGTTCAGGTTATTTAATAATTATGACACACCCTATATGTAGTTGGTACGTGGACAATGGTGGTAGTGCGACGTTGCATTGCTCACACAGTGTCAGTGCATGAGCTGGTAAATTACCCCACCCCACCCCCCTTTGTGTGTTCTGTAAAAGTACATTTCTCCAGTGTGAGATCTAATCTAGTACCATTGTGGAATATGCCTCTTCCCGGTGAAGAGGTGGTCATTTTCTGACCTGAACCTGATCAACCTCGCTCTGCCTGTGTCTTTCCCTGTTCAATGAGACATATTTCAGGGCTGTCAGTAAAGGGTAACCTACAAGCCATAAAACACATTATTTCACTCAGATAACACACAGAACACTTGATGTGAGGCAGATGTGTTTGTTTTATATTTCAGTTTTCGTCAACATAAAGTGACAGCCACGTGAAGGCTTGTAATCATAACATCAAGGTTTCTGACATGTGAAGTGTGATAAATAGCAGAGTGCTATAGATATGCTACACATATGCTCGGAGGCTGCTGAGTGAGAATAAAACATAACTACACAGGTTGTGGATAACAAATCATTACTGTACCATGACAGAACACCACATTCATATATTATTGGTCTTTGGAGAATGTAACAAAAAATTAAACCCATCTAAATTACCATTCATTGCCTTACACTTAAACTGTTTCTCTGCCATCTCTTTCAAATGTGCCAGCTGTGGGGGCGTCTTTATACCGTTCAGTTGAAAGACTTCCAGGAAGGATGCACTCATGTATCCTCGCACATGGCTTTTCTGAGATCCCTCTTCATTCCCTGATCCTCGCTCCTCTGAGCTGAAAAATGCCCTTTGGGACGGCTGCCAAGATGGCAGACCAGAAGTACTTAAGGTTCAAGCAAGGAGGAGGAAACAACAATTTAGAGAAATGAGATGCACCCTTAGTATTTAAGCACCGGCCTTCCACCAGTATTCGTCTAATTGTCTTTTCATCTTTGTGGTGTCTTACTTCACCGAGTGTTGACATGAGTAAACTGGAACTGGACTCTATCCCTGCCTGTTCACTCTCAGCAGACTCAGTGTGTGGATCTCCTTGACCCATCTATTGCACATTTTTGAACCATTTATTAAACCTTTTCAGAGCCTCTCCTCTGGCCCATACCCCACCCAGTCTACCAAAAACCGGAACCCCCTACCCAGCTGCTGCACATCGAGCAACTGCTGGACAGTGAAGGCAGGGTAGTCTTCGATGACCCGGGGGAGGTGGAGGTCGCTGATGGTTCGCTATCAGCTGGTTGCAAGCAGTTGTCCTAGTGAGGGCGGCCTGGGCTTCCCACCATACTCAGCAGGCATGACAGAGATGGGCCTGGGCTGATGGAACTGCCACCTCAGTCTGCTAACTGCCAGGAAAACCGCAGGAGCGTTGGTGAGGCTGAACAGCATCACCATATACTCAAAGTGCCCCAGGTGGGTTTGGAATGCAGTTTTCCATTCGTCTCCCTCCTTTATGCGGAATAAATGGTAGTAGGCACTTCTAAGATCCAGTTTTGAGAAAATAACAGAGTCATGCAGTGGGCCAAAAGCTGAGTCAACCAGGGGGAGAGGGGGTTTTTTTCACAGTAATGTAATTTATTCCTCAATAATCTATGCAAGGGCGCAGAGAGTTACCCTTCTTGTCAACAAAAAAGAAGCCAGACCCCATTGGAGAAGAGGAAGGATTGAATGAGGCCGGCTGACAGAGAATCCTTAATGTGGCTCTCCATAGCCTCCTTTTCTGGCTTGGAGAGGTTGTAAAGCTTTTGAGTGGGCAGAGGGGCGCCAGGAAGAAGTTCAATGGCGCAGTCATAAGGTCTGTGTGGGGGCAGCGAGAGGGCACAGTCTTTACTGAAAACCTGACAGAAGTCATGATATTCAGAGGGTACCGAGTTCAGGTCTATGTTGTCTGGAGGTGTGGGAGGTGGAGTGGGAGTGACAATAGCAAGTATGGCGGACTGGAGGCCGTGTGAGTGACAGTGATGGCTTCAATTACTAATGGATACAGCTACCCAGTGAATATAAGGGTTGTGAGTCTTTAACTAAGGCAAAAAGAGCACTAGGGGTGACATGGGGGAAGAAATGACAAACAGGGAAGTGGTCTCGTGGTGATTACCAGATATTGTCAGAGTGACAGGAACAGTGCGGTGAGTGACAAGTGAGAGCAGTTAACCGTCCGATGCTAACACATCTTTGGGTTCAGGTAATTCTTCTACTGGGATATCGACTTGAGTTATGAAGTAAGAATCAATGAAATTGTCATTGGCACCTGAGTCGACAAGCACTTGGAGAGGAAGTGAATTTGCAGACACATATAGGAATCATATAGGTGATTTAGGTGACCCTAACCCTAACCCTAGGCCGTAGAGGTGGTGGTGCTGGATGATCAAGAAGTGGAGCAGCCACGCCTCCTGCCACACACACCCAACTAAAACAAAGCAAACACAAAACCCAGACCACAACACCTTTGCCTTTTTTCACATAGAATAAAATAAGGAAAACCCTTAAAGTGTCTTTTTTCTTTGTTTAAGTGCCCAACAGTAGTCAAAATGTTGAAAAGTTAACTGAGGATGTTGCAACATCATTCCACAATAAAATGAAAACTATGATTGTATAATGTATTGTGTGTGTGTCATATAGAAATCTTTGAATTTGAAGGTAAAGTTTGTTATTTTGTTCAAATATAGTTTACAGTTGGGTTTATGCTATTATTTCAAATACAAACGTGGATATTAACATTATACGTGCTGTGGCATCCAGATTAAGCAGAGTAGCATGAGATCCTACAGACCCAAGGGCCTCAGCAGAGAGTTTAGACCTCAACATCAAGTCTCCCCTGAGGTGGAAACTCACTGGGTGGCTGAGACAGATGAGAGGCAGCAGCAGGTAAGGGCTGAAGGAGAGGATAGGAGAAAAGGAGAAATGAAGCACTGGATGAAAACCAAGGAGGCTAAGAATCCACAGAAGATGACTGATGAGGAGAGTTGGCGCAATCTTGTATAACCAGACCTCTCTCTGCTCTTTGGTGTAGCTTTGTTCTAGTGATAGGAGGCTCCTCTAGCAAGAACAGAGGCTGATAAAAACATTCAACAAGGTTTGTACTGAATTTTTCAAATTCTATAATGGTGATTCTAGCTCAGTTGAACTCCTCTCTGTCTTTAGCCTCATAACTTTATTAGTCTGTGATTTTGTACAGTTATTATTATTATTATTATTGAATGATTTAATCCATCAGTTGATCGACAGAAAATTACAATATGAATTCAATTAGTTTACTTAGGTTCAGGAGCAGGGCCATACCTCACCCACACCCTTAATCAAGGTTCAAGTCCACTTATGCCTGGTCAACCCATTTGCTCAGTTTGTCTCAGATTTCTTGAGGACAGACAGACCATACCTCGTGCTTAAACACATGTTTGCATCTAAACATGGACAAATTCTGAACTTTCGATTTCAGAGTTAACTTACCATGGATCCCAAACCTCCCACCAGTTTGCCTGGCCCTACAATGACACTGCAGTAGTATATAAAAGGCACCACTCTACACCATCTGCAGAGATATGAACAAAATATCGACTTCGTCGACTGCAACTTATCTTGCCTGAGACTTTGACAATTGGACTTTCCGCTCTACATTTGTTTTGCAACCATCACGTTACAATGCAGGACTCAGAGGCTCAAGTGCAGACACAGACATGGCAGACACAGGTAGGGCACTATATATAATGTTTATTTACAACAAAAGACGTTATGCAGAGAGGGCATGGGAAAAAGAGCGGATTAAAAAAACAGGTTTTATTTATGATAACTGGAATGTGGGTTGGATTGTCATAGAGGCTGGGATTTTCAAACGGACCGAACAGGGATCATTTTTACAATAGAGGAAGAGGAAGGTCTTTGGCCTTTAACCAGACCATCTGACCAACAGCATAGGTTGGAGCCGGGGTATGCCGCCAATAAGCCTGTGATTCCATTCTTTGATTGGCATGCATGAGAGATGCCTCCAAAGTCTTCAATGAAGTGCTGCACCGATGGTACTGTCAATTACTGCTCTTGAGAGGGAAGTCAAGTTAAATGAAAAGATAATGTCTCTTGGTCATTGCCAGCAATAATCAAAGTAATAGGTATGGTTTTCTTTACCACATGAGCTAAGGGCAACCCATGAAAGGAGTGAGCTTCCAAAGGTGTCTCCAAAGGAACCAGGGGGATCTGGAGCTGTTCCGCGAGATTACCATCCAAACAATTTTCCTCAGCTCCCGAATCAATTAGTGCAGACACTGGTAAAGATTGTGAGTGACAGCATACAGAAGCGGGTAACTACAAACGCTGGGAGGAGGTTGTGGAAGTTCGGCTCACCAGAATGCCTCCCGTCATTGGTGAGCCATGCCTTTTGCTGCCTTTGCTGCAGAGACGTAATGCCCAAAGCCTCCACAGTACAAACAAATATTGTGTCTTCTTCTTTGATTCCTTTCATTTTGCATAAGATAAGTTCTCTCAATCTGCATAGGTTCAGGATCAGAGACGATGGACTGGGTGGTGAAGAATTTGCACGTCGATTTGCTCCACCCTCGGGTTGAAAACTCTGCTCTCGTCATCTCTCCCTGAAGCAGCGGTCGAAACGAATGGCTATGTCCACAAGCCAATCAAGGTCAGACGGATCATCATGGGAAGCCAATTCATCCTTAATCCTCTCTGAAAGTCCTCAGTAAAACGCTCCTTGCAGTGCAACGTCGTTCCATCCGCTCTCTGCCCACAGTGTAGTCTGCCACACTCCGTGTTCCCTGCTGGAGAGTGGTTAGGCGATGGGATGATCAAAAATCTTCTTCTTCTCCGCAGTGAAGAGGGCATATGTCTGACAGAACGCTGCTCGTTCCTCCCACGCTGCGGACAATTAACTAACAAGATAAGCTATCCTAGATCTATCTGTCGTGTAGGAATAGGGTTGCAAATCAAAGACTAAAGAAACTTGCATCAAAAACGCTTTAGCAACCAAAGTCTCCACACAATTGTGAAGTAGAAGGAAAATTCTACATGATTTTCAAATTTTTTCACAAATAAAAAACTGAAAAGTGTGGCTAAAGTAGCCCCCTTTTCTCTGAGTGCAACCAGTTGCCTTCAGAAGTTGCCTGATGATTGCTGAATGATCAAATATTGACCTAATGATTAAATAGAGTCCACCTGTGTGTAATCTAACCTTAGTATAAATACAGCTGTTATAATTTAATTTAAATTTAAAGCAGGGTTAGGTTATAAAAAGATTTCCCAAGCTTTGAACATCTCACAGAGCACTGTTCAATCCATCTTCCAGAAATGGAAAGAGTTTGGCACAACTGCAAACCTACCAAGACATGGCTGTCCACCCAAATCTGGCCTTTATGAACGAGTGGCAAGAAGAATGCCATTGTTGAAAGAAAGCAATAAGAAGTCTTATTTGCAGTTTGCCAGAAGCCATGTGGTGGACACAGCAAACATGTGGAAGAAGGTGCTCTGGTCAGATGAGACCAAAGTTGAACTTTTTGGCCTACATGCAAAATGTTATGTGTGGCGGAAAACTGCCACTGCACATCACTGGTGGGGGCAGCATCATGCTGTGGGGGTGCTTTTCTTCAACAGAGACAGGGAAGATGGTCAGAGTTGATGGGAAGATGGATGGAGCCAAATACAGGGCTATCTTGGAAGAAAACCTGCTGGTATCTGCAAAAGACTTGGGGCGGAGGTTCACCTTCCAGCAGGGCAATGACCCTAAACATAAAGCCAGAGCTACAATGGAATAGTTTAAAACAAAACATATTCATGTGTTAGAATGGCCCAGTCAAAGTCCAGACCTAAATCCAATCGAGAACATGTGGCAAGATCTGAAAACTGCCGTTCACAGACGATCTCCATCTAATCTGACTGATCTTGAGCTGTTTTGCAAAGAAGAATGGGCAAAAATTTCGGTCTCTAGATGTGCAAAGCTGGTAGAGACATACCCCAAAAGACCTGCAGCTGTAATTGCAGTGAGAGGCGGTTCCACCAAGTATTGACACAGGGGGGCTGAATAGTTTTGCACGCCACACTTTTCAGTTTTTTATTTGTAACAAAAATTTGAAAATCATTTATAATTTTCCTTCTACTTCACAATTGTGTGCCACTTTGTGTTGGTCTTTCACATAAAATGCCAGTAAAATATATTTATGTTTGTGGTCGGAATGTGACAATTTGTGGAAAAGTTCAAGGGGTATGAATTTTTTCAAGCTACTGTATGTGGGTGCCCCAGCTCGTCTCCGATTAGCCTGCCTTTCCATCTTCAGGTTGGCACCAATTTAGGCTGCTCAAGCCTTCCTCCACGTTCTCACACCTTTTCACAAATGTCTGGACCAAGTGAACTGCAATCTCCTGTTACTGTGCTGAGAACAGGGGTGATTGGTAGCCAAGAGAGCACTGAAAAGGTGAAAGGCTGAGTTCACCAGTAAGTTGTGTGCATATTCAACCCACACCAACTGACTGCTGCATGCCGTGGGAAGCTGTGACACAACAAAGGTAAGAATCCAAAGACTGGTTGGAGAGTGCCACCAAAACCTCTGCTTCATGGCCCCAAGTGTTCTCCCGGCCCCCGGATGACACATCAGCCGCGACGAGTGGGCCCACTGAAGAACCTGAGATTGGAAAAAGTTAGGCACAAACAAGTTAGGTGGACCATTACCTGGATCGTCCGACTGGTCTGGAGCTTGACAAACCCCATCCTCAATTGGCCAGGTGAGGCCCGCCACCAGACAAGACTCTCCTCCTTGGAGTACAGGCTGGAGAGGGCATCTGTTTTTTGGCTGTTTCAAGTTCACTCCAACATACTGCCTTGGCTTCAGGAATGTGAAACGTCCACCGAGCCTGCTGTGAGTTCAGTCTCTTTGCCGACCGTATGTACTCCAGGTTCTTATGATCTGTCCAGACCACAAATGGCTGCTCAGCCCCCTCCAACCAGTGCCTCCATTCCTTAGGAGATGATGTAGCCCAGGAATGATGTGGTGGTGGTGTGAAACTCCACTGACATTCAGATGGTTCTTGAGGAGCCTTTCCAGAACCAAACAGACATGTTGGGTATGGTCCTCTGGAGTGCGAGAGTAAATGAAGATGTCATCCAGATACACAAAGATGAACCTGTTGATCATGTCCCTGGCCACATCGTTCATGAGGTTCTTGAAGACTGCAGGTGCGTTTGTAAGCATGAAAAGCATGACCAGACACTCAAAGTGGCCCAGTAGAGTGTTGAAGGCCATCTTCAATCGTCACCCGCCTTGATCCAGATCAGATGGTATGCATTGCGCAAGTCGAGTTTGGTAAAGATGCTAGCACCATGCAGGGAGTTGAAGGCTGAGTTGAACAATGGGAGGGGGTTAGTATTCTTGACAGTGATGTCATTAAGACCTCAGAAGTCAAGGTCTGTGGGGAGGGAGAGACATTGCCTTAGCTTTACTAAACACAGGAGCCATGTCATCATATTCTACAGGAACCAAAGTTCCAGTGGAATCAGTAACTGTTTAGCTAACTGCTCATCCAAAAAATTCTCCTCAGCCCCAGAGTCAACCAAAACACTAACAGGCGTGGATTGGGATTGCCAATGGATGGATGCAGTTAGTTAGTTGTCCCTGTCTCAGATGGGAGATACCGGCTTCTCTGCAATGGACAGGATGGTCAAAAACCTTCTTCATCTCACTCACAGGGCAGCGTCGGAGTGGCACAAAGCATTCTGTTTTTCCCAGATAGCAGCACCCCAGTCTCTCGTAGGTCCTTTCAATAAGCCAATTAAATAAGCTGTCCTAGACCTCTCTGTAGCATATGACAATGGCTGAAGATCAAACACTAAGGAAACCTGAGTAAAAAAGGACTGACAGGATCTTAAATTACCGTCATAACGTTCGGGTGTGGAAGCAGATGCCACACGAGCAATTTGAAGCGGAGCTACACTAGCATTAGCTAGCAGCAGGCAAGGCAGTAGCATTAGAAGCTAGTGGATTAGCAACGGTGGCAGCCAACTGTGCCGATAACAAAGAAACTTGACCAGTAAGCAGAGACAAGGTTATTGCTCTCGGTTAACGAACATAGCAAATCATCATGTCGACTCAGCATAGCTCCATGACTAGCCATGGCTTGCATAAACGGGGAACCGGAAGCCCCATTGGCACCAGTCACTTCATCCGCTGTCTTGGCCGGACCGTACTGTCACAGTTCAGAGGGCTGAGGCTCAAGTGCAGGTGGAGGACACAGTACACCTAATTTATTTTAAGCCAGAATTTATTTACAATAAGTGCATTTACAAATCCATGAGTGTATACAATATGTACAGTGAAGTAAACCCAACTAACCCAATTACTCCTAGCCAAATATTTGCACAAAATCCAAATTTAAAGTGCAATAGCGACACTACTTGACAACAGGTATAATGAACAGGAAACAAGACTAGCGAACGAATACAAAACACTGACAAGGACACCAAGAGGTGGGAGGACTAATTGCAGACCAGACAGATAATAAACTACAGGACCAGAACTCAGTATCGAATTGAGCTAGGAACGAACTAAGGCTACAAACAAACCTAACACTAACAGGAACAACGAGAGATAAGGGTTACCTGCGGAGAGTAGAAAGGCTTGGACGGTGCGGTTGGAGGTGCAGCAGTAGATGTGGATCTACTGGAGAAGGAGCAGGAGGAGAAATCACAAATTCATTTCAAGCACCAAAAGACAAAGAGCAGACTTACAGATTTCGAGCAGCTGGGAATAAACTAACTGCGGGTAGTTTATGTTCCGGCATCGTGCCGTGGTCTGAAGCCAGTATAGTATGGCAGGAGGAGAACAATGGAGCAGAGGTAGAGTCACTGCACCACTATGCACCTCAAACACCAGCCTGCACATGCCCACCTAAGAAAATAGCGTGAGGGAAAGAGGGAGAGATAGGAAGGGAAAGGGAAGAGGGATTGCCACGAGGAGAGGGCAGAGGTGGAGGGCACGACACATTATCCATATAATTTATCAGATAAAGATTGAAGGTTAATACCAGGTTGAAATTGGTCTCAGAATAATGTAATTCATTTCCTTCAGACGGATATTTCAGTGAAAGAATAAAAGGGACAACAGCTGGTGTCCTTAACTAGTCTGAGCAAACAGATTCATCTCATTTACAGAGAGAGAATCATATTGATTAAGAGTAAATATGCTGGGAGGTGATGGAGTGAAAATCCGAAAAAAGAATACAGCCAGACACTGTATTAAGTTTTATCACAGTCTGTGGAGGCATCACTTCAGCTACATACAGTTTTCATATTAAATTGTATGTAATGATTAGTTGATTTGTTTGTTAACCAGGCAGTAAAGTCTAGCTGCAATCAGAGTACAAGCTTTACATAGACAGGATAAACAAAAAGTATATTTAAATGGTTCCTAATTATTGCCCATGTTATGTTCTTGTTTTTTCTGCATTCCTTGTCTTGACCAATCATTAAAAGCCCAAACAAGCAGCTGATTTTGTGAAAGACTGGCCCACAAGACAAATTCATTATGTCCCCGTAAGGTATAGAATGTTTTCTTACATCCAGCCCTCAAATATTTGTTTTCTTTTATCTAGATTTTTCCTCCATCTGTTGTTTTAGAGTAATTAATGAATTTTCTTAGAAGGTAACAACACTAGAAGGAATATTTCAAATATTTTAGAATTATTTTTCCTGTAGTCTTGTTGTCACCACGAGGTTGCCAGGAAACCAGCAGAGACTAGCAAGTCACTGGCAAATTAAACAAACAAGATATAAAGATATAAAGTGTTTGTGAAATGAGTTATAGAGGTTAGAGATATTTTTTTTAAACCACTGGACAGAGTCAAATGGCTTCAGCTTAATATTTAGTGTACAGACATGGCAGTGGTATCAACCTTCTCATTGAACTCTTGGCAAGAAAGGGTACTTCCCAAAATGTTGAACAACCGCTTTAAGCAATGACCAGCACCACTCAGATTTATCACAGCACCCCTGACATCAAAATGCCTCTTTCTAAACCTAAAAGAAAGGATGATCCAAAGGACAAACAGCTTCACAAGGACAACTGATTATTTTTGTGGTGTTTAAGGCAGCAGTTAAACATGCTCATATGTTTCAAGAATCCAGAGCAGTGTGGTTATTCAAATTTGAGAACTGTGTTCCAGACTAAGCTGGTGGCCATGCTTTTTATCTGCTAAATAATTTTTTTTCAATTTGTTGGTTTGGTCTTTGCATGAACATTACTGCCTCACAAAGATAGAGAACAGATTATATATATATATATATATATATATATATATATATATATATACATGATCTTACAAATAGCCAACTGACACCTAGTTAAATTTCATTTCATTAAAGCCAAATGTAAAAGTGTACTGCACTCTGCTTTGGGTCACAAACACTGTGACATGATATATGCACATATCAATAATAGAAAGATCAGATGGCTCATCATTATGCACTCCCAGTCTCTCTCATCTGAGTTTCTCTTTTGAAATTCCAGCATGACGCTGGAGATGGATTCCCCTTCCGTTGGTAGCAGTGTGAATAATGGATGCACAGTGCTGACAGCTATATGCTGCCATTTCAGAGTAGCTGATGGCATAGGTCAGGCTGTGGAGATGTTAAAGGGGGGAAGCCACATAGACTGATAGACTATGTAGACTGATGATGCCCTTCATGAAGATAAAACCCTGCTTGATCTTTTCATTTACAGACTGGCAGACAGTCAGACTGGCCATCACTTGCTCCTGCATTGCTGGTAGAGTACATGGTCTCAGGTCTAAAGGGGGCTTCCATGTCATCCAGTATCTGTGTCACAGCCCCCAGTGCAGACCTCAGGGCAGCACATCCTTTTCCTCTCCTCTGTCACCTGGGGGCTTCCATGGCACTAACTCACCATTCTATGTCCATTCTGTGATTTGGCAAGGCCCTGGCAAGGTGAGGTGACTGTGATGGTCTAAAGGAAAAAAAGAACAAATATACTAGTCACTTACTTAAAAAATATACATTCTGCATATGTATAGGCTTAATCTATTAATTAATCCTAATCTATTTTCTATGCATGTTAGGGGGTAAAAACATAATTTCTATGTCTTTGTTTTACAGTTACATTATTGTTTAACAGTCCCTTGGGAAAATTCAGTGGAGACAGCTTATGAAAGGAAGAAGCCTAGGTATGCAGATTTAAAGACAGAATCTGAGCAGAGGGGATGGAAGACCAAGGTCTGTGCAGTTGAAGTGGGGTGTAGAGGTTTTGTTGCAGGGTCAGCTGTTTCACTGTTGAGGGAGCTGGGAGTGCAGGGGCAAACTTTAAGGAAGACAGTGAGGGAGATGTCAGATGAGACTGCTAGGTCTAGTTCCTGTAGAAATAATAGTAGTTGGGGGGTGAAATAGGGGCAGTGAGAGAGTAGGGGGAGGCAGGGGACATGCATGCCTAATCTGGCAGGAGAAGAGGTTAAAGTCTGAACAAGACACCTCTCCTCTGCTCTGCCTTCCCCGAACCTCTCCTCTGCTCTGCTTTCCCCATCCCATCTTCTTGCTCTCCCAATAGGAAGAGATCCAGGAAGAGGAAGTGTATATAAGGTGGGGGTGTGGCCAGCTAGAGTCTCTCTTTGGGACCATGTGGCCTGTTCAGGTGAGATTGTGTTGTAAGATACAGAGTTGGCTTGTTTGTTCTTTTTTGGTTGTTTTCCTGCTTTGTTTGCTTCTTGAAGGAAATGTTAGAAGAGGCTATTAAATCTAGTCTGTGGCTTAGGCCTCCACCTTCAGCACACTCTAAACTTTCTACCCCCTACCCAAACAAGGGTTTGTATCCAATCCCTACTTTCATCTTTGACTCTACCTCTTTACCTTCTACCCCCCTACCCGAACTAGGGTTTGTCCACACCCCGCTTTTATTGGTGCAGTTGGTGAGAGGCAGGTGTAGATGATGGTAGTGTGGCAATTGGCAGTTACAAGTGGCATCTAGGCCTGTGCTAGCATTGTAGCAGCTAACAATAGCTAAAGCGGTGGTAGTATGATAGTATCTTAGCAGTTAGCATTGGCATCTAGCAGTTTACATTAACAGTATAGGTGAATCTAGCTGTATTGTCTTCTTCTGTCCCTCTTAGCAGGTAGCGGTTAGCATTTAGCATTAGCATTAGCCAAATGGTTGCATCGGAACTGTATTGTCTTCTTCTGTTCTTCTTAGCGGTTAGCATTAGCATAAGCATTAGCTAAATGGTAGCATCGGTACTGGCCACTACCTGGAGTATCTCCTAAACAGGCCTGGGTCAGTTGAACGTGGCAGAGCTGTTTGGATTGTGTAGGGGCAGTGTGAACTGGCACTAGGGGTGACTCTGGGACACCTAGCCTCCTGGAGGTGTCGTGGGACTAAGTAGGCGAAACACTGTTGAAGGGAGGTTTCCACCTGATGATCACCAGAGACGTGTTAGGAATCACTGCTCTTTGGCATGTATAGAGGCAGATTAGGGGTCCAAGGTTCTTCACTGAGAATGAATCCTCTTTTTGAGCACAAGTATCTTGTGTTTAAATTAACTTGTGATGAAACTCATTACTGCTCTTTCCATAACTATGGTAGCATAACAAAAAACGAAAAAAGGCTGTGTGTAGCCTAAACCTCTACTGCACTGTCAATCAACATCAACCCTACAGAAAAAACATGTCACCTGAGTCTCCTAAGCAGATACAGTCTGCTCTGGCTTTTTTTATTAAGTGCATTTCTGTTGTCAGTCCAGTCCTATGTATTATTCAGGTGAACTCCCAGGTATTTGTAAGATTCCACCAACTCAATGTCTCATTTAACAAGAACAAACACATGCACATGCACACACTCACACGGAAACACTTTGCTACACATTTAAACACAGTCCAGGACTCAGCTCCCAGAGGATAAGTAGCACTTTGCTACTGCAGTTCAGATAGATGAGACTGTTCACTTTCTGTGTTGCAGAGTTAAAAAAAACAGGTCAGTGCCTCAAAGTGCTTTTTCACTCAAGGATGTTCTGCTCTAATTCTCTGAGCCAGAGAAAGCAGCGTCCATAACTGTTGGAAAATGTATGAAGCATTCACTTCTACAACTGCTATCACTACTACTGCTTACCAATTCAGCATGAAATCTTTTGAACATTTTAAAGCTTTTGAAGGATGATGATGGCAAGGTAAAATATTACTGGACTTCAAAACTATGCAGATTTTCAGGTTTTGTTGTGCCATACAATGCCATCTCTGCCTCAGGGAAGAAGAAACTTTTTCAGATGATGCTTATTACTGTCATGTGTCTGAGATTTAATGTCCGGATTGACATCAGTCATCTCTTTGGTGCGCATGGAGCAATGGTTAGTGCTTCATTTCAGGACACAGTGAGTGTTTTGTTGTGTGTGTCCAAGTGTACCAAATGAGCAGTGTTTGCTAAAAAGTGTGCTGCAGCCCTGTGTATTTGTTGTAGTTTTACATTGGCCAATGTTCCCATTTAAACACACACAGAGACACACACACACATCTACTTTTATATTTACATTCCACTGTGTATGATTAATGAGATATATTTCCAATGCAATGAAAATATTGAAATTATGTGGAAAAAAACAATCAATCAAAAGCAGTTTGACTCTGTGATAATTATTGAGGTTGTTGAATTCATGGTTCATGTTGCTCAACATGACAATATGGAGCTTCAAGATAAATGATAAATGGACTGTGTTTACATTAGGAGGACAGGCATGGGTCAGGTTTCCCATCTGATGCAGCACGTTGAGCCACTGACCACTGAAAAGGGTGACTTAGGAGAGGTTATGCGAGTTCGGGGTGTGGCTACCTTGATGTAGTCTCTGATGAAGCAACAGTGCCAGCACTCAAACTCTCGTGGATGTATTTTTTCTTTGTCTGTCTTGCGGGACAAGATCAACTGAACAAAATGCTAGATGGTTAGTGTGCACCCGGGAGAAGGTCTATGACACAGTCATGGTGTCAATGCAGGGGTGGGGAGAGTGCTAAATCCTTTCGAAAAAACCTCCTGGAGCTCATGCTGTTCAGGGAGTGTGGAAGTGAGCAGTGAGAAGTCAGTAGATCACCTGCATCCTCTCTGGAGGGGGCATGTGGCATGACAACTGGGGCTCCAGCTAACTACTCTCCCGGCCCCCAGTCAATGACAGGATTATGCAAAGTTAACCAGGGAGGAGTAGACCTGATCTGACCGGCATCTACCGACTGGGAATGGTTCGTTCTCCTCCGACGCCATTCTCTTACACAGGCAATCCAGCCTGAGAGCTGTGGAGATCAGAGAGTCCAAGTTAGGTGCTTCTTCACAGATGATCATCCTTAATTTCATCAGAAAGAGCATGCAGATGGCAGCCTCATTCCACTGGGAGTCAGGTGCAAGTGTGCGGAACTCCCCAGAAAAGTCTGCCACACTACATGAGCCCTATTTCAGTGTCACCAACCAGCTGGATGCCCATAGGGCTAGACTTACAGCAGGAAATCCAGGTAGAAAGGAATCAAAACACTGATTTGAGATCAGGAGCACAGAGAATGCAGCAGACTAGCAAAAAGCAGAAGAGGTACCAAGACAAAGTATCACACAGGTAAACTGATGATCTTGTGAAGACTGGAATGCAGAGAAGCCATCTGGTCCAGGTGGTTTGCTATTGATCATGCTTTTGAGTTGAAGTAAAGTTCTTCAGAGGATAAGGGTTCATTTAGAGCATTAACTTGCTCATGTGTAAGATGTGGACATTGTATGGTTCAGGAATTTATGGATGTCATCAATATTATAAATAAATATCTGAGATGTAAGCCTGCAATTTGTAGAAATTTCTAAATATATCATTTATATCTTTAGAATCGTGGAGAGGCTTCCTGCTTGACTGTAATTATGTGTAATGGTTGTTTTATGAATTGCAACTGGTACATGATTGCTCTAGCGCAGTCTTAAAGTCACCTTTTATAATACATTCTGAGCTTAGGAGGTTGTTGAGCAGAGAGAAGAATTTTTTAAAGAAGGATGGGTCATCTTTATGTCATGACCCGTGCCATGCATGTCGGTTTTTTGTTAAGTTTCCCATTGTGTGTTGTCTTTGCCTGGTTTTTGTTACATCCTGTTTTATTTTGAAGGTTCATGTTATGTGTCCTTGTGTTGCTTTACTTCCTGTGTTTGCCCTCCCATGTGATTGTCTGATGTGTTTCACCTGTGTGTCATTAGTGTTCCTGCCTTGTGTATTTAAGTCCTTGTCTTCCCCCCAGTCTTTGCTGGGTCGTTGTCTGCGTTACCTGGTCTGTAAATTCCCCTGCCGTTAGTCACAGTCATAGTCCTAGCCATAGCCCCCATAGTAAATGTTTGTCGTGTTTCATGCAAGTGTTTCTTGTTGCGCTACCTTTGTTCATGTCCATGTCTGTGCTACCTTGCGGTCTGTGAATCCTTGTTCACCATGTTCCCGTGTCATAGTCGGAGCGTTAGTCATAGCCATAGCCCCCTTAGTAAGTGTTTTTCCTTGTGTTGTCGTGTTCATGTCTGTGCCATGTTTCATGTCTGTGTTATCCCTTGGTTTGTCTGTGTTCATGTCCGTGCCATGTTCCCGGTGAGTGTTTTTTTGTATTGTCGCTAGTCCTGCCACATTTTGTGTTAGAGAGAGTTTCTTGTGT
Organism: Chelmon rostratus; assembly: GCF_017976325.1. NCBI lineage: Eukaryota > Metazoa > Chordata > Actinopteri > Chaetodontiformes > Chaetodontidae > Chelmon > Chelmon rostratus. The sequence goes on from NC_055679.1 coordinate 479,819, forward strand.
TGTCTTAGTCTTGTCCCCAGCTCCATTGTGTCTTGTGTTCATGTGTGTTCATTCCCTGTGTTGTTTCATTGTTGTGTGACTCCTTTTCCCATAGTGTGTCTTTATCATAGTTTCCCGAGTTTTGGTTTTTGTTGTATTATCTTTGTGTTTAATAAATTCGCTTATTTTTGAATCTACGTCCCAGTTGTGTCTGCATCTGGGTTCCCTCATAGTTTCCCTAAGTCCCCACTTCCTGACACTTTATTAGGACCATGTAGACAAACAATTGTAAGTTGATTGTTGTGATATGGCAGAGCTATCAATAATGACCCCCTCCTTGAACCGCCACCTTATTGTGGTGGAGGGGTTTGAGTACTCGAATGATCCTAGGAGCTATGTTGTCCAGGGCTTATTGCCCCTGGTAGGGTCTCCCAAGGCAAACAGGTCCTAGGTGACTAAGAGCGGTTCCATAGCCCCAATGATTAATCAAAGAATGAGGAAGACTACGTCGCCCGGACTGGCGTTACCAGGGCCCCACCCTGGAGCCAGGCCTGGGGTCGGGGCTCGTAGGCGAGCGCCTGGTGGCCGGGCCTTTGCCCAAGGGGCCTGGCCGGGCACAACCCGAAGGAGCGACGTGGGCCCGCCCTCCAGTAGGCCCATCACCCGCAGGAGGGATCAGAAGGGGCCGATGCGGTGGGATTTGGGTGCCTAGAATACCCACCCTTCTTGGAGTCCGTGGGAGGGGTGCTGGAAAGTGCTCCGACTGGGGACTCTATTGTTCTACTGGGGGACTTCAACGCTTACATGGGCAGCGACAGTGTTACCTGGAGAGGCGTGATTGGGAGAAACGGCCTCCCCGATCTGAACCCGAGCGGTGTTCTGTTATTGGACTTCTGTGCTAGTCACAGTTTGTCCATAACGAACACCATGTTCAAGCATAAGGGTGTTCTTCAGTGCACGTGGCACCAGGACACCCTAGGCCGGAGGTCAATGATCGACTTCGTAGTCGTGTCATCTGACCTTCGGTCGTATGTCTTGGACACTCGGGTGAAGAGAGGGGCTGAGCTGTCAACTGATCACCACCTGGTGGTGAGTTGGATCCGCTGGCGGAGGAGGAAGCTGGACAGACTTGGCAGGCCCAAACGGGTAATGAGGGTCTGTTGGGAACGTCTGGCGGAACCCTCTGTCAGAGGGGTTTTCAACTCGCACCTCCGGGAGAGCCTTGACCAGATCCCGGGGGAGGTTGGAGACATTGAGTCCGAATGGACCATGTTCTCCACCTCCATTGTTGAGGCAGCTGTTCGGAGCTGTGGCCGTAAGGTCTCCGGTGCCTGTTGGCGGTAATCCCCGAACCCGGTGGTGGACACCGGAAGTAAGGGATGCCATCAAGCTGAAGAAGGAGTCCTATCGAGCCTGGTTGGTTCGTGGGACTCCTGAGGCAGCTGGCAGGTACCAGCAGGCCAAGCGTGCTGCAGCCTGGGCAGTTGTGGAAGCAAAAACTCGGGTATGGGAAAAGTTCGGGGAGGCCATGGAGGAGGATTATCGGTCGGCCTCAAGGATATTCTGGCAAACCGTCTGGCGCCTCAGAAGGGGGAAGCAGTACCCTGCCAACACTGTTTACAGTGGAGGTGGGAAGCTGTTGACTTCGACTGGGGATATTGTCGGGCAGTGGAAAGAATACTTTGAGGATCTCCTCAATCCCATTGCCACGCCTTCCGTAGAGGGAGCAGGGGCTGGGGACCCAGAGGCTTGCTCATCCATCCCTCAGGCTGAGGTCACTGAGGTAGTTCGAAGCTCCTCGGTGGCAAGGCACCGGGGGTGGATGAGATCCGCCCTGAGTACCTCAAGTCTCTGGATGTTGTGGGGCTGTCTTGGCTGACATGCCTCTGCAACATCGCGTGGCAGTTGGGGACAGTGCCCCTGGACTGGCAGACCGGGGTGGTGGTCCCTCTATTTAAGAGGTGCTCCAACTATAGGGGGATCACACTCCTCAGCCTCCGTAAAGTCTATTCCAGGGTACTGGAGAGGAGAATTCGGCCGATAGGCGAACCTCGGATTCAGGAGGAACAATGCGGTTTTCGTCCTGGTCGTGGAACACTGGACCTGCTCTACACCCTCTGCAGGGTGCTCGAGGGTTCATGGGAGTTTGCCCAACCAGTCCACATGTGTTTTGTGGATTTGGAGAAGGCATTCAACCGTGTCCCTCGTGGCACTCTGTGGGAGGTGCTTCGGGAATATGGAGTCCGGGCCCTCTACTACGGGCCCTCCGGTCTCTGTATGACCGGAGCAGGAGCTTGGTTCGCATTGCCGGCAGTAAGTCAGACCTGTTCCCAGTACATGTTGGACTCTGGCAGGGCTGCCCTTTGCACCGGTTCTGTTCATTATTTTTATGGACAGAATTTCTAGGCGCAGCCAAGGGCCGGAGGGAGTCTGGTTTGGGGACCACAGGATTTCATCTCTGCTTTTTGCTGAAGATGTTGTCCTGTTGGCTTCTTCGAACCAGGACCTCCAGCATGTGTTGGGGCGGTTTGCAGCCGAGTGCGAAGCGGCTGGGATGAGAATCAGCACCTCCAAGTTCGAGGCCATGGTTCTCGACCGGAAAAGGGTGGCTTGCCTCCTTCAGGTTGGAGGAGAGCTCCTGCCTCAAGTGGAGGAGTCTAAGTATCTTGGGGTCTTGTTCACAAGTGAGGGAAGGATGGAACGTGAGATTGACAGGCGGATCAGTGCGGCAGCTGCAGTGATGCAGTCGTTGTACCAGTCCGTCGTGGTGAAGAAGGAGCTGAGCCGAAAGGCATAGCTCTCTATTTACCGGTCAGTCTACGTTCCTACCATCACCTATGGTCATGAACTTTGGGTCATGACCGAAAGAACAAGATCTCAGATACAAGTGGCTGAAATGAGTTTCCTCCGCAGGGTGGCGGGGCGCTCCCTTACAGATAGGGTGAGGAGCTCTGTCACTCGGGAGGAGCTCAGAGTACAGCCGCTGCTCCTCCACGTCGAGAGGAGCCAGCTGAGGTGTCTCGGGCATCTTTACCGGATGCCTCCTGGACGCCTTCCTGGGAGGGTGTTCCGGGTATGTCCCACCGGGAAGAGACCCCGGGGAAGACCAAGGACACGCTGGAGGGACCATGTCACTCGGCTGGCCTGGGAACGCCTCGGGGTCCTCCCTGAAGAGCTGGAAGAAGTGTCTGGGGAGAGGGAAGTCTGGGCATCCCTGCTCAGACTGCTGCCCCCGCGACCCGGCCCCGGATAAGCGGAAGACGTGAGCGTTGAAGCCCCCAGTAGAACGACAGAGTCCCCAGTCGGAGCACTTTCCAGCACCCCTCCCACAGACTCCAACAAAGGCCCGGCCACCAGGCGCTCACCTGCGAGCCTCAACCCCAGGCCTGGCTCCAGGGTGGGGCCCCGGTAACGCCAATCCGGGTGACGTAATGGTCCTTGTTTTATTTATTTTCATAGGGACTGTGGAACCGCTCTTCGTCTGACCCATCACCTAGGACCTGTTTGCCTTGGGAGACCCTACCAGGGGCAATAAGCCCCAGACAACATAGCTCCTAGGATCATCTGAGTACTCAAACCCCTCCACCACAATAAGGTGGCAGTTCAAGGAGGGGACTGAAAGTTTTCTATCTGTGAAATGTTCTATGTTAATGCATGATGCTCTGTGAGTAATATGATGTGTAGCTTCAAAATTGAATTGTGATAAATCATGTAGTAGCAATAGAACCAGTACAGATGCTGGAAAGGTGCACTGGAAGAAAGAGTTGTGTAAAATGCAATGTGGAAATGGTTCAAAGAGTGCGTTGAAACCAAAGTAGTCCACTTAAGAGAGGGTCGGTGGTTCGATCCGTGACCTCGGCAGTCTACATCAGTGTTTTCCAACCGGGGGTACTGCAGGGGGCGCATGGGGAGATTTTTACCTTTTTTTTCTTTTTAAACGGTACGTTTGCGCTACAACTCATTTCCCCAGGGAGACAATGACCTGTGACACAAAATACAACAACATAGCAACGGATATCGCTTATAAAAAATCTGGCTGCTATCGCAGATGGATAAGTGGTTAAAACATGTCGCTGCTTGTGGCACAAATAAAAAAACCTCACTCAATTGTTGAAGAACTAATTCTCCCTGCGGCGACATGCATGGCTGAAATTATTATAGACAAAAAAGCAGCTGAGACATACAAGAAAGTTCCTCTGTCAAACAACACCGTGGCCCATCAGATTGATGATATGTCTCTGGATATTGTGGGACAAGTCGTGAACAAACTAAAACAAGCTGGTCAGTTCGCTTTGCAGCTGGATGAAATGACAGATGTGAGTAGAGAAGCGCAGCTCCTGGCCGTTGTTCGTTACAAAGATGTTTCAGACATAAAGGAGCACATTTTGTTCTGCAAAAGACTGCCAGGAAAGACAACCGAGGAAAAAATGTTCCAGGTTATTGACAGTTTTTTCAAAGAACACGATATACAGTGGAAACAATGCAGCCACATCTGTACTGATGGCGCGGCTGCAATAATGGGGAGCGTGAAGGGACTGTTCGGACAAGTGAAAAAGGTAAACCCCAACTTTAAATGGATGCATTGTATTATTCATCAGGAAGCGCTGGCTAGTAAGAGAATGAGCCCGTGAAGATCATAAACTTCATCCAGTCCAGACCACTGAATCACAGACTGTTCGAAACTCTTTGCCACGAGAGCAGCGCGCATGACCAGCTACTGCTTCACAGGGATGTCCGCTGGCTGTCTCGTGGGAAAACGCTATTGAGGCTTTATGAACTTTGCAGTGAAGTTTTTGAAGGAGCGGCACCATCCTCTTGCTGTGGTGTATGAGGATGCCAATTGGGTGGCACGCCTGGCATATCTCGCTGATGTGTTTACCAAACTCAACGAGCTCAACCTCTCACTCCAGGGCAAGGAGTCACACATCCTGAGGATGTATGAGAAAGTGGAAGGGTTCACAAAAAACTCAATATGTGGCAAAAGAAATGTGAGGAGGGTGATGTGAGCCATTTCCCATTACTTCATGCACATCTTGTCACTACTGATGTCATCAGGGCTCCAGTGATTAAACTGGTGGAAGAACATCTATCCAAACTCAACACAGACTTTAACCAGTACTTTCAAGATATTGACATAAAGTCAGAAAGCCTGGATTGGGTGATGGACCCATTCACCACAACTGAGAGCAGCAACAAGCTTCCTGCAAGGCTGCAGGAGCAGCTGCTGGATGTATCTTCTGACCGGGGCCTGAAGGTGGCACACAGAGAAAAGACATTGACAGAGTTTTGGTGTGATGTGGAGAAGGAATATCCTGAATTGGGAAAACATGCACTGATTGAACTTTTACCTTTTGGATCAACATATATGTGTGAAGTGACATTCTCAGCTCTGACACACATAAAAACAAATAAGAGGAACAGGCTGGATGTGGAGAACAGTGTGCTTGCAGCTGTTTCCACTCTGTCCCCAGATGTAGCAAAGCTGATGAAAGAAAAGCAAGCTCAAGTGTCTCACTAAAGACCAGACTATACTACAGTAATGAGTATTAAGAGAAAGGTTTTGTTTCAGATAATAACAATAAAAATGCCTGTTTATGGAGGACACTCCAGTTTTGTGATTAATGTTAGCTTAGGCCTACATGAGTTATATTAAATAAAGAAGAGAGAGAAATATTACCTGTTACAGTTAGATATAACAAAATGAAGGTTATTTTGATTTAGTATTCAGGCTATTTTGGTAAATTATTTTCATTCCAAGAAAACATATTCTTTATTCTTATGTTGAATTAAGTTGAGGTTAAAAAGAAGGAGAGAGAGCCTGAGAATTTGATTTTCAAGTTAAAGAGATTAAATAAAATGATTTTCATCTGATAACCACTGTGCTATGCTCTATTTTTGGAGAATTATCGACGCATATGTGTGAGGGGGTACTCGTGGAGTGACAAGAAGGCTCAGGGGGTACTCAAGCCAAAAAAGGTTGAGAAACGATGGTCTACATGGCGAAGTAGCCTTGGGCAAGACACTAAAGCCCAAGTTGCTCCTGATGCTGTACATGTGTGTGAATGTGTTAATGAGCAGGCATGTGTGAATGGGTGACTGCAGACTTGTGTTGTAAAGCTCTTTGACTGCTCGACACCAATACAGTTTAATTGACTATTCAAATTTCATTGACTATTCGAAGCATCAGTCATTTGCTAAATTAACTGTGACTCAATCTTCACACAGAGGCCTCTCTGCTTAATACAGACTGTTATTGGTTTCAGGTGCCCTTTTATATAGAAGTTGCAGAAGATGAGCATATCACCTGCTAATTTGAAAGGAGACAACATCTTTTTGTGGACATCCATCCATCCATTATCTATACACCGCTGAATCCTTTGCAGGGTCACGGGGGGGCTGGAGCCTATCCCAGCCGTCTCTCGGGCGAAGGCAGGGGACACCCTGGGCAGGTCGCCGGCCTACCACAGGGCTACATATACAGACAAACAACCACACACACCACTCATTCACACCTAAGCATGTTTTTGGACTGTGGGAGGAAGCCGGAGAACCCGGTGAAAACCCACGCTGCACAGGGAGAACATGCAAACTCCACACAGAAAGACCCCTGGCTGGATCGAACCGGGGACCTTCTAGCTGTGAGGCGACGCTGCTAACCACCGAGCCACCGTGCAGCCTTTTTGTGGACATTTTGGACAAAATATTTTTTACTGCAGTGGATCATGTGTATCTTTGTCGTCAATTTTAAAAACAGTTGTCTGGCTGTTTATTGTGCCTGCTGTTGTGATTGTATCTTGAAGTGGTTTGCACCAATCGATTCACAAAAATGTTGGCTTTCTAACAGTATATAATAAGAGTATGAATGCAAACTGAAAGTGTTTGTTTTAATATGCTGGAAGAAAAATAAACAACAAGAATTGGTCCCTTCTGCCTACCAGTAGACAGTCAGAACAGTTGTCACTAACTAGTAATGTAGTCGAAGTTATTTGAGGTGCCATAGTTTGAGAAGTTTACTCATCTGTAAAGACTCAAGAAGCGCTTCAGGGTTCATTCAGACTTCAGATTGGGCTAGTGCCACGGTGGACCCGTCCCTAGATCCGCCCATGGCCTCAGCTTCTATTGAAATTTCTTTCAAACCTTTATGAATAATGTTTTCACTAGATTAACTTAATTATCCTTAAAACATCTCCTTCTCAACCCACCCTAGTAGTTGATATTCCTGTCTGTATCATAATTTGTAGGATTTACTGTGCTTTACTTTACAATATGATTTTCGCTCTTGTTCTCCTAAAGTGTATACATATACAGCAATCCAATTCAAGGATTATAAAGTTGACTCTGAGTTCAGACGATGTCCAAAACATCTGTGTAGCATCAACCTATCGTTGATTCAGAAAAGATACATTTTTAATCTTAACACAACAAAAAAAAATGCACTTTCCAGCGACTACATTTTTCACTGACCTTCAGAAAATTTCATCTGAAAAATATGAAGCAAACTCTTTAAACAGCCCTGATCCCCAAGGCTATGTGATGTTCCACTCTGTGCATATCAAGTAGCTTGCCGTTTGTCAAGTCTTACACTTCTGCACAAGAATCGTTGTGCTCAAATATAAATGCGTTTGTTCTTTTTGGAAGTAAGATGTTGGCTTGAATAGTCTCTGGAGTCAGCCGATTAAAACACAGCAGCAGAGCACACAGCAGAGCAACACCCTATTTGACAACTAAGACAGCCAAGCTGAGAGATTCACAACATGCTCCCGGGAAACCTGAAGCATTCAGACAGTTTTTGGAGTCATTCCCGATGATGAGGGACAATGACTTAATGAAGTCAACCTATTCAGAAAAGGAGGGATCAAAAAGAGAGCAGAGAACAGTGGAATGAATGTCAAGAGCTGACAATATCAGTTGTCAGTCAACCTCCCTCCTCTGAGCCAGAGAGGACACCATGCAATGAAAAGGGGAAGGAAAGATGAGAAAGGCTGAACAAAGCATGGGTAAAACACTGACAAGAGATGTTGCACAGAGAGCCTGATATGTCCAGTTAATGTGAGCGGAAATGAGAAAACAGATGTTCTAGAAATCAGGCATCAGCAACTTTCTCTCTCATAAAGACACTCACTCACTATAATGTCTCTCCAGTGATGGCAATCACACCAGTGTTGTGCCTCGCTTTTTAAATTCCACAATAAAAAAAACGCAACAGACACTTTACTGTGCTAATTTACTTCATATCCTTTTATATATATATATACTCTTCAAAGATACAGCAGATTTAATTTGTTTTGGGGTTTTATTCCATTCCTCCTCTCATCTAGGGAATGTTCTTCACCCTACTTTGCTTTTGAGATTTGTTGTTTCAGGTTAAATACACTCTTATATTCAGGCTATGAGTATCTGCTGTGTCTGCAAATGGGACTGCAAATGAGAAATTATGGTTAGAATTATGGTAATAAAAAGACAACTTAAGAAATTGGTTTTAACCACCTTCTAAATTGTGTCATTGAAGTATTTATCTGGTTGATCTACTACAGATTTGCCCAAGGCCTTCGACTGAGGCAAGTGGACAAGTGGACATGCTGCGGGAAGGAATTACTCTGAGTTCTGCAACTCTGAGTAAACTTGCAGACAAGCTGCGGAGAGTTTGCAAATCAGGAATGAAAAGAATGAGAAGAAGAGGCAAGCAGACTGTCGGACAAAGAGCAGAGATTGTTATGATAGATGAAAGCAAATTTGGCCATAAAAGAAAGGTAGGAAAGTTACACTTCTGAGTATTACTTTGATGTCAAATACATGATTTTGTGTCTAAAAACGTGTATTCGATGTTGGTTATTTCTGTGCTAAACTCAGCTACTGTCAGTAGAGACAATATACATACATTTAAAACCTGTTTTTGCCTGAGGTGCTTGGAGGTGTATTTCCTTTATCTTGAACTACTGCATTATGGAACAAGATACGTACATTGTAGTTCATTGATGCAATCAAGGGGAATGCTGGTTTTAAGAACTACATTATTCCTACACCCCAGAACAGGGCACCACTACTCCAAAGCTAAAGAGAACTTTTGACTTATGATTTATTCTCTCACATTTCCCACCATTATTGCAGAATCATTGTCTTCATTTTTAAGTATTTGCTCTTGTGAATTTCAGTACAACAGAAGACGGGCAAGCAGAAGGAGTTCCTGGGTGTTCGGAATGCTAGGGGATTAAGGATGACAGGAGGAGACCCCCCTTCCTTGAACCGCCACCTTATTGTGGTGGAGGGGTTTGAGTACTCAAATGATCCTAGGAGCTATGTTGTCTGGGGCTTATTGCCCCTGGTAGGGTGTCCTAAGGCAAACAGGTCCTAGGTGATGGGTCAGACTAAGAGCGGTTCCACAGCCCTTATGAAAGAAAAGACAACAAGGACCACTACATCGCCCGGACTGGCGTTACCAGGGCCCCACCCTGGAGCCAGGCCCGGGGTTGGGGCTCGCATGCGAGCGCCTGGTGGCTGGGCCTTTGCCCACGGGGCCCGGCCGGGCATAGCCCGAAGGAGCGACGTGGGCCTGCCCTCCAATAGGCCCATCACCCGCAGGAGGGATCAGAAGGGGCCGATGCGGTGGGATTTGGGTAGCAGTCATCCCAATCCCTGGACTCGGAATCTGGCAATGGGGACATGGAATGTCACCTCGCTGGAGGGGAAGGAGCCCGAGCTAGTGCGGGAGGTTGAGCGGTACCGGCTAGAGATAGTCGGGCTCACCTCCACGCACAGTCTGGGTTCTGGAACCCAACTCCTTCAGAGAGGCTGGACTCTCTTTTACTCTGGAGAGGCGGCGGGCTGGTGTGGGCTTGCTTATAGCTCCCCACCTTAGCTGCCATGTGTTGGAGTTTACCCCGATGAACGAGAGGGTCGCTGCCCTACGACTTCGAGTTGGGGACAGATGCCTCACTGTTGTTTCGGTCAACGCGCTGAACAACAGTGTAGAGTTCCCACCCTTCTTGGAGTCTGTGGGAGGGGTGCTGGAAAGTGAGACTTGTTCCCAGTGCATGTTGGACAGAATTTCTAGGCGCAGCCATGGGTCGGAGGGAGTGGTTTGGGGACCACAGGATCTCATCTCTGCTTTTTGCGGATGATGTTGTCCTGTTGGCTTCTTTGAACCAGGACCTATATAAGTGTAAGAAAATGGATGGATGGATGGAGGAGGAGACCCATTCTTAAGATTGTGCATCTGGAGACAAAAAGGGAACACACAAAAACTGTTGAGGGATCACTTGTATTCAATGTAATTGAGTGGACTTATTGGCGTAGAAACCATCACAGTAACGGAACACTTGGAATGCTTTTGCATGACATTAGGAAAAAATATCCAGTATGAAACCTGTCTGAAATGTAGATAAAGATATCAAGTTGATGTCTATACTACCACTCAAAAGTTTTGACACACTAAATGTATTGTTACCTCTGAGAAAAAGGCTATTATCATGGACATGAAGGCCAAAGGTCATCTCCTACCCTTGTTGATGAAAATTAAGACTTAAGTGAGCTTCTTTGTTCAGTTAAAATTCTGTTACATTCTGTTACAAAGTGAAATATTTGTGCACAGGGGAATCAATCACCTGATGCAGTAATTATAGAGCAAGTTTAGGCTGTGGAAGTGCAATGTTTCAGTTCAGTACATTTGTTCTAACCTTTGACAAGTCATGTTGAGCTGTGCAGGTTTTATATTTTTTAGATTTCAATTTTTTGTATTTTTGTACTTTATATTGTGCAGTGGTTTTTAACAATAGATTTTTAACAATAGAGTACCTGTATTATCATACAGTATGACCTGCTTATACCTGCTTATATATTTGATACCATATTGTATGACATATTTACATACACTGATACAGTTGTCAGCGTTTGAAATTTCAGGAAGATTACGTGGTCGAGCAGTATTTGTTGTCAGCCTTGGGAAAACCTGAACCGGTGGTTTAATAAATGAGGTATTTGTACTTGTGCTGTCTTTGTTATTCTACTACTGAATGAGAGGGGACCTATAGATAGATCCATTTTTCAAAGGTGTAACCCATCACTTGTTTATTGCAGTAGTTGTGTGCTATAACATATTAACTAACTGTAAAAAGGAGGCAACTTTAGATTAGGGAAGATGTTGGTTAATAAGTGTTCAACAAAGACTCAAGTAACAAAGACTTAATTTAGAGTTATTTGGACACTATTAATATTTGTAGTTTTGTGTTTTGTTATGTAAGAACAGACCATATTCATTAAGTGGTATTAAGGGAGAATAAGCATTCTTGGGGTACTACCACCTTATTAAGTCCATACTAAGCAAAGCATATGTCATGTCTCGTCGTGTCTGTTAATGTGTTTTGTTCACTAGCATTATGTCTCGTCTTGCACTTCCTGTTTTATTGTGAAACCTAATTCTCCTCTTGTTTCAGACCCTTGACTTCCTGGTGTCCTTCCCGCCTGTGTGATTGTCTGTTTCCACCTGTTCCTTGTTTCCTCGTGTATATATAGTCTGCGTCTCCCTTTGTCCTGTGCCAGATTGTCTTGTGCCATGTCTTGAACCAGCTTTGACCTTCCTAGCTCTGAAAAAGATCCTTGATTCCTTGTTTTGCCTAAGATACGTGAGTAGTCCTAGAGACCCTTTTTGTGTTTGTTAGTAGCTTGAGAGTTGTTTCCTTTTGCCAAGATCCTTGCACCTTTTTTTTGTTACTTTGTTATCTAGAAATTTGAAAGTCTTTTGAGAGCTTTGTTTCTTTGTTTGTCTAAAACCAAGCGCCTTTTGTTTGTACTTTGTTTGCCTTGCATTTCTAGTTTTGTAGTGAGATATCCTGAGCGCCTTTAGTTGATAAACCACACTTTTGTGAAACCACTTCTTTTGTGTATAGAGTCTGCATTTTTGAGTCCTGAACCTTGCGCCTGTGGGCTTGTCAGCATATTGAGATTGTAATTCATATACAACAACTTACTTACTTAGTACTAATAAGCAATACTTCTGAGGTTTTTGAGGGAAGACTCGTAGTTAATTTGTTACTGGTTGCATAATAAGGCCATGCAGAACAAGGCATTAATAAGTACTTAATAATAAGAGCCAATGTTACTAATTTGCATGTTAATAAGCAACTAATTAATAGTGAATAGGTGTACCTTAAAATAAAGTGTTACCGGTACAATAACTGGTCAAAACTTGTAAGACAGCAACATCTTGTCTAATGCATTCATCATTTAGACATTCTGAATTATAAATGTACCCACTGTCAATATGACTATGTTTTGACAACAGTATAACAGTGTTTAGCACAGCTGAACAACAACGGAATGTTCACAACTTACTGTCTTTAAGGCCCTCATGCAGCATTTGTATATGAGGGCTTTTTTGACTGTTTACTGTTTATATACATTTTAGTATATTTCAACTGCTGTCAGTACATTTCACTGGTATATCTTATTCTGTCGGTACATTTCACTGGTATATTTGATTCTGTCGGTACATTTCACTGGTATATCTTATTCTGTTGGTACATTTCACTGGTATATTTTATTCTGTTGGTACATTTCACCGGTATATTTTATTCTGTTGGTACATTTCACTGGTATATTTTATTGTTTAGTATATTTTCATTGTCTTAGTATGTTTTAATTTCTGGTATATTTTTAATTGCATTTACAAATATTTTATATTGCACGTTGTCTTATTTTATTCTAGTATCATCATTTTATTTTAGAATCTTTCTTATCTTTCTTATTATCTTGTTTCTAACATGGGGGTTGCGATGCAAATTTTATTGACATGTCATGCTCAATGACAATAAAGAAATCTTGAATCTTTGTTTTCTCAACTGGTTTCCATCCATCCAGTGAGCCACAGCACATGATGTGGGCTGTAAGAATAAGAAAAAGCACAAATTAGAGATGAATCCCTCTTACATACAGTAACAGTGGTGGAAAATATAAAAATTAATAAAAATGATTTTTTACAAGGGAAACTGTCAGTCTCCAGTCTTTGCACTGGGATCATTTTAACTTTCTATTTTGGTGTTGCATCAGATGATGCTGAAAGTACAAAGTCCTGTAAACACACAAAGCCCTCCTTTTCCCCTTTCCATATACCAGGAAATTGAGCCATTTCTGCCACAATAATATCTTATTTTGGTTGCCCATTTGGAGTTTGCAGAGATTTTTTATACCTATTCACGCTGACTTTATATATTGCATTTGTATGACTAATCTGAATATTATAAATAGTAGGTGATATTTGGGTTTTGTCCGATTTATTGCATCTCTCTAACAAACAAAGTTATAACTACAAAACAAAACATGGCAACATATATGGAGCCATTTTCCTGCCAAAACTTAACAAACGAAACATGTTTTACAAACACAGTGTGCTTTGCAAATAACACCTAACAAACTACTGCATTTTGTTTTGCAAATACATCTTTCTTCAGAAACAAATACAGCACATCTGTCTCATTAATAACTACGGCTTCTAGTTTCACTACTTAAATGTCCAATGATATTTGCTGCAGTGACATTACTGTGCGCATGAAAATGTGCATAAAATTTTGCCTACTGAATGCAGCCTCTCCAATCTAGTAAATCGTTAAAGAAAACAATTACATATCAAGAAAACACACCATAACACACAGTCACTCTGCTTGACAGTGTCGTGTGTGTGTGGATGATTTATGCGCACACAGAAAAGAGCCGATCTGCACATCTAGACAGTCCGAAGAGACGCAATGCATTGTGGGCCAGTTGAAAATGTGCAGTCAGCTCATGGCACATATTCAGAAATTCTTGTTAATCAAGTATGAATTTGTTTTTTATGAATGGGGTTAGGGTTAGTATGACTAGTGCCTTAGTATGTGATTCTGAAGACAGTTAACTGGTGCGTTCACTCACAGCGCCACCTGCTGTCGTAAAGAGCGAATTACTCCAATCCACAGCACGAGGTGAAACGTGGCACAAAATTTTCCGCCTCTTTGTAGAATATGTTCCACAATTATTATTACTCATTTTACAGTGCTTGTGCATACTGAGTAACAATTAAGGTTCCGTAGGTGGATTGTGCAAGGAAAAAAGGTGCTAAAGGAGCAATTAAATCCTGAAGCAACATAAATTACAACAGTCACCTTTACCATCCTCATCCTCTTTGGTAGGGTGCGCGCTGATTCGAGCAACTTTTTAAAATTTATCACTGGGCATTCCATCCATCCATTATCTATACACCGCTTAATCCTCTGCAGGGTCATGGGGCGGCTGGAGCCTATCCCAGCTGTCTCAGGCAAAGGCAGGGGACACCCTGGGCAGGTCGCCAGCCTACCACAGGGCCACACATAGAGACAGACAACCAAGCACACCACTCATTCACACCTATGGACAATTTAGAATCATCAATTAACCTCAGCATGTTTTTGGACTGTGGGAGGAAGCCGGAAGAACCCGGTGAAAACCCACGCTGCACAGGGAGAACATGCAAACTCCACACAGCTACCCACCAGGCCACCGTGCAGCACTGGGCATTCCATTCTGGGAAATACATAATAGTACAGCACATTTAAATAAAAATTAAACCTGGTTCTAAGTTAATTTTATCATTTCATTATGTATCACAATTTCTGCACTGATGCCATTTGTGACACAGATTTGGTGCTAAATGTAACCATTTTAAAACACTCAGGAATTGCTAAACATACAATACCTACACCAACCCTTAAAAAACACCACAGAAAAATTAATGCTGTGAGTTAGCATCAAAACTAAATTTTTAGTTTAACCATATATCTTATGTGCACACGGTCGAAGCACAAAGATTAAGGGAAAATGACCAAATTTACAGAACCTGATCAAATTAACAGCATCTTCACATTAATTTTAAAATTGAGCCTGCTGAAGGATGACCTCGCTGAGATCCTTTGACATGTTTAAGAGGTTACCTTACAGCCGTATCTTTAAAGGTGAGCCCCCCACACCCTTGCAATTCAGACTTCCCGTGGATTTCTCTCACCTGTAGCCTCAGTGGTGTCCAGAGGGCAGTCCAGGACAGAGCCAGCTCTTCTGACCAGTTTGAGTCTCTTTCTGTTCATCAGGACCATTGGCTGTTGAGGGTGAATAAACAAACAGCCAGCACTCTAGGTCCAGCAAGGTGGCCTTCTTCTTCTTTGTTGACTTTAAAAGATACTCAATAACCCAACAGGAGAGACTGAAAAAAAAAATGTAAACACTCAATAGAACTTATGCATACTATTAAGATTCTTAGGCATGAGTGATACAACATCAGAGACAGAAAATCAGAAAGACAAGTTAAGTTTCAGACAGACAAGCATAAAGTGTGTTAAAGTTAGTTATTAAACACACCCTGGGGAGTGTGTTTGCTCCTGTGTGCTAGATGATTCTCTTTGAAGCTGATTCCAAAATCCATCTCATTAGTTATTCATTGGAAGCTCCATGCTGAATGCACCATCAACACTAAATACAGTTTGGGGAATTGCATTGTGTGCTGTTGTATGTGAATGAGTATGAGAAAGAAAGTGGCAAGCAACAGAGTGAGCGGGAAGTTAGCTATGCATGATCTGACTAATGCACAGTGATTATGTATATTTCTGTAAATAAGATCATGGTTGGATAAATGAAATAAAAGCAGCTTAACTCATATGTGAGTGTATGTGTGTTTCTGTGTGAGTTTGCAGTAGACTGCAGCAGTCATCTGAGATTTAGGATGACTTTCACCCCCAGTTAGTTAGAGGAGCAGGAGAGTGTTTTAGCAGAGTCACAACCCAAACATTCAGACCAGAGGAGAGGAGCGGAGACCTCGACCTTTAACCAATGCTTTACTGCTCCAATTTTTCATTCACAATACAAAAAACCCACAAGCAAGTCAGATTGACACATACCACCCCTGTGCATATTTATTCTCCACTGGAGATCTGCACTGTGTTTGTACAAGGACCTCAGCATACAGGCCCTTCCTTGACTCCTTGGAGAAGTCTGGTGACTCTGGTATTAAAAAAGAAAGCAGAGCCCAGCACACTAGGCAAAAAGGGAGGGAATCTTCATATCCCCAAAGTACCCCCAGAGCAAGAGATTCCATGATGTATGTCTCCATCGTCTCCCTTTCTAGGCGTGACAGGTTGGAGAGACAGCTAGTCGGTAGGAGGTCACTGGGACAGTCGTATGGGCAATTAGGTGGTAGCACTGCTCTTGCTGAATACTTCTCCCAGATGTGGACAGGTCTGGAGGAGACCCCAGTTGCATGGATCCTCTCCGGGTATAGCGACTGCAGATGATGTCTCCCTGGACCCTAACAGAAGTCTCTAGGTAAGGGAAGCCGACTTCACTAGGGGAGAGGCGAAGGCAGGTGAGTAAAAGGGTTTTTTCCTTTCTCTAATTCGGTTGTCTGGCCAAATAGCTAGGGGCCACCACCAGTTTTAATTCAGTAAGTCATGAGTTGCCACCTCATCCTTTAATGGCTGACTCAAACCTTTCATAAAGATGTCCCAGCGCCCTTCTACATTCCTCCGGGGCTCTGTCGCTAGTGTCCAAAATTCAATCCCCCAGAGACAATCCCAGCATGGTGGTCAAGCTAACCATAACGACTCACATGATAGCTAGGCAGGTCTATGATCCTGCAAGATGATGAATACCTGAGAATTCCCACCAGTCAGTTAGAACTGAAGAAGTGTCATGAGAGATTGAATGTGTTCTAGAACCACAAGCAAGTCCAGTTGCCTTTGGAAGCACTGGAAATCGTTGTTCCCCAGAAAGATGCCTAAACTGCAGTCCAGATGGTAATTTTGGTTGTTCTTTATTACTCCACTCTCCCAATATAGGATCATATTATTTTGACCAGTTGTAGAGGATTGTTCATATAATGTCAATTTCTGTCCAAGAATCTGAATATAATTTTGTTCAGTTATGAAAACTGACATCATCAGCATATGCTGACAAGCTAGCTCTATTTTCTGCAAAGGTCAACCCTTTGAGACCCTACCTGAGTTGACATAGGAGAGACTTAATAGCCAGCGCATATAGAATCCCAAATAAGGGACATCCCTGCCTGATACCTTCCTGAACAGGAACCAGTCAGCCAACACCTTCAACAGAACAGTGGCTCCTGAATACAACTATGAAATAAACTTTTTTTCCAAGACCAAACCCTTGGACTTTTCATGTAAAAACCTACCCAAGTCCTGTTATTGCTATCTATTCTATTAATCAGGCAGCAGGGCCCATGCCCTGCATGGTCAGGGCTTTGTAGCACCCCCTTTGGCAATTGTTACAGCTTGTACATGTCATGACACGTTGGGTCACGTTGGCTTTTTTTAAAAGTTTCCCATTGTGTGTTGTCTTTGCCTGGTTTTTGTCACATCCTGTTTTATTTTGAAGGTTCATGTCATGTGTCTTTGGTTACTTTACTTCCTGTGTTTTCCGTCCTTGTGATTGTCTGATTGTTTCCACCTGTGTGTCATTAGTGATCCCTCCTTGTGTATTTAAGTTCGTGTCTCCCCCCGTCTTTGTCGGGTCTGTGCTACCTTGTTGTCTTGTCACCTTGCCGAATACCTTAGCCACAGCCACAGCCACAGCCATAGTCATAGTCACAGCCTTAGCCACAGCCATAGCCATATAGTGAGTGTTAGTTGTTGTGTTTTCTTTGTTCATGTCCGTGTCGTGTTTCAGGTAATTGTCTCCTTGGTTTGTCTTTGTCCTTTGTTTGCTACAATCCCTGAAAGTTTGTTTCTTGTCTTTGTTCCTGTCCATGCCTTGTTTCATGTTAGTGTTCCACCATCTTTAATGTTTGCCATAGTCCATCAGTGAGTGTTATTTTGTCGCATTATCTTTGTTCATGTCCGTGTCTCTGTTAATGTCTGTGTAACCCTCAGTTTGTCTGTGTTCATGTCCCTGCCGTGTTCTCTGTGAGTTTTCCTTATATTGTTATTTCTATTGCCTAGATTTGTTATTTTAGTAACCGCTAGTCATAGCCGATTTTCAGCTCTTTGTTAGATTGCTCTTTGGTTTTGTTTTATTTCTTAGTAGTGTTATTTTCCTCCATGTTTTCTGGAGTGATTTTTGTTTCTGTTGTTTTGTTAGTTAAGTTCAAGGTCTTTCATAGTCGTTTGTTTCTTCCTCCTACGGTAGCGTTTTCTGTTTATTGTCATTGATAATTTGTTCTTGGTCTTGTCTTTGTATATAGTCCTGTCACAGTTTATGTAAGTGAGTTTCTAGTCCTGTCTTTGTCTATAGTCCTGCCACGTTTTATGTAAGTGAGTTTCTTGTGTTGTCTTAGTTTTTTCCCCTGCTCCGTTGAGTTTGCGTGCTCAGTGTTTATTCATTGTTTCCCTGTGTTGCTTCGTTGTATGTATAGCCCTTGCCCCTAGTGTGTGTGTTTAATCATAGTTTCCTTAGTTGTGTTTTTTTCGCTGTGTTTAATAAATTTATTAATTTGAGTCAAGCGCCCCCTTGTGTGTCTGCATTTGGGTTTTACCCCATAGTTCTCCCTTAGTCCCCAACTTCCTGACAGTACAGGCTTTTTGTTGCCAGATAAGAATCTTTCAGTTCTTGTTTGGGGGATTTTCATCCATTCTTCCATGAAAAGGCTTCTAGATCAGTGAGATTTTTGGGTTGTCTTGCATGCACTACTCCTTCAAGGTCTATCTGCAGATGTTTGATGGTGTTTCGGTCTGGGGACTGCAAGGACCAATGCAAAACCTTCAGTTTGTGCCTCTTGAGGTAGTCCATTGTGGATTTTGAGATCAGTAGTGTCAGTAGAGCATGTTTGTGCAAGTGAAAATAGTGTGTAAATGTTTTAGCTTTTTGAAAAAAAAACAAAAAAGCAGGGAAGGCCATTGAGAGCACATATAAAACACAGTACATAAAAAAATGCAAAATAAATAAAACAACACAACAACATAAGAAATGAGAAAGTCTAAAAAAGAAGATAACAAAACAGAAGAGGGTAGCTCCTTGGTATACCCCCCAAACAGGCAAATTCAAGCAAACATCACAACAACTTGAAAGGAAAATGGCGTTCCACCTATCTAAAAGTATTTCGGTTCAGCTGGCAAGACCATCACAGAGGAAAATAAAAACCCAGGTTTCTCTTCAGCACTGTAGCCAGGATGACAGTCATAATTCCATTGAACCATGTATTCCCTAAAGCCTCAGTAGTAACAACTTCATGAGTTTCTTTAATGATAAAATTCTAACTATTTGAGACAGAATTCAGCAACTACTGCCCTCAGTGGGTACTGATTAACCATAGCAGTAGCTGTTGAACCTGTCATATTTTTAGACAGCTTCTCTCCTGACAAGCTTCACGAACTAATCTCAACAATTTCCTCATCAAAATCATCAACCCCATACCCTTAATTGGATTTATTAGACATGATCAACCTGTCCCTGTTAACAGGCTATATACCACAGTCCTTTAAAGTAGCTGTAATAAAACCTTTTTCTCAAAAAGCCTACTCTTGATCCAGCGGTTTTAGCCAACTATTGACCTATATCTAACCTACCCTTTCTCTCTAAAATTCTTGAGGAAACAGTTGCTAGTCAGCTGTGCAACTTTTTCATAACAGTAGTTTATTTGAGGATTTCCAGTCAGGATTTAGAGTGCACCATAGCACAAACACAGCATTGGTTAAAGTCACAAACAACCTTCTAATTGCATCAGACGAAAGGAGAAAGGACTTGTCTCTGAACTAGCATTACTAGAGCTTAGTGCCGCATTTGACACCATTGACCATGGTATCCTATTACAGAGATTGGAACACCTCATTGGCATCAAGATAACTGCATTAAGCTGGTTTAAATCCTACTTTTCAGAACAATTTCAGTTTGTACAGGTTAATGATGACTCCTCTGCGTATGCTAAAGCAAGTGACAGAGTTCAGCAGGGTTTCTGCTTGGACCGATCCTTTTCACTCAATATATGCTTCCTCTAGGCAACATAATCAGGAAACATTCTATAAATTTTCACTGTTATGCAGATGATACTCAGCTATATTTATCAATGAAGCCAGAGGAAACCAATCAATTAACTAAACTCAAAGTGTGTATTAGGGAAATAAAGACCTGGATGACCTGCATTTTTTTATTTTTGTTTTTGAATTCAGACAAAACTGAAGATATAGTATTTGGGCCTAAACACCTTGGAAACTCAGTATCCGATGAGATAGTAACTATGGATGGCATAGCACTGGCCCCGAGTCCAAACGTGTGGAATCTGGGACTCATCCTGAATCAGGATATGTCATAAAACAAATTTCAAGGACTGCCTTTTTCCACCTACGTAACATTGTAAAAATCAGGCCTTTCCTTTCTCAAAATGATGCAGAAAAACTAGTCCACGCATTTGTTCCTTCCAGGCTGGATTATTGCAATTCCTTTCTATCTGGCTGTGTAAATTCGTTGCTCAATACTCTCCAGCTAATCCAGAATGCTGTGGCACGTGTTTTGACAAAAACCAGAAAAGGAGACCATATTTCTCTGATATTAGCCGCGCTACAATGGCTACCTGTAAAATCTCGAATAGCATTTAAAATCCTTCTCCTTACCTCCAAAACATTAAATGGCCAGGCACCATCTTATCTTAAAGAACTTATAGTAACCTATTACCCCAGTAGAACATTGGGATCCCAGAATGCAGGCTTACTGGTGGTTCCTAAAGTCTCTAAAACCAGAATGGGAGCCAGAGCCTTTAGCTATAAAGCTTTTCTCCTGTGGAACCATCTTCCAGCTATTGTCCGGGAGGCAGACACCCTCTCTACATTTAAGAGCAGGCTCAAAACTTTCCTTTTTGATAAAGCTTACAGTCAGCTAGCTATGCTGCCATAGGATTAGGCTGCCGAGGGACTTCCAATGACACCCAAACCTCTGTTCTTCTCTCCCTCTCCATCTGTATGCGTTCCTGTCCTATCAAGTTAGTTACTGACTTGGCTTCTTCCCTGGAGTCTTCGTGGTTTCTCGTCTCGCAGGTCTTAATGGAGAGCGGCTGAGCCTGGACTACTGGGCTGACCTTTTATTGTTATTAGCTACCAGCTAATTATTAGCTATTGTTATATGCTACCATTATTATTAGATCATTAGTGCCGTACTATGTTCATATACTATCTGCTATTAATATGTTAATACATCACATACAAACACCATTACCGTGACGTGTGAGAACTCCCTCGGGAGGTAATATGGCCAAATGCTAACAGCTAGCAGCTCTATGTCTCTCATGCAGCACTGCTCCTTTACACTGATGTGTCCTGGGTTACACCATTGTGGTGTAACCATAGTTACACCATGTAGACTGCCAAGGCCAGGGATCAAACAATTGACCCCTCCAAACAGTGAGTGAATTACAACAAAACAGAGAGTTGCCACACATAAAATACAGCAAAAACACTGGCAGATGTCAGTCTATAACATTACAGAACACAGCATTTGCAGACCTGTGTTCTGTGTTTGTGTTCTTCAAAACGTGCGATTGATTCATTTTTGACACTTGGGATTGATTCTTCACACACAGCAACACATCTGCTCTGATTTGTTTTGCTACCTTACTCACAATCATATAAAGTGAACTGAAGATTGTCACATAGACCATTTGGAAGCCAAGCGTACCAAGGCACACATGTCCACTGGCCTGGACTCCATTCAGTGTGTTACTGCAGGATGAAAAGATCTGTGGCTCCGTGCTGTGGCTGAGGATGAGAAGGCAGGTAGATTGCAGATACCACAGCATTGACAGGCAATGGTGCTGCAGACTAACAGCAACAGGCAGAAATATGTATCCTACAGTTCCAGCTCCACTTGTTTATTTATCATTATAGGAAAATTCTTGCGATATCCTATATTTCCTTATTGTTAAGAAATTCCAGGAGCCTGAACCAACACTTAACACACTCAATCCATAACATCTTCATGCTCCAACAAATATTTACCAGAACACAAAATGTGGATTAATCCATCACTGAAACTATTCCCCAACAAATGCACTTTCCTCCTGTATGAGTAATATTTGCTAAAAACTACAGTGACCAGGTGTTTTAGGGAATTACGGAGCCTTTTAAAAAAACAATTTATTTGTGAGGTTGTTCTTTGATTGATGTCTTCTGTGGGAACCAATGGGCTCAAAGGTGAGAGCTACAGACAGGAAGTTGGAAAGTATAAAAAAGAGAGTATAATAGAAATTAGAATAGACATAGATGTATGCTCTAATGTCTTGATTTGATTCAAACGTATTGTTTGAAATGTATTGCCTTATAAATCCTGTAGTGACTGTATATGGACTCATGTTAAGCATCAGCATGATGTTTTTTAAAAATGTGTAATTTCTCATCTCACTGAGAACTCTAAAGAACCACATTCCGATGAAGTACAACTCCAATTGGAAAAAGGTAAACCTGTTTGGGCATCTTTGCAGCTATGGGGTCTGAGACAGTGGTCTGCGACCTGAGGGTTGCGCGATAGTCCGGAGTTGCCACGAGATGGCTAAAGCGAGGTACAGGAAAGCAAAAGAAACATATTTGTGCTATTTAAAAACCATCTTTATTTCTTCAGCCTCATTTTTAATCTTTGCATAGTCCCTGTGACTAACCTGATAATTTTACCTCTTTGGGTCAAAAAATGACCCAAATAAAACAAGAGGGCAAACTAAACAAAAAACCCAGAGACAGCATAGAATTGTCCAGAAGTGTCCACACAGACCTTCATTTTGAAATTAGACAGGCTGCATCATTAGCATCTTCTAAATCCTCTCTTTCTCTTTAACCTTTGCTTTAAAGGAAGGAAGTTACTGGGTTCTGTCTTTTTATTTATTTTTTTTACATTTTTAAACTAGATTTTATCACCCAACACTGTAAAAGTTGTTTTTACAGGAATATGCTGGCAGCTGTGGTTACCAGAGAATTCCTGTAAAAAAATACAGCAGCACAGTAGACAACTTTACAGACAAAATATGTAAATGGGTTTACAGTGAATGAAATCACGGATAAATTAACATTAAAAAACTGTTAAGTCTACAAAACAAAAGTGTTAATTTTGCATAATGGAGTTGTATATAAATTGACCATTTCCTGTATTTGTTACATGTAATAATAGCTTATTGTGCATCAATAAATGATAAAATTAACAGGGAAATATCAAATAAAAAACTAATTTAAACTGGTAGAACAATAAAACTTTGCATTTTAAATTGAACTGTTCTGTGTGTTATACATAAAATATATGCTGTATTTTTATGTTTTAATAATCAAGTTTGTAAAATGTACTTATAAACCTGCAAAACAATTACTACTACGCCTACACCAAATCATGCAAAAATATATTTTGAGAAAAGACAGGAAAATATCACTTTTGGGGAAGTTATTTAATAGCCATCATCCATCCATCCATCGTCTTCCGCTTATCCGGGGCCGGGTTGCGGGGGCAGCAGTCTAAGCAGGGATGCCCAGATCTCCCTCTCCCCAGACACGTCCTCCAGCTCTTCCGGGAGGACCCTGAGGCGTTCCCAGGCCAGCCGAGTGACATAGTCCCTCCAGCGTGTCCTGGGTCTTCCCCAGGGCCTCTTCCCGGTGGGACATGCTTGGAACACCCTCCCAGGAAGGCGTCCAGGAGGCATCCGGTAAAGATGCCCGAGCCACCTCAGCTGGCTCCTCTCGACGTGGAGGAGCAGCGGCTCTACTCTGAGCTCCTCCCGAGTGACAGAGCTCCTCACCCTATCTGTAAGGGAGCGCCCCGCCACCCTGCGGAGGAAACTCATTTCAGCCGCTTGTATCCGAGATCTTGTTCTTTCGGTCATGACCCAGAGTTCATGACCATAGGTGAGGGTAGGAACGTAGATTGACCGGTAAATAGAGAGCTTTGCCTTTCGGCTCAGCTCCTTCTTCACCACGACAGACCGGTACAACGACCGCATTACTGCAGCTGCCGCACCGATCCGCCTGTCAATCTCACGTTCCATCCTTCCCCAAGATACTTAAACTCCTCCACTTGAGGCAGGATCTCTCCTCCAACCCGGAGAGGGCAAGCCACCCTTTTCCGGTCGAGAACCATGGCCTTGGACTTGAAGGTGCTGATTCTCATCCCAGCCGCTTCGCACTCGGCTGCAAACCGCCCCAACACATGCTGGAGGTCCTGGTTCGAAGAGGCCAACAGGACAACATCATCCGCAAAAAGCAGAGATGAAATCCTGTGGTCCCCAAACCAGACTCCCTCTGGCCCTTGGCTGTGCCTAGAAATTCTGTCCAAAATAATGAACAGAACCGCTGACAGAGGGCAGCCCTGCCGGAGTCCAACATGCACTGGGAACAGGTCTGACTTACTGCCGGCAATGCGAACCAAGCTCCTGCTCCGTAGTAGAGGGCCCCCGGACTCCATACTCCCGAAGCACCCCCCACAGAATGCCACGAGGGACACGGTCGAATGCCTTCTCCAAATCCACAAAACACATGTGGACTGGTTGGGCAAACTCCCATGAACCCTCGAGCACCCTGCGGAGGGTATAGAGCTGGTCCAGTGTTCCACGACCAGGACGAAAACCGCATTGTTCCTCCTGAATCCGAGGTTCGCCTATCGGCCGAATTCTCCTCTCCAGTACCCTGGAATAGACTTTACCAGGGATGCTGAGGAGTGTGATCCCCCTGTAGTTGGAGCACACCCTCCGGTCCCCCTTCTTAAATAGGGGGACCACCACCCCGGTCTGCCAGTCCAGGGGCACTGTCCCCAACTGCCACGCGATGTTGCAGAGGCGTGTCAACCAAGACAGCCCCACAACATCCAGAGACTTGAGGTACTCAGGGCGGATCTCATCCACCCCTGGTGCCTTGCCACCGAGGAGCTTCCTAACTACCTCGGTGACCTCAGCCTGAGTAATGGATGAGCCAGCCTCTGGGTACCCAGCCCCTGCTCCCTCTACGGAAGGCGTGGCAATGGGATTGAGGAGATCCTCAAAGTATTCTTTCCACCGCCCGACAATATCCCCAGTCAAAGTCAGCAGCTCCCCACCTCCACTGTAAACAGTGTTGGTAGGGTACTGCTTCCCCCTTCTGAGGCGCCGGACGGTTTGCCAGAATATCCTTGAGGCCGACCGATAATCCTCCTCCATGGCCTCCCCGAACTTTTCCCATACCCGAGTTTTTGCTTCCACAACTGCCCGGGCTGCAGCACGCTTGGCCTGCCGGTACCTGTCAGCTGCCTCAGGAGTCCCACGAACCAACCAGGCTCGATAGGACTCCTTCTTCAGCTTGACGGCATCCCTTACTTCCGGTGTCCACCACCGGGTTCGGGGATTGCCGCCACGACAGGCACCAGAGACCTTACGGCCACAGCTCCGAACAGCTGCGTCAACAATGGAGGTGAAGAACATGGTCCATTCGGACTCAATGTCTCCAACCTCCCTCGGGATCTGGTCAAAGCTCTCCCGGAGGTGGGAGTTGAAAACCCCAACAGACCCTCACTACCCGTTTGGGCCTGCCAAGTCTGTCCAGCTTCCTCCTCCGCCAGCGGATCCAACTCACCACCAGGTGGTGATCAGTTGACAGGTCAGCCCCTCTCTTCACCCGAGTGTCCAAGACATACGGCCGAAGGTCAGATGACACGACTACGAAGTCGATCATTGACCTCCAGCCTAGGGTGTCCTGGTGCCATGTGCACTGATGAACACCCTTGTGCTTGAACATGGTGTTCGTTATGGACAAACTGTGACTAGCACAGAAGTCCAATAACAGAACACCGCTCGGGTTCAGATCGGGGAGGCCGTTCCTCCCAATCACGCCTCTCCAGGTAACACTGTCACTGCCCACGTGAGCGTTGAAGTCCCCCAGTAGAACAATGGAGTCCCCAGTCGGAGCACTTTCCAGCGCCCCTCCCACGGACTCCAAGAAGGGTGGGTACCCATAGGCCGAAACAACAGTGAGGCACCTGTCCCCAACCCGAAGGCGTAGGGCAGCGACCCTCTCGTTCACCGGGGAAAACTCCAACACATGGCGGCTAAGGTGGGGAGCTATAAGCAAGCCCACACCAGCCCGCCGCCTCTCACCATGGGCAACTCCAGAGTAGAAGAGAGTCCAGCCTCTCTCAAGGAGTTGGGTTCCAGAACCCAGACTGTGCGTGGAGGTGAGCCCGACTATCTCTAGCCGGTACCGCTCAACCTCCCGCACTAGCTCAGGCTCCTTCCCCCCCAGCGAGGTGACATTCCATGTCCCCATTGCCAGATTCTGAGTCCAGGGATTGGGACGTCAGGGCCCCCGCCCACGACTGCCACCCAAATCGCACCGCATCGGCCCCTTCTGATCCCTCCTGCGGGTGATGGGCCTACTGGAGGGCGGGCCCACGTCGCTCCTTCGGGCTGTGCCCGGCCGGGCCCCGTGGGCAAAGGCCCGGCCACCAGGCGCTCGCCTACGAGCCCCGACCCCAGGCCTGGCTCCAGGGTGGGGCCCCGGTAACGCCAGTCCGGGGGACGTAGTCTTCCTCGTTTTTGTGTCAATCATTGGGGCTATAGAACCACTCTTAGTCTGACCCGTCACCTAGGACCTGTTTGCCTTGGGAGACCCTACCAGGGGCAATAAGCCCCAGACAACATAGCTCCTAGGATCATTCGAGTACTCAAACCCCTCCACCACAATAAGGTGGCGGTTCAAGGAGGGGATCATCAATAGTTGTAAACAAGTGGATGGATTTTTTCTTTCAACGTATACAACATGCAAAGAAGCTACATGTAATAGTTCTTTAGGCTCTTTAAAGGATAACTTTCGTTTTGTTACAACCTGGACTTTATTTGTAGCATTGATTGATTGATTCCTTTATTTCGAACATGTAAAAAAACAAAGAGAGACAGAGCAAACAGACAAAAGTGAATAAAGAAGAAAAGAAAGGGAAAAAAAATTAATTAATTAAACAAAAAAAATAATCACCTTCTTCAGTGCATGCTGATCTCAGATTACATGAGCGAAAGGGAGTAGGAAGAAGTGTAAACTTATTAAACCCTACCCCTAAAGTACTATTACAGTTTTATCGAGAAAAAAAATAATAAAACAACAACAACAAAAAGCAAAAACTCATGACTGAAACATTATGATTCATCTTCAACTTGTACATGATCCGTATATTCAGCAATTACGATAAATAACTTTCACAAAAACACACCCAAATACCTATTAGTCATGACTATATCTCACGAGAATCAATTCCTTATACCTTTTTTTAAACTGAATTATGTTAGATATTTGTTTTATCTCTACACACAATTTATTCCATAATTTGACTCCACAGATCGTAACACAAAAACTTTTCAATGTAGTGCGCGCTCTAAGAATCTTTAGATTTAACTCACCCCTTAATTTATAACATCCCTCTCTATCACAAACCGTTTCTGAACATTACCTGGCAGTAAGTTATTCCTTGCTTTATATATTACTTGCATAGTTTTGAACTCAACAATGTCAAAGAATTTTAATGTTTTAGTTTTTAAAAATAATGGCTCAGTGTGTTCACGAAAGCCCACATTGTTAACAATTCTCATTGCTCTCTTTTGTAAAATTACGACCATTTACTCACCCAGACAACTTTGGTGGCATTTGGAGAAATTAGCCCCAGAGGAGCGGCGCGTATATCCGTATAGTGCGAGTACTCGGGGCATCCATTCGCAGCCTCTATATAACGCATAATCTGCGGCGAAACTCGTTCATATTCCAATATTTTGTTATGATATTCTGTTGCTATTCCCCTCTGAGCCCGTGGTGGCATGTTATCAACATCCGGCGTCTCTACGCAACTACCTCTGACGCGGATGATGTCATTTCCGCCGCAGAGTATGCTGTGTTGTGGCTGGCTGCTCGCAGCGCGCGGCGTTCGGTAATGACAATCTAGGCAACTACCTCGGACGCGTATGATGTCATTACCGAACGCCGCGCGCTGCGAGCAGCCAGCCACAACACAGCAAACTCTGACTCAGGTCAGATCTGTGGAGGGGCCAGTCCCCTCACAGTATGAATGCACATTTGTTAAGGTATTTTCTGAAATAAAATCATTCTAACTGAATAAATGCAAGACAGAGTTTTATGAAGTTTTATGCCATACTATGGTACATTCCTGCAAAGCAAAAACATCTTCATGAAACAAGCAGGTGGCACACCCTCTACCAGAAAAAGTTACATGTGCACTTTTAAGACTTTAGAACAAAAATTACATGTTGTGCCTTAATAGCGATAAAACACATTGTAGATTTAACAAAGCGAAAACTAACAGTACCTCTGGCCCTTGAACATGTCGTAATACTAATGTGGTCGCCAATTTGCGGGGAGCTTTGTGCACAAGCTATTTGCATATTCCACACCCATCGAATCTCTCACACACTTTCTTTCTCCATCCCCTGACTGACACACTGTGTGTGTGTGTGTTTAGTTGAGATAGCTACATAATGTATTTATATTTTAGAATTGTCTCGCACAACACCACGCAATATGCACCCTGCTGTATAGGCTGTCACCATGCACGTGCCCATGCATCATCAAACAAACTTATACAAACAGTCTACAAACATAGCAGTAACACAGTACTTCACTGGAAAAAAAAAAAACTGTCGAACATTCCTGCAAACATAAAACAAGCAGGTGGCAGCCTTGACCAGATAAAGTTCCACATGCACCTTTAAGACTTTAAAACAAAAAGTGTAACAACAACAACAAACAAAAACTAAAAGTACCTCTTCTCAAACAAGCAGTCAGAGTCCACAGAAAGAGTCCATGTTTAGGTTTGACACCACTCATGATCGGCGAGATCCTGTATCAGGGTGAGGACACGAGGGTTCATGTTGAGACGACACTTCGAGTTTTTGTTTTCTACTTTGGTTCCTTTTTCAGGGTTTATGGAGAAGAAACACCTGTAGAATTAAAGCATGTTAAGAATTTTAATTGGTCATTAAAAAAAAAAAAAACGTATATACAGTCATGGACAAAAATACCCCTCAGGAAATGCATCCAGAGCCAAGGCCAAGAGTCAGACCCGGACTAAGACCATACTCACCTTTGAAAAACTCCAGAGTTGAAGCCAGCTCAGATGGATAGTGAATGTTGAAACAATAGTAGCTCCAGAACATGAGGCACAATGCAGAAATGAAGGAGGAGATGTTTGTGTTGACAAGGTTCCGATCCACACTCAGCATGTACCTTGTTGAGGAATAGCAGGACTGTCCTATGAACAAATTATTTAACAGGTTATATTAATAAGCACTGCACTCACATGACAAAAAAACAAAAGCAAAAAAACAAACAAAAACATGAAACAGACTTACCACAGACAATAACGGTGGGTGTCATAGGCACTTGCTCCAGTTGGACCTCTTCTGCCAGACATGTTTGTTCTACATGGAAGAACATGGACTCCTCCTTCTCACCGAAGTAGCTGAGCAGAAGCAGGAGCATCTCTTTCACATCATCTGAGCAGCCACTTTGCTGTCCCCGCATCCTCTGAAGCCTTGTGTAAGTCTGAAGGAACTTTGTGCTCTTGCTGACACAAACTGTGGTCATGTAGTTGAGAAGCCTTTTCCCATTCAAATCCAAATTTTGTGTGAATGTCTCTTTGAGGTCAATCCCAGTGAGTTCCTTGAAGTGGACTGACATGCCAAGTTCATCAAACTAACCCTAACCCTAACCCTGGTTGACATGTTGACGCTGTGTGTAAAAAGTGGACTTCATCAGACATTTTACCTCCTCTGGATTGGCAGCAGAGTGCCGGAACATCACCTTAAGCTTTTCCATCTTTTGCTGCTGGCTCTGTAGAGTTTCTTCACGGGGCAGAAACTTTACATTCCATTTAATGCATCCATACGTGTCCTGCATTGCTGCTCTCTCTTCTAACAGGACTCATCTGTGTCTGAGTCATCAGCCTGATGTTTTCCTTTTCTTATTTTGGGTGTCGAATTTTCAATTCTGTTTTGCAACTGTTTGACAAGAGAATGGTAGCCTGTTCCAACAATATCGCCCTCGATTACATCTTGCAGAGAACTGGGATATTTTGCCACCATTTTTTTTGGAACATCAGTTGAATGTTTTTTACCTACATAAGGACATTTTTCTATCATCTGAGTCACAACAATCTGGACCATTTGCCTCCTCAGTCTTGGGCCTGGCCCTTTTCCCCTTTCCAAAGAATCCATCAATTCCTCAGGAAATTTACTCCATGGAATTTCAAAGTTGTCGTCCCACTGTGTGTCAAGTCCTGGGCTGGTGGAGGAGGTTGATGAACTTCGGGGTGAAACAGAGAGCGATGACAGCGATTGGGTAGGTGAGGCTTCCACAGATGTCAGTGAGCTGTTTTCAGGAGTTTGGTCTTTAAATGACAAAGAAATAAGATTATGATTCACACTCTACAATATTACACAATGTCCATGTCTGCTTTTGATTTTGAATAGTTCTGTAGTGGTGTATGGTGTTTTTACTTACATTTCTGTTTCCAAACAGACAGAGGCTTTCTGGCTTGTACAGGTCTTAATGCAGTCATCAAACCAGCCACGGTTACAAAGCGTAGATCATCACACTTCCCTACTCCAATGGACAGCAAGTGCTCCACCAGGATATTTTTGTTTGCTGCTGGAAGTTCTGGTAGGACTTCCATGATGCAACATCTAGGAAGGTTTGCTCTGAGTCACTAAAAAAGAAATGCCACCTTCAAACAGAAAAAATATACAGTACATACACTTAACAGAGCGGGGACATGCATCAGGTAGCATTTATATTAATGTCAAACTATTTACAGTGAGAAGTGAGTGAGCTTTAATTTGACTTTATTTTGCCAAAATACTGTGTTTTAGTGGAATGACTCGATATCCATCAAGAATGTATGATACCAAAGGATAGAAATCAGACAGGTCATTAATGTTGATACACTGTAACCCAAGACTGTCCTTTGCCACAGAATACAGATGGTATTCTGAGAGGAAGACGCCTTTGTGGATAGCCATCAAAACATACAAAGATGTGTCATTTTGAATCAAGATGAGTAGAAGTTCACCAAACTCCATATACTCATCATTTCTGTACACAAGAAACTGTCCTTTTTTTGTATGCAGTGCCCTTGTACTGAATGTCTGTGGTAACTGTGGTATTGCCTTCTGAAAAGGCTAACTCCTTGACTGCATGTTTAATGGTGTCACTGTAGAGGCTGGAATAAAACACAGCAGTCTCTCACTTGCAGTAGTTTACTGCATTCTTGCCCAGCTAAAAGATATGCCTGATACATCTGATGACGCTGTGACAAAGTTTGACAAATGTTTCTGAAGTTTTTCAAGTGTCTGGCACATCTTTTAAAATAACTGTGTTTACTTTCAAACACCAAGTGTCCATAACCTCATCAATGGACCAAATTTCAACAACAGTGCTGAATAATGGCGCAAATAGTGGTGCTTGGGTTTTAGTTGAATTACAGGAAACAACATCTTTCTCAACTCCAAATATTCTTGTATCAAAATGTCAACATACGCTATCTGGGACAAGGAAATGTCTGAGCACAAATAAGATCCGCAATGTCTTTTAGCTGGAGAGCTAACTGCCATACTTCATCCTCATGGTTTTGCACTTTGTCACCAATCAAAACTGGTAGTAATCTCAAAAGATTCCAATTTTGAATGGCTTGCCCTGATAACTTGGCTCCATCAGGTTTGACAGCACATGGCTTTGTGAGGGCTTCAGATCCTTTATACTTAAACTGTTTGATACGCCTGTTCAAGAGTGAGTATGTGAACCATTTTTTGTTTTTTATAATGTTATTCAGGTACAGTGCTAGATCATAGGACAAGATTCCTTCAAAGAGGAGGGAGACCAGGCTGGGATACATGAAAAGACTCAAGGGTATTAAAGATAGAGTTTACCTTTATTCCTCTGACGTCTCGGATGTTTTTAGCCTGGAGATCGGCAACAGCCACGTCATACGTCTCTGGGGTGCGTGGAGGACCACACGCATTCGGATCAGCCTCAAACTCACTTCTTGTGATTTCACAGTACCTGCAAAAATTTTGAGAGCAGCTAAAGTTCTCTGTAAACCCACCTATGCAATGAGAACCCAAGTTATCCCCAGCAATACAGTAAAGCCCCCCTTTTACTGTTTCTCCATCTACATTTATTCCATCTGTCTCCAAGGATTTCAGATCTGCCAACAACTCTGAGAAAACTTTGGCTATTCCAAAATGCTTAACGTCCTTCTCAGCACACAACAAGACTAACAACATATTATCAGTATTTGAACGCAAATGAATGGGTACACTGCAAGTACTTTGTGCATCTTTTTAGCAGAACCTAGGGGATTCACAACTTCAAATGAATCTTGGTACAAAGTCAGTTTGAGGCTTTCAGGGTTTTCATTAAAGAACTGGTGACATTTGAAATTTTGTCCATCATATAAATCTGTAAAAACCTCTACATCAGGATCTCCAAACTGTTGTGACTGTGTATTCTTCCATAAATCTGACTGTAAAAAGTTCTTCAGAGTCTCTGCCACTGGTATGTAGCAAGCACTTTTTTGTGTCATGTTTTCATCCATTCCCAATACCACTTCTTGGGGTTCCGTGTATTTAAACATTTTTGCGAATGTCTGATTTCTGGTGTATGACTCACAGATTTTAGTGACTGCTTCATCTGCTAGGCCCATATCATTTTTTAATAAAGAAGTTACTTTAGTTATTGTGTAGGCTGTGTGAAAATGGCGGACACGTAATGAAATTGCACATTTTAAATCTGCAACAACAGCTTTGGGAGCGGCTTACACTGCAGGTGCATCGTGCACAAGATAAAAATGTCCCTTGAAAGCTGAGTACGTGGTAAATGTTTTACTGCAGTTGGCGCCAACACATTTGAAAACACAATGAGGCTCATTCCTATGCACTCTGCAATGTAGTACATATCCTCTTAATGTATCCAATTGCTTTTTACAAAAGACGCAGGTGATCATTTTTAGGATTTCAAGGGACTTCTGAGCTTTCCAGCTGAACTAATTATACTAACTATCTACTGCTAGCTTACACCATGCGCTTTCCGCAAACATTTTCGTTTTGAAAAAAAGTAGCCTAAATGTGCAGCTTACCGTGCAAACGTTCCAATTTCCGATGGAACAGCCACAAACTTCAACCAACAAACTTCTTAAAATTGTAGACTTCTGACAAAGTTGTCCGAAGTCTCCGCTCTGCTCCTGCTTCTCCGCAGATCCGCTGCTCCGGCTTGTTAACGAAGTCAGGTGACCCGGTCTCACGTCATCATCCAATCAAACACAAGCTTCAGCTGCGCACTTTTAAATTCAAAATCTAAATCAAAATTAGGCGGACTCAGTGCACAATGAGAAAATATGTAGAGTACAAGTCTGTGGTTAGAGGAGGCACATTAAAACATTGAAATTTCAAGAATAAAAGAAACATAAAGCATGCAAGGATTAGGACTAAACAGAAGTGTTACTTTGCATATAGCCTATCAATACTTTCAACGCTACAGATCGCCTAAATTGTAAAAACATTGGTATTGTAATTCTATATTTTATGTATAAATAGAAAGGCAACCTCTCAGGTTCACAATGATTTTTTTTTTTGTGAAAACCTTATAGACCTACTTGAATTTGCATCGTTTCATCAATCATGTTAAAAGTATGCCTACAGCATAAACGTAAACACAACTGACTAAAACCATAGTTTTTACAATATTTGCATGTCAAATCAACCAAATTGTTTTGTTTTGAGTATTACAGTATTTCTCTGTTTTATTTCCTATATTTGTAGTTTTAACAGATAAATTTGATTGTAATTACATATTGTTGTTGTAAATTTAACAAAAACATTATGTTTAATAGTTTACAAAAGTTCACTGTGATTTAAGCAAAAAATATATGTTTTTGTGTTTACAATACTTTTCTGTAGGGATTTTACACCTTTTTTGCAGTGAATGTTTTATGTTTTTATTTGGCTCTTCTTTATCTGCTGTTCTTTATCTGCATTTGTCTGTCTTTTTGTTTTTCTGTGAAGTACTTTGTAACCCTGTTAAGAAAAGTGCTGTATAATTAAAGTTTATTATTGTTCTTTGAGAATTACCTAAACACAGAAAGATATACAGTGTATCATGACAAAAGCTTTTTTTTTACATTATAGCTAATAGAAAAACAGAAAATATATTTTATATATATATATATACTATATATTTATATATATACAAGTCTATATTTATTATAACAATAGTGCTTGTTGTTTTCATAAAATTAACCAAAATTAAAATAAAACAATGTGATAGTTAATTGTCACTGAAACTTCCTGAGACAGAGAGAAACTCATCACAGGAAAACATTAGAAAAAGCTCAGCATAAAGTTTCAATCCGCTTTCCATTTGAATTTGAATTGAATTTCAAACTGCTGATGAAATGTGAGGGGTTTTGAGATTTTACCAACAGTGTACAGTCAATATAACTGAAGAAATGCATATGCCACCTTAAGATTTATTCCTCATAGGCTGATTAAACACACCAACTCTTACAAATAATATATAGAGCCATACATGTTCGAAAAGTCCTCTCAATTTCTTCTTCTCTCTGAGAATGAGATGGGAGCAAGAGCAGAATTTAGAACCTTCAGCAAAACAAAATTTGTTATGAGGACTTTGACAAATTGAGATCTGATGGTTCAACAGATCAGGCAACACATGAAAAAGGTCTCGAAGATACCATAACAATTATTCTCGCTACAGTTTAACTTAATATGCAACTGCAGTCACAATTACTCATTTTTTAGTCATCATTAGTCATCTTTTTTTAGTCAAAACTTATTTTTAAATCAAAGTGATTTTTAAATGCATTCTCAAAGTTTTTTATACCAAAAAAGGGGAAAAAGCTAACTGAGGAAATATTACAAATGGTCCTTTGCTCTCTAAACAGGGGCAGGCTGTGTTTGACAGCTGAGCCAGCACAGTCACAAACTAACAAAAAAAAAAAAAAAAAACTTGAACTGTAGCTCACAAGCCAAGGAAGACTTCTGTTAGCAGCCATATTGTAGAATGAGGAGCACACTATTAGCATCTCAACTGATGGTTGCTGGCTAACTAGCCTGAAAAATAATGTTAGCAGTGCACTTTGGCAGTGGTTAGTTAGTGGTTGGTTAGTAACGCATTCAACAGGACAACACAACACACATGGACAGCTCATATTGGCAGAGAACCAGCAGCATTTATGGTAGATGCAGGTTGGGATGCCATTATAAAACTAAAACAGATGTCTCCCTTTAGGGTTCTCATTTCTTCAAACGACAACACAGGATATATAATTTACAGATCTGTGTGTGGTAGCAGAAAAAAAACATGCCATTTAATTTCAGTTTTAGACTTTAAATTTACTGGTTTCTCAATAATTGCACTGCATGTACGTGAACTCATCCCAGTTCCTATAAACACCCCAAAT
Organism: Chelmon rostratus; assembly: GCF_017976325.1. NCBI lineage: Eukaryota > Metazoa > Chordata > Actinopteri > Chaetodontiformes > Chaetodontidae > Chelmon > Chelmon rostratus. The sequence goes on from NC_055679.1 coordinate 515,198, forward strand.
CGAGCTAATCAAAATCCGTCCCATTTTTGGCTTTCAGTTATTTAGTTTGTCAGGATTTTGTTGACAAAGACAGCAGAAAAGAGAAGTATAGCTTTAAATCTTGGTCCAGAACTTCATACATCACAACATTTAATCAATTAACAACCCAGCAGCTGAGGTATGAAACATTGAACTTGTCTCTCAGCCATCAGAACATTGTCTAAATTGTTCTCAAAGCATTTGCTTTTGTTTGTACAAAAATACGACAATCAAATATGTTGCTTTCAGCCCATTCATCAAAGTTCCCAGGTCACATTTATGGGGTGATAGGCAGCCAGCAGGACATTTTAAAATCCTACACATACTGGTTTCTTTAACTGTGACAGCAGAGAAAACATTTGTGATGACCAACAGCAGTTGCAAACATTTTGTGATACACCTACAAACACCACATCTAAATGCTGACTGAACTTATGTGATGTCACCGGTGAAGCAACTTGCTCCGGCCACTGACTCGTGTCCACAGGCTGCGTGCCGTCTGGGCAATGGTTTCCCTGCGGGGCAGACGGAGGGTCCTCAGAGGCTCCCTGATACATGCCAGCACTCCTGCCTCTGTGGGCTGCCCCAGGTACTCATGGGAAACATAGTTTATTCTCCTCAGCTGTTTGCTGTAATAGTTCCTCAGGTTACAGAGTTCCTCGACTGCAGTCTCAGAGATGATGGAGGCCTGGGATGAAGAGCTGGGCACAGTGTTGGTGGAGATGCTCCCAGCTGGGGGAGGAGATGGAACACCTGCTGCTGCTACATTAGCACAGGGCTTCCTCCTCACTCTCTGAGGGGTGGTGGATTTACGCTTGGAACAAGGCTTAATTGGATGTGATGGTGTTTTCTCATCATCACTGTTATCTATAATGTTAATTTCAACATCGACTTCAATTGCATGTTGAGGCCTCCTCTTATGCTCCACTTCCTCTCCTTGTCTGTCTGCCAGCTGTTTGTTTTCTCTGTCTCTCTGTTCGTCTGGCAGGCTGGTTGGTCTCACATGTAGTTTCCTTGACAGATTGCTCTGTTCTTTAAATATTTTCTGTTTGGGTTGTGGGGGACAGCTGTTGTCCATGACAGTGGGGTCAAAGGTCACATCGACGGCCTCCTCACTGGCTTTAACAGCGGCTGTGTCCTATAAACACAAAACCTAGTGTGAGTCAACAGTAGATATCATGCTGGTGTAACCCAGAGGAAATGCTTCTAAAGAGAAACTGCCTAGTTTAGGCAGTCACCATAGTATGCATTACTTATCCTTATAAAGTAATATGCAGCAAAATTACATAAAGTAACAGGATAGATGATGTACAGTTTATCTTACCTCTCTATGTAGTCAGTGAGAATATTAAAACCATGTAAGCAGAGCAAATGTTGGTGACAGTTAGTGGCAGCATGCTTCTAGTGATCATGAGTAGTAGGTCTGGACAATGCTCAAATGCTTTACAGCTGTCAGTATTGTCAGTTAGATGGTAGGGCTGCCATTTATAATTCTACTTAAAAACAATATTTTGAATGTGTGAAAAAATTAAGCATTCCATCTGTAATATGTCCGCATTCAAAATTCACTGTTTAAGTGAAACAGGCTGTGTCTTGTACTCATAGTGCGGGGCATTTGAAAACTGCACTGCCACTCTGAAATAATGCATGAGTAAAGTAGGCTATTGTTCTCTTGGTTAATGCAAAATGGAGGACACTAGAGGACCATGCTGAACAGATAATAACACTTAGTGAGGCAGCAGAGGCAACATAGTTTAGGATTAAGATTCATGGGTTCAGTTGTAAGTAATAATAGTAGTTATCAGTAGTTTTCATTTATTAGAATTGTATTTTTTGAAAATGTATTTATATTAAGGCTGTCAGTGTTTACTTGAAAGCTGAACTACTGTTTGCATGTCAAAACAAATATTTGATTTCTAATGATCTGATTGAAATTTTAAAATTCATAGTGTACCTGCAAACTACAAAGTGGTACCTTGTACTCCTAAATTAAACTGACCATCTGACCCAGTGTCTGTCCTGTTCCTGTTACTCAAGAAGCAGCAGAGACCGCATGAATGAATGAGCAACATTAACTCTACAATATAGATTAGGATTAGATTATGTGCTACTTCTTCTTCAATATAGATTGATTTTTAAAAAATTGACAGCACCCTAACCCTAAACATCTTCACAGAAGAATTTAAAGTCCACATAAGGAAAGTGATGCTGCTGAATCACATTTAAAGTTAAGTTATATATATACAGTTCCAATGTGCAGAGGACAATTGCAATCATAAGACTGTGATTCCATTTTAGAGCAGGCAGCATCCTGGACGACTAGCATGCTATGAGCTAAGGGAGACTTTTAAAGGTGTTTTCTCAGATTCCTTTCTAAGAAGATTTCTGGATTTGTTGCCCATGTATCTATTCAATTTCAATTTTAAGCAGCCACATACAGCTGCACAACATTTCATCAAGATCTGAATCTTAAAAAAGGCCACAGCAATTATTATAGCAGCAGCAAGCTAGGTAGCTAGTGAGCGTTCACCACAGTGCATCCATCAGCAGAGTGAGGTAGATTAGTTGATCTTATATTTTCTTGCAATTAGTGACACCATCTTATCAAATGAGGCCATACCAACAGACCAACAGTCAAAAGAGGTCATGGTGCCAATAATCTTTTTTTTAAATAAAAATTTTAAAAATAATAAATGCATTGAAATTAATAAACACAGATTCTCTGTGTCTATTAATCCTCCAGCACTCAGACAGTCTGTGAAGCATGGAGTCTGGACAGTGCCATGCCAACAGAAGCAGTAATAAACAGAATAAAGAATGATGACTGTACTTTGTCAGCTTGTCCTCTGGACAGGGTGGGGGTTTAAGGGAGGTCTGTCTTGACTTTCTTGGACACAGGGCCGTCTCCACCACTTTGTACTGATCTCTTTCCCTCTTGGGCTTTGCCCTGGCTTCTCACAGCTTTTGCCTGCAGGTCATTAACAACAGTCTTCACCTGAGAGGGTGCAAACACCTACATGGTTTGGACAAGGGAACACTAGAGGGGAGGACATTGGACACTCAAGTCTAGACAGGACATAAATGACAGAATCCTCCATTCATCATCACAACAGTCAAGGCTAGGGATCCCGAGGCCCTTTCTGTATTCAGATCACATCATCTTCCAGGGTCCTTGCTCAACCTAAACAGATCTGTATGGAACAGTTTTAGGACCTGCACGGATGATTTTCCAATTGTGAAATATTGACTCCAATCAACTTTCTGAGGATCTTTGCCGTACCAGCCAGCTGGGTGGGAAATTAGCTTTTTAAAATGTGAACATCTACCAGCTACTGATATATAAGTGTTAATTCAGCCACTCAACAGTAAAGAATGATTTTGTGCCTGATATCTACATGTGGCTGGTGGCTGGCGCTCATTTCCCACCCTGCCAGCCAGTATCTAATGCAATGATTACATGATTACTGGGGCTGACTATTTTTCAATGACTCTTTGACTTTAAGGTTACAATGTGTGCTTGAACAAAACAATTTCAAATTAAGGTCCACTGACAAACTTTTCTTCATCAGCAGTTCAAGTTGCTGATGAAAACCATGATAAGTGGTTAAAAGTCCAAATACAGAATAAAGCAGCAAGTGGACTTTGAGTTAAGAGTGTTTTGTCAAACTACTGTTCACGAGAATTAATCTTCACACTTTCAAAAATGTACTGTCTCAAATGGATCATTTTAAAGATGACTTTTGAATAATTAATTTTGGTCAAATTACTCAACTGATCACTTCAGTCATAATTTAAAACTCACTGTTAACTAAGCTACATGCAGCGTTCTAATGCCAGTATGGTTGTTTTTAACAGTTGTGCCAATCACAGTGGCAAAATTAAGCAACAAAACCAAACCAAAATGAGCTACTTTCTGATGTGTAGAGCAGCAGTGGAATCTACATCAACTACAGCAATTTAATCTATTATTTCTCATGTTAGAGGACTAATGATCTTCATGAGCAGCTGTGTGGTAGTGATGTGAAGGTTATTTTTCTTTTAAAGATCACACAAATGAAAATAAAAACCCCCAATTCCTGGAATCACTATGTGGACAAACAGGCTTTAGTAGAGACTTAATGTTTATCAGCGTGCAGTGTCAAAGTCCCAACAACATTCATCTTCTGTTCAATTATGTCTTACCTCTATGGATTTTTAAAAATAATCACAAAATGTGTGAGAACATTTCAAAATGACATGGAGAAAAGACACATCAGCCACACATTGAAGGAAGTAGAAGCTGCTTAGAGAGATTTCACTAACAGAGAGGACTGGAAGAAAAAAATCACATTAATACACAAACACAGGAGGAACACAAAAAAAATGTTAAGCACTAAAGTCGATGCAATAAAAAGAAGAGCCCAACATCTACTGCAGTGACACAATTTTTGTCCATGACTTGCTTGTCACAGACAAATTGTTCTTACAGCATGTGGAGGCCAGTATGACACCATGTAAGGTGGCAGAGAAGAGCAATACATTTACTCGTGTGCCACCCTCCAGTATAAGCTGGACTTTACCAAAGCCACATCACTCATGTGAATACCACACTGGCTCAAACATTTGCTTTTCAGCTCCTAAATTAGCTCATGATATAGTGGGTTTAATGGGAAAGTTGCCTATTCTTCCATAACTTTCAGTGTTAAACTGGACCCGGTCATAAACCCTACACCCAGAACATTCTACTGTTGATTTTTCTAAACTTACAGAGCTGGGAATAACGCTATTTGAAGCGAGTCTTGTGCTCATCTTTTTTTTTCATATTAACCACCCCTGACTGAGGAGAGGCTTTTTAAAACTCACATCATACCATGTTGAACTGTTTTTAAGAACATGAGCACATACAAGGGAGTACTGGAGAAGTTTAACAGAGTAACTTAACTTGGAATTTAAGAAATTAGAAAAAGAATGATATTTGTGTAGTCGTTGGTTACATTTTGAGCAGAGGTGAACCTGAGTTTTAAAAAGCCCTCCCTAATTGCAGCAAACAACACACACAAACATATGATGCAATATACTGTGGAACATGTGTTTGAGAGATATCACAGTAGGCAGCCTTCACTCACCACAGCAGACACAGTCCCTGTTGTCCTCATTTTCATGCTGAGTGTGTGAGTCTGATTCTTCAGCAGAGGAGCTTTGCGGCCCAGTTTCATGTAAACATAGGTGGTGTATGGAGTGAAGCTGAAATCCTCCCTAAAGGCAGCAGACAGAAGCCAATCATGCAGATAAGGAAGAATTACAGAGCTGAGTAAAGTGTGTTCAATATCAATCAACATCATGTTATTATTTTTACAAAGTATCGACGAAGAGTAGCCCAATTACCAGTCAGCTAATCATTTTTGTTCAATATTAACAGATGTACCTGCGCGATCAAACTCTTTACCGGTTAGACACACATAAGTCTTGCATAAATGCCCGAATGTCTGGAGTCCAGAGGAATGCTCTGCTAGCAAGCTGCACCATGCTAAGCCCAAACCACCAGCCTCCATGTGATTCATAGTCTACAAAGCCTGACTGTCTGTCACAGTAAAGACAAACTAAGGTTACCTGACAAAGTCATATGATGGAGCTACGAACAAAAGAGTGAAGAAGTAAAAATGTGTCTGACCGATCTGTATCAGACACAGCTCTGCATCGTTGACATTCCAGCTGAGGGCATGGTGGATACATTTAGTTTGTTCATGGACCCAAAGATCCGGGGGGCTTTGGCAGGAGTGATATAACAGTTGTTTATGGTTAAAAAAAGGATCTTGCTCTTTAACGAAAAGGTATCTCTGTGGTGATCCTTTCCATAATGTTGTAAGACACTTACAATAACAACTTGAGGCTGTCAGTGGCACTTTTTAGTGGACGTTCACTGAAGGTGTGCAAACTCCAGGGATTACATCGCAGTCCGTGTCATATCTCCCTGCTGCAGCACTCTCGCTAAATACTGAAAAAACATTTTAAAACTGCTGTCTCCATTAGTCACTTGGATACAAAAACATGGGGAAAAACGGCCCATTATCAGAAAATATATGACTGGAATTTCGTCCATTTGTCTGGGACATTGACATCTTCCAGGACACGTAGGCTGGCACCAAAACTCCACATACAACTTCACTTTTCATTGATTGAAAGGACATTATTTCATTTGCTTATTTTGCAATGCACTGGATTATAGACCTGACAGGAGATGGAAGCCCGATGCAAAGCGCTCACTCTACATTATCCTGCTTACAAAGCATTCAATAATATGACACAAAATAATGATTAAAACATATTTCATTGATTTAAAATGAGTCTACTCTCTCCTGCCACTGCTCTCACTGCACAGCGGAACTGAAAGTAAACAGAGTACGCTGCATAGCAACCACCCCTCACTGCGTGCTGCATATTATCCTGCTTAGAACACAGCTTACTGCTAAAGCATTCAATCATGTGACACAAAATACTGAGGCTGAGATGGGGATGGTGCTTGCTCACATCTTGCCCGTTTTTGCAGAGGGTTTTGATGATTGATTTGAACTCCATCGCTGGATATGAAAAAGGGACTTTTAATCATGTCAAATTTGGAGAAGTGACAGGATATCCCAGACCTGAGAGAAACGTAGCTGGTGACAGAGTTTGGTTTACCGCTATTATTTTGTGCCGATGGATAGAAGGCCTACAACAGCTGATTTAGGTGTTCAGCCTCATACATTTCGAAATCTGTTTCCATCATAATGTACAAACGGAATGAATACAACAACAGTACATGAGATGAATCACCTGAGATATCCCTGCAGCAGCAGAAACACGATCACAGCTTCAGCCTGCAGCCGAGACAGTGTGGTGGTCTGGATCATTTTCCTGCGCTTGGCTGGGCCTTTCCCCATCCACGCCACCACCAGCTTCAGAGGAGTCAGCTTTTCATCCATGGACGCTGCTAGTTCCACAATCTCCACCACCTGCCTGGCATGCTGGGTAATGTCCACCGTGGTGAAGTCTGGAGTGGTAGAAATCAAATGATCTCTAACTGAAATTTATTTATACTTTATTTATTTTCATATCCATATGTTATACGTGCATGCCACATGTTTTAATAAAAAAAATGATTGCATGTGTGATCCAAGTAAGACACCTTTCGCATTGCGGCAGGTGTCACACATCTGGTTGCATCCTTCATCGTCCCACACTTCATCAAAATGAACAGCCATAAGAGAGCGCCGACACCTTCACAGGGCAAACATGAAACTCAAGAGGCATTCAAGTCACGGTGTGTAAGCCATTCTCTGTCATGCTTTGTGAAGTACTGAGAATGTTGGTGTGTCCAGGCTACCTGTCGATATTCTGGCAGTAGTCAACCATCTGCCTCAGTTTCTGCTGACCGACATTCTCCATCACCACCATGGTGCTGATCCTGAAGATGTCAGAGAAGCCAAAGTACACTATGCAGTCTGCCGGTCTGTCGTCTCGACCTGGAGACACACACAACTTTCATGTTGTATATTTGCAAACGTTACTACAGCGTTATGAACTGGTATTCTGTCCTGATAGAAGTGAAATTGTGTCTACCTGCACGTCCACTCTCTTGATAGTAGTTCTCGATGGACTTGCTGATGGTGTGGTGGATGACAAACCTTACGTCAGGCTTGTCAATGCCCATGCCAAACGCCACCGTGGCTACCACCACCTAGGACAACACATTCATGTACATGTTTAAATAGAACAGAAGGTGTGTTTTTTTTTTTTTCTTTTTTTAACTGCAAGGCAGTCATACCAATATGTAGAACTGAAATATTACTTAATTGAAAATGCCAAATGGGTTTTGGGCTACTGGTCAGAGAAAATAGAACTTATTTGGGGATTTTTCATAGGTTCATAGGTTATTTGATTGAAAAGTAGTAAGTTGCAACCTGATTTCTACGGCATTATCATTTTTTATATGGTATATGAAATGTGAAAGTGAGATTGTGGTCACAATCCAGTTTTAGTTACTGTGTTTTGACTGTGCACTGATTCTTACACTGAGTGCTGAATAATTCACTGGTATAAGAGGATAAAGAGCTCATCTTCTTTTACTATCATCATCCCTGCCACCATAAACCAGAGAACAACGCAAACCTTGGCCCAGTGCTTCTAGAAAGACCCCCCCCGACAAAATACCAATGGGTGTGTCACATCCAAATACCTGGATTATGTTGGAGGTCCATTTGCGGTGAACACGGGACTTATCGTCAGGGTCCATGTTAGCATGGTAGGGATAGGCCAGGATGTCTCTTTTCTGCAGTTCAGAGGACACAGTCTCTGCATCTTTCTGAGAGAACACATAGACGATCCCTGTGGCACACACATCAGAGTATGACTGGTCTGTATGTGAGTATATACAGTTCAAATAATCTGTTCAGTAATATCTAGGAATCACTTTAAACATCTGAGCATATTAGCCATAAGGTGATGCATTTCACAGATTTTAGTCTTGTCAGTCTTGCTTGTTGCTGTACCTGACTGGTCCTTGTATCTGTTCTTGATGAGAGATGCGATGTCATTTATTGATGCATCACTGTCAGAATCTTTAACACGGACCTGAGAAACAAACATACTCTTGGTGTGTCTTGGTATTGTCACTGTAGCATCTTCTATCAGGGAGTGAGACTGAGTTGTTACATTTGTTAAATTTGACAGGTATCCACAGAGGTAGTTTTTATATGTTACAGTATTTTTTCAGTAATAGGCTAAATAAAATAACAGTGTGTTTCTTCTTCAGATCTTCCATGTTTTTAAGCAAATGCAAGGCAGTGCAGGTGATTTTGAAAGGTCAGACAGCTGTGTGCAGAGCAGGTGCTTGACAGAGAGACATTTGGTGTTTGTATTTGTGTATGAAGCAGGTGGCTGAAAGGTGTGTGTGTGTGAGAGAGTGCAGTTGCCAGGGTTACCACCTCGTAGTAGAGGTTGAGTCGGTTGAAGGATGCCGTGAGTGTGATTGGCTGTTTCACACACAGGATCTTCTCACAGTCCTTGAGGACGCTGCTGGTTGCTGTGGCTGTGAGCCCGAGAAGTGGGACTTTAGGGAACTGCCTTTTCAGGATGCCCAACAGTTTATAATCTGTGTAGGGATACACACATTTTCATTAACTAAGATAAATCTAGAATTTGATCAGAAGGGGGTTAGTTAGGTTGTCTTGAAAGAGCTATACTTCCACACTGCCCCACCGTCATAAGGGGGACCTCTGACCTTGTCTGAAATCATGTCCCCACTGACTGCAGCAGTGCACCTCGTCCACAGCGATTCGACTCAGCAGGTTTGCGTTGTAGGCCTTCTCCAGACGAGACATGAGCAGCTTGCTCTTGGCGATTTTCTCTGGAGTCACATACAGCAGCTTGAAAGGGGCCTTGGGATCCGTCATTCCAGCCATGACTGTCTTGGCCTGCTCCTATTGGAAAAAATATATATTGATATTTTGTGTAGTTACATTTTTTCACACTATGAAAGGTGACACTTCACACCAAAACATTATCATCCAGACAGATGTAAATACATTTAGAAAACTGTTCTCTAATACCAGTTTGATGAACTAAAACAAGCTAGTCTGATTAGTCTCAGTAGGAAAAACTGTTCTGTTGCCCTTTAATTTGTGCCTGTGTTTCCAAAAGTTCACATAATACAACACGTCACATATATGACTCCACTGTGGACCCTTCTGAGTCACTTTTTTTCTGCCATGCTGGCAAAAAGAAACAGTCAAGTGATTCACTGACACATTTTGATCAGCAGCTTAGAGTAAATATGACACAGCACCTGCATGTGTGAAGGAAGTACAGACCCAAACACACAACAGACATGCATAAACAAGAGCCTGTAATATAAATGCAGTAATGCCCTACAAATATAGGCTCAGACTCACCTCACAATTCAGATTACATACAGCGCATTTACTGAGTATATATGTAAATGTAGAAAAACATATTTTGAATCTTCTGAGGCATTTTACCCTTCATATTTAATACAGACTATGTGTCACTGTTTGTCTAACTGACAAAAGTAAAATCAGCACAAGTACAAGACCCACAGTCTGACATCAGCACAAGAGTGATCAAGGCAAAAACAAAATGCCACAGCAGTCCCAAAACAGGAGGAAAGCTGGGGAATTCATTGCAAAGCCTCCTAAAATAACACTGATAGCATGACCACGAGCAACAACACATCTCCTGCACGTATCAGGTGCACACATACACCTGCCTGACAAAAATCAGAAATGCGTAACGTCCAGTTGTTTCAAACTTTGCATACAGCAGCTACTGGTTAGGATCAGAATAGATGGGAATGGGATCACTGTGGGTGGACGCTGCAAACAGTTTGCACTGTGAAGCTGTTCCAATCCAGCAGATGGCAGAAAAGTTGGAATCTTAAAAGGGTAAATTCACCCAAATTACAAAACATCCTCTCATGTCATTGTGGCTGTTCTTCCAACATATTTTTGGCTTTCTTGGCCAAGTTTGAAAAAATACATTTTAAAAACATCAACAGCAGAAAATGTATCTAAATTTAATCACATAATCCACAGTCCACAAAGTCAACATTGTTCATTAGCATGTTCTTTAGAATCTTAGGCTCTGTCACTGAGTAGTGTGAGAAGAGATCAGCAGGCTGAAAGGTGAGCAGAAGTGAAATAAATAAGCAGAACACAGCTACCAGTTGTTACCTTGGTATTCGACGCATTCAGCATGACTGCTGGCACGCTGATAGACTTCAGGTACATGATCTGGTCCTCCATCAGGGACACCAGGGGAGTGACTACCAATGTAAAACCTGATAAACACACACGTACATGCACACACACACATACATGTGATGTGATTACAGCAGGACCAAACAAACAGAATCATCTTATAAATTGTTAAGTGTTGTGGAACATAAGCAGTGTAAGGACAGGCTCGGAGTCTACGCTACCCTTGGAGTAGAGCGCAGGAAGCTGGTAGCAGAGGCTTTTTCCTCTTCCTGTGGGCATCACCAGGAACAGATCTCTGCCTGACAGTGTCAGGTTGATGCCCCTCAGCTGCAGCGGTCTGAACTTGGAGAGAAGGAACGAATCCTTCAGGTGCTTCTCCACTTCTTTGGACCATGGAAAATCTACCAAACATCAAGAGATTAACACAGCTCAACACACAATCCTATTGGCTAATTGTAAAGCCATGTGTGTACAGTACCTGTGCTATCATAGCGCTTCATCTCCTGCCTGCTCATTACTGGATCAGCTCCATATGACTTTGAGGAGGATGAGGTTGAAGAGGATGATGGCTGTGCAGCATTAACAGCCTCCTCCAGCTGCAGCAGCAGAGCATTCTTACGAGTAGTCAGCTCGGTCTGCTTCTCCAGAAGCTCCGTGATCTGCAACTCCACCAACTTCAGCTCTGCCTCCACCGAGTCCAGCTCTGCCTGCGCATCTGAACAGGGACGACACACCAGGAATACAGCTGGCAACAGTTTCACAGTTTCAAGCTGATATGATGTTGACATGGGTATGTGAACGGAGGTCAGACAGTTGCGAGAGATGTGAAACAGAGCCTATTTGACTAATTTTCACTTCTGAACATAGGCAGGGTTTACAAATTAGTGAGGTCAAGATTTTTTTTATACATCTATATGTATGTATATCTGACTCCGTGTGACTTTATTCTTTAATTTCACAACTTGAAAAGGATGTAAAGTGACTCCTGTTTCTCTGTTTTAAAAATGAGGACACAGAGATAGACGAGATGTTCATAGAGTAACATGCAGCAGGTTCTCTCAGTGGAGTTATCCTGATAGTGTGAACAGGGAGGAGACTGCCAGGTCTCACACCTGCACATGTAGTAATCCTCAGAGGATCACACCTCCACAGCTAATGATCCCACTCCTTTGTTTTGTACCTCCCGAGCAGCCGATACAGACGATGCAGAGTGTTATCTGCCATCAGCCCCCATTAAATCAACCTCCCCTCATATAAAAGCAATCGCAGGATGACAACGCTGATTCCAAAACCGTTGCAATGTTGTGTAAAACATAAATTAAACATTATGTGACAATTTGCTAATACTTTTTGACAAATAATGAAATACTGAAAGACAATATATTTAATGTTTGACCTTATCAACTTCATTGATTTTTGAAAGCATATACCACACATACACATTTCAAACAAGTTGGGACAGGAGCAACAAATGACTGGGAAAGTTGTGGAATGCTCCAAAAACACCTGTGATAGTATCATGATTGGGTATGAAAGGAGCATCCTCAAAAGACTCAGTTGTTCACAAGCAAGTATGGGATGAGGTTCTCCACTTTGTGAAGCACAATTCATAAAAGGATATTACTGCATGGGCTTGGCAACACTTTGTAAATTCGTTGTTGGTGAACTCAGTTCCTCTGTAAATGATTGCATCCTGTTTTTCTGTACGTTTTACACTGCTACAAAACTTATTGGGAATCTGAGTTGTACAACAGAGGACCCTGTGACTATTTCTATGGCTCATTTTTCATGAAAACCAAACTAATGCAAAGTAGTCCAGTGACTAAATATCTCAACAGTTTGTTTCATGGCTTAAAAGCACAGACTCACCACCATCATCCATATTTCTCAGACTTCTTTGCTCCGAAAGGAGACAACAATCACACTGTCAGAGAGGTGTAACTGTATGAGTCCCTGTAAGAGAGAAAAACACAGTCAACAAATTCAGTTTTGAAGTGCTATTACCTTTGGACCCAAAAGTCACATTTCACAAAGATATACGGAGATCAAAATCGGGACTACTGCAGGTATCTAACTGCACTTTTATTATTGGTGGTCAGATAATTTAGCTATTACTTGTCTCTATTTTTACGTTTAGTTTCAGTGGAACTCATATTCTACGTTAATTTCCAATGTTCAGCCGCCAGGGCCCAGTGCAAAAAGAGCAATGCGACAAGTTCTGGTGATTCAGACTATCACTACTCTCTACAGATTAATTGTGGCTACAATGCAGCATAAAATACCACATTTTGTTCCATTACCATGTAGCCACTTCTCTGGCCATAACTGATGCATCTTAACGTGAGCTAACTCAGATTCCACTCGACAGCTTTCTGCTGCTTCATCACGGAACTCTTCGGTCACTTTAATCAACAGATTAAACACCGACGCACCATGTTCATGCTGCATCTCAGGCTCATGCCACTACCCTCCTCTCTAGATAACTAGATAACTACATTCCATCTCTGCTGTAAGTTAAATTAGCTTACATGTCTGGGACAAGGCTTTCAAAAAGCAGAAAGTAGAAAAGTGGGCTAACCATTCAGTCCGGGATCCTTCCTTGTTTCTGAATCTACTTCACGGTTGCCATACAGACCGCCGGTTGAAAAACACGCCAGCTAAAGGGTCGAGGGTGTTTTTCCCTGATATTACTGCCCTGGGTTTATCCTCACAGGGTACCGACAAATCACCTCCCTCCTGCTGCAGCATTGACAAACCGTAATAAGCATGGCTCATTTTTTATGTGTTTCATGAATATAAACTTAAGTTATCTATGATTCATACATAACGCCTGAGGCCTGGTTTGAAGCAAAAAAAAAATAAAGATGTTGTGTTCACATTAGCGATGCCTGACAGAGTAAACACGGGACAACAATATCCCATCAGCCCTACGTGTGATGCATTCAAAAAAACATGTTCAAGAAACATGTTCAGTGAAAATGAGAGTTGAAATGCTTCTCCTTCTCGGTAAATATGCTTGACATGACATGCAATCCAGTCGGTGTGTAATGTACCAGTAGAGCAGATTTATGATATGCGTTCGACTGCAGGTGATGCTAACATTATAAGTAACCTTATAAAAGACTGAAGTGGAAGCAGTCACTGGTTCCATTGTCTTTTCCCATTTTTTTTCTTATTTCAGTGTTTTCTTTAAACTAGATCTTCAGTGTTACCTTGCATAGAAATGCGGTACTCTCCCAGATTTATCCATCCTATAGATTTATGTTATGGCCAGGTTTTAAATATTTCAACTTTGTATCTGATAAATCATATTTTGTTCATAATTTAAGTGTGGGGGGGCAGGTCACATTCACAGAATACCCAAGAGCCTTAGGCCGCCATTGCCATGGAGAAGATGCTAGTCATAGGTGCTGTTGAGCTGCAGTGAATTCAAAACAGCTTCTGGGACCAAGGCATCTGAAATAATGACACAACTTTTAAAAAAATGACATTGGGGAATACTAACGTTATATGTTGAAGGATCAAGACATTAATGCAACATCAGAGAAGCCAACTTCACCACTAGATGTCACTAAATCCTACACACTGGCCCTTTAAAATAGATTGTATTTTCAGCTTTCTCAACACTGCAGTCTTGAATCTAGTAGAATTCTTAAAATAATGTTAATATCAGGGTTGGACATCACACTTTGCAACTTTTGAAAATTGCACCTTTGGAGACTTCCACAAAGTTTTTATGTACACTTTGTTGACTATATAAGATCCAGATTTTTTGAGTTTAGTCTGTCGTACTGATGATTCTACTGGGAGAGCATAATCATCCAAGCAGTAGAAGTACTCCAACTGTGCGTGACATTCAACATGAGCCAGGCCTGCACAATGCATGCCAGTTAGATTTGTGTCAGACTTGATCCAAAGACAGTTCAGAAAAAAGACTGCACAGAGTAATTTTCTATATCTATGTCACACTGAGAAAAAACACATATCACATAGCATCATAGAAAGAGAATACATACACGATTTCTTCAACCATAGCTCTCTAACATCATTTGTAAACTAGAGGTAGCCTACAGATGCATCTAACAAGGCTATTGGAAACCCTCCCACTTGGCTGCAGCTTTTTGTCACTGCACCCTGTTGCAGCCTGATCTTGTCCTCTTTGCAGGCGAGATGCAGTTCAAATAAATAAAACAGCTCCTCCCACTTCGCAACACCAAAGAACGATGAAAAAGTTGTCGTGTTGAATGCGACACTGCGCTGTTCCGGAAGATGACATCGCAAGAAGGTGTGTTTCCGGAAGACGTGGCTGTTGCTGCAGTGGCAGCTGTCATCCAAATTATTCTTAGAGGAGTACTGAAATAGCAACTCTTGTCTATTGTCGTTTTGTCCTCACCCGTTAATTCGGCATCAAAATGATTTCGCTAACGGACTCGCAAAGTAAGACCCTTTGAGCATCTCTGCAGGTTTCTGCTCTCTCTAACAAACCGGCTCCAACTGCAGCAGTTGGCTAACTAGCAATTAGCATTTAGTGCTAGCACAGGAAACTGTGGCCCAAATAGCTAACATCTAACTTTATCTTTACTACAGTTGTGTAGCTCCTGACAAGCACTTGACTTGAAAGTAATATAAGTTCATGTTGTAACTCCGTGTCTCAAAAGCTGTAATTTGCTTCAAATAGAGTGAACAACGGAGCTCCGGTAGACGCTCCAGTGAAATGACTATTTTCAGTTTTACTGTGGTTCCTATGAGAGCTATTGACGTATTTGTGTAACTAATTATGTATTGATGGGGCACTTATAAAGGTGCTGCAGACTGAAAAGACCGAGCCCACTATGTTAAGTTGGAATGTATTCATTAACAAGTATGGCATGCAGGACAAAACTACTGTCCTGTATATGTCAAATATTAATCCAGATGAAAAATAGGATGTGGCCTAACCCTAACCCGCGAAACACCTGTCAAAATGGTTATACATTACATCATCACCTGTCTTCTTCCAAAGCACCTCTCTCTGTCTTGATGTCACAACAATGCAGATCTCACTTTGATTTCAATGTGCGCTTCAGAGTGAAACAGTGCCGTTCATGCAAGAACATTTAAGGAAATAAATAAATTGTAGCCAATCAAATTTCAGCTCAGGTTATCAATTTTTATCATAAGCGCTAAGTGTGAAACTCAGATGGAATAATATAAGATTTCTTTGTGTGTGTGTGTGTGTGTGTTTGTGTGTGTGTGCGCGCGCGCTGCAGAGATTGGAATGGGATTAACAGGCTTCGGCGTGTTTTTCCTCTTCTTCGGGATGATCCTGTTCTTTGACAAAGCACTTCTGGCTATTGGAAATGTGAGTGTTTCTGTTTCATTGAACTGATGAAGCATTGCAAAGCTGTTTTATTTGTTTCTTGCATAGATGGATTTTTTATCACATATATAGCATGTGTGATATATGTGTCGCACTGTGCAGCCTCTACTTTGTTGCAGTCTGATTGGATGCTGTACACAGGGTGCAGCAGAAAAAGGGCCTAAAACCAAAACACTCTTCAGCCAAGATATAGAAAAAGGTATCTATGATCATGTAGTTTCAAAGAACCAATAATCTCTAATGTTGGACCACACCCCCTGTTGTTTTGTTTTTTTGTTTTTTTTTGTTTTTTTTTATTATAGATCCTGTTTGTTGCTGGACTCGCCTTTGTCATCGGGCTGGAGAGGACCTTCCGCTTCTTCTTCCAGAAGCACAAAATGAAGGCCACCAGTTTCTTCCTAGGAGGTGTGTTTGTGGTGCTGATTGGTTGGCCCATCATCGGAGTTGTGCTGGAAATCTATGGCTTTTTCCTCTTGTTCAGGTAAGATGGCAGACTGGCTGTTCTGGTGCACCTGATGGTCCTATGAAACAGTAAAATGTGAGATACTCTCATCTTGTTTCTACATTAAAAACAAGATATAATGTTGTGAGAGACTTGATTTAAGAGATCTGACTGAAGCTGCATCCCAGTTTAAGGTCTCTGTACTCAAAAGTCAACAGACCTACATCAGAGCCATCATAACAGGTCAACAAGGCTTGTCCCAGTTTCACGTGCAGACAAACTTATTGCACCACCTCAAGCAGAAGCACCTGGTTGAGGAGATGTATTTTGTCATATTATCAAGATTATCATTATTGCAGAAATACCCTGAAATATTAATATTTATTTTAGGTCCATATTGCCAACAGCAACTGGGGACAGCTAGCCAGTGTTGGGCTGTACTGGTGCGATACTACTTTAACTACATTTCTCAGCTGCGTGGTGGTAGCATCACTGTTTTCTGAATCAAAGTAGTACAGCAGTGCTGACACAAGCTACATTTTCCCAAGCATTTCTGAAGCTCAAACACAGCAGAGCTTTCTGCTGCAGTCAGAAATGAAACTGCTAAGCATTAGTAATGACACCACCACCATACATGGATGTGTATGTGTAGCTGACAGAAGCATTTCCATATGACGGTGACATCACATACCAACGACTGGGCTCTTGGGTGAGGAAGGAGAGGAATTGATCCCGAAGGAGTCAGGATTTTTAACCTTTTTCTATTCTTGTTTGAAATAAGTTATTAAATTTTGAGTTAACAGTTCAAGTCTAAATTCAGCATATTCATGCAAGCAGCTGCATCTTAACTTGCCACGTCTCTCTGGGGGTCGCTTCAACTAATATCGAGTACCTGGTTGCTTACTTCACTACAATTTCCGAATAGCTTGTCCAACACTGCTGTGCTATCATTGCTTGCAGCTCTGCCAGCAGACTGCTGCTAGCATGACGTAAGAATTGAAGTCATGTTCGACATGCAGTTTGACTTGTATGTATGGCCTATTAGAAGAGACGATCCAGAGCACATGGTTAACAACAAAGAAGGCATTTTATATAATGAGACCATTTAATGTTGACAACTAATCATTTGTGATTGTACTTGTTTACAGTTTATTATTTTGTCAGTGTTAATTGTCTTTCTCTATTCTATGCACTTATCTGTCGGCTAACTTCTCTCTATCTGTGTTTCCCCTCCCTCGCTCTCACTTTCACTCTCATCACATCAAGGGGTTTCTTCCCGGTCGTAGTAGGCTTTATCAGAAGAATACCTGTCCTTGGCTCAATCCTTAACCTGCCCTTCATCAGTGCAGTAAGTATTACCCAGCGCTGCAGCAACCCTGCAGCTCTGCTTTGTGTACATGCAGCATGGCTCTTTTTCTTGTTTATTAATGACCCTGTTCAAACACCACAACCACAACAGATTAACCAAACTGCCAGGATCAAATGACAGTTTACTTCCTGCACATCACAGCCGGTTTAATAAAACTATGCTTTCAGTTTGCCTGGTTTAGCAATTCACGTGGAGACTGCCTGGAAACATAGATGAGCTGAATTACTCAAAATCAGAGTGTGCATGGCAAGAACATTGTGGAATTTCAACAACGAAAAGGCAGTTTCAGAAATAAATGGATGTCAGGGTCATGTGGGCTCCAGTCTTTACAATGTGTGAGGTCTCCAGTGGGGACTGTTACTGTCAAAGCTAGAAATACAAGTTAGCAGGCACATAGATACTTAAGTGGCTAACGAACATGATCCTACCATGCTGTTGTTAGGGAAGTTTTATTTTGAGGTGAATGTCTCTCTGTCTTTGTGTTTTTATTTAAGCCTTCGTAAGGCTCTGAGGACAATCAGCAGTCGTGGTCAGTCACTGCCGATTTTCCCTTGCATGCTAACATATTTAATACGCTTAACAATATTCAGAAAAACAAGTATCTCATGATAGAAGGGAAAGTACATTGTATATATTTTGTTTAGGGAGCTGTTTTTTTATCTTAATCTTAAATTGTTTATTTGGCTTTAAAGGCACACACTACTGGTAAATATGGTGATTTGTGAATTAGTCAGTCTTGATAATGCTGATGTCATAATAATATCTTTTCATCTATAAAATAATACACTATTCCATAAAGTGTACTTTCAACATCTTTTCTGAACTTTTTTCTCTGAGAATTTATACATGGAAAATTGCACAGCAAAATTCCCCTGTGTCTATAGATTGTTCTAGGTGTAGGTATTGGATTACACAGTGACTACTTGCAGGGCTGGTCAGTGATCTACTGTAGCTAGCAAGCCAACTGCTAACATGCTAGTTCGTCGGTAAAATACTGGTGATAAACTGTCACAATAGCTTATCAAGCTAATGCTCGCTAACTGCCAGTTAGTGAGCAAGATAACTTGATACAGAGGCTAACCAGGCAAAAAGCTAAAAAACTTTATTCAAGAGACATATTAGTACCAGTCCTGCAGTACGTAAATATACAATAAAATAATATGACAGCTGCCTCTGTTATGGGAGGATCTTAAGAGACCGCTACAACCTACATGTATGCGTATCTATCACAACAAAAGACTTATTTCTATTCACTCAGACCTTCAGAATATAAGGCTGAAAAAATATAATGAAGAGGACACAGTTCAGTGACTGGCAAACATCAACAACAAATTGACTAAATGGTAAATGGTCTGTATTTATGTAGTGCTTTTCTATTCTACCAACCACTTGAAGTGCTTTACAACACATGCCACATTCACACATGTTTACAATCTGGGGTACGCACAGTATCCTGCCCAAGAACACTTCAGCATGCACACTGGAGAAGACAGGGATCAAACCACCAACCTTCTGATAAGTGGACAACCTGGTCTGCCTCCTGAGCCCCAGACGCTACATGTGATCGTCAGTAATCAGTTCCCTCTGAAGTATATACAATGTGACATTTTTCAAAATGAAAACCCCATAAAACAGTATCGTCAAAAACAAACCCAATGGCTGTGAGTTTGAGGAACAGTAGTCCCAACAAAGTTGAAGTCCACTAGAAAGCCCTGTGCATCTGCCAGTGAATCCATTGGTCACTGCTTTTCCATTCAAATGAACTGAATCTTTCAAATGTAACCAGGTCCTTAATTTGCAGGCACAGTCATTAAAGGCCTTGTTTATTGTTCCATTAGATATTAATTTAATAACAGAAATCTGCACTGGCACAATGATTTTCAACTTATGCAAAAATGTACCATTTTTCAATGAAGTCCTTTCTTAATCATTTCTAAATATTAATTAGAAAACAACCAAAAATGAGAGGAAGTAATTCAGTTTGTCCTGTTCACCTGTGGTGTGTCGCCTTAAGTCTCGCATGCTTTCCAGTTTGAAATGCTTCAGCATAGTGGGCAAATGGTGCAGTCCAGGCATCGGTTTAATTCACACTAACACTTAGCATCTCATTGACAGCTGGCAGGTCTGTGGCAGTCATGTTTTATGAATGAAAGAAGCTAAAAAAAATGAAACAAATGACGCTTAACACATTTTTTTCGTTTCTTTCAGTATGTGGACAAAGTGGGCGAGAGCAACACCATGGTATAACAGTGACTTTTTCTACCCAGAGAAGGCTGTTCGAGCACAGCGGGTTTTATAAGCCACACAATGTCCTATCGGGCTGATTTTAAGGCTATACTTTCAGATTCCTTTCCCCTCCAGCAGGCAAAGACTGCTTTCTGACTGTAATTTCACTGGTCAGCGCTACCAGTCAAAGGTTCATCAGAGCGTTGCACCACCAGTCTTTTACAGGGTGGAGCTACTAAGGTCACTACAATAAATATTTCACATTCTATTAGTCCCCTCACCATTGAGTGCATCTGGCATGAAAATGGAGGATGGAAGACTCCCTCAATGCCCCATCAACTGTGTTTACGTGACTTTCTTCCTCTGTGGAACAAACAGACAAAACTACCGACCCACCACAAGGATGAGAAGCGGACCGACAGCTTGCCATATTGTCGCATTTCTGTGCCTGTGCTTTAACTTTATTTGGACAAAAACTTTTAAGTCCATAATTTTGTCCCTTTGCAGTTATTCTGTGACACTTTGTTTCTTTTTGTCTTGCAGCTATTTGAATACCAAGTGTGGCTATTGTAAATTTTCCTTTTGTTACATGTAATTTCTGTTTATGGTTGGCTAATGAGTACTTAAGTATAAATTATTTTCAAAAAAGATCAGTGCTTCACTTCATGTAAAGTGAGGTGCTATGGGATCATACGAGTATTTGTTAGTATTCTTATTACTACTACTATAAAAGTTGGGTCACACCAGAAAGTTTCAACACCTAATTCACAATGACACATGGATGGTGAAGTTCATCCAGGTGGTGCTGAAGGCTTAGCTAGCCAGCGAACTACTGTATCTGGCTCGTGGCTGAGACACCAGCCAGCCAGGAACATGCTGGTGCTAATCAATCACTAAAGCTCACCAAGCTAGCTTGTTTTCTAACTGTCAGTAGCAAGCTAGGCAGCTCAGTTATTAACAAGAAAATACTGTGGGTTCACAGTAGAAACATATTTCCACCATTGTCTCCTGTCTCATTAACTGCCAACACACCGTGTCTGTTTTACGGCAGACTATGATAGCTGTCTCTGATTTGGACTGTCTGCCTCTCAGTTCCCTCAAAGTTCAGCAGTGTTAGGATGGTTTTCTGCCATGTAAACTTTGACCAAAGTTGAACTGGTGTGTCCAGGCCTGCCTTTCTGTTTTCCAAAACATATCATTGGTTTTTGGACTTCCTATCTTCCAAGCAGCTATTTGCTGCCGACAGCTAGTCTGCCACAACATTTTGTCATTTTTATTGGCAACATTAGCTTATTTCACGGTAAGTAGCACCTTATGTGAGGACATTTCCTACAAAAGCACTTAAACATAATAGCAATGTTTTCAAAATCTAATGTTGATTGGATCAATCAAATGGATTATATCAGCAGTGTGCTCTACCTCTCTGCAAGCTGATTTTCATAGCTTACTGAAATGAACTGCAGCCATTTGCTGCCTGGAAGGAAGAAACCTAATCTAAAAATGTATAGTATGCTTTGGAAAATGGTCACTGATATAAAGTGTACACCATTTGATTTTAAAGCATACTTCAGGTTTATTTCAACTTGCGTCCTCAAGCCAAAACTACAACACTAAGACCCAAGTTGTTATAAACTTATCCTATAATGGACTCGAGCACGTAAAACATTGGTAAGGTCCTTCATACGGCAGATAATCCCCACTCAAATTCAGAAAAGTCATTTCAGTGGTTTAGAGCAGTCAATGAAGTTTTTGTGTAATCAAACGCTTTTCAAACTAGGGAGCTTACACTTAGTAACCCTATCAAACTGTAAAATGTCAAGCATCTTTACTATCAAAATAATCATGAATTTTTCAGACCTAGTGCTGGGGTGCCCAAATGTTTTACCTTTGAGGGATAAAACTGAAACTCAGTCTTGGGCCATGGGACAAAATCAAACACCTATTGTATTGCAAAATGGCACTAGCATCCCAAATTCCCTTAATTGCCTGACTTTCTGTGCAAAGTATCACTCTATGGATCCTATATTATAGAAGCATTTTAACCACAGAAATTAAAACAAACAGGGATTAAGACTTAAATTCATGAAAAAGATATTATTTTCAGTAGAAACATCTGATGGGCCAAACTGAACCTTATGGCTCTGCCCTGTTGGCCACATTTGGTCAGCCCTGACCCAGAGCCCAGAGAGTCCTTTCCTCATTTATTTTTTTTCATCCAGTGTCCTTTAAATGTTCAGGTTCTCCTCTTTTTTTTCTTTTATTGAGAGAGCGGGACAAGAGAAGTTTTCATCATTGCAGACACAGGAACTGAATAAATGAATTACTCCACTGTGGGTTTCTTCAGAGCATCCAAAAAGCTGAAGTTACCTTTTCAATGGCGATGTGTTCTTTTATGGCACTTTTGTAAATATACTACAGAAGTTAGCTTTGTATTCATGTTGTCTGTGGTCATTTATTCCTTTCTTTGACTCGTATACACTGTAACTGTAACATCCATTTACCCTATATGTATTTGCATAAATTCAATAGTTGGATTTTAGAGGGTCTGTGCAAACCTACAACAAAAAAGTAAAGAACAGATATACAGTAGGTGATGTGAGCCTGTGACTGGCCAGGTCAATCAGTCAAATAGCCCTTCCATCACTTTGGTGCCAGATATAGACAAAGTTTTGCTATGAATATCTATACTGCCCAGATGATCTAAATAGCTTTTGGTAATGCTGTGTCCCTTTTTTCTAGAATCTGTTGCTGTATTCACATCATATGGGATGGATGGTTGACATGTTTATGACAGGAGAGAATCATCATCTCAAGCCAGTATGATTGCAGAGTTGAGAGATCTTTAATTGACAATATAGATATGTCAATTATATTTAGGTTTAATTTCTTTGTTAGATTACATGAGCCATACTGTATGTGTTTTAAATCCCTCTCCACATTAACAGGGATATATTTCTGATAAGTAAGTTATTTTGATTTAGATTTCCATTTTTATATAGAAATATAATGATACCATGTGCAAAAAATTTGCTATATGTAGAATGTAAAATCCTCTTCAGATCATAAAACCCAGCAAAAGTCTCAGAAGTAATCCTGAGTAGATCCACTCCTGAAATACTCTCGCTGTCTTCTTACATGCTGTGCCCTGATATCTTATGTGAATCACCTAGTCACGGACAAATCAAGGAAATCTTCAGAAGACCTAATGTCAGACCTTACAAGGATGAAATTGTTGAAGTATGACGTGCATATATCTCTCCCAATGTCTTACATCAATTCAACAATAACAATCCTGACCAAAATCAGTTTCAAAATATGCCCTTACTTGTTTCATTACTTGGAAACTAAGTATACCAATGTATTGAACTGTATACATGTTGAGCATGAAAGTTTATTATCAACAGTTAAACCTTAAAATTTAAAATAAAAACCATTAAAATCTTAATGTCAATTCACTAGATTTTTCTGGAATTTTAAATCCAAACTTCAGTCTTCCTCTGTGGATGGATTTGGCTCGGTTGGAATTGAATGAGTTAAGAAGCAGGGGGATTTTGGACTGGTGACCTCAGTATTTCTACCAATCCTGCTGTCTCCTTGCCTCAGTGTTCAGTAGCCGCCCTGCAATTAATGATATTTCTGTAACTCCATTCATTTTTGTAAGTGTGGCCTTTTGATTCATAAAGTCCAGCTCTCCTCTCTCCGTGTTCTGCTCTAGTGAGCAAGGTGTAAACATATTAATATTCCCACCGAGGGGGAAATATTGCTGCTCATATCGACAGTGACACCCAGAGCCAATCCACATTTTACAATAACGGCCTGTAGCTGCAACATAACTAATGCGGAAAAAAACTACACCGGGGAGATGAAAGTGCTTAGGGCAGCTGTTTTCATCCAGAAAAATTTACAGTAGGTTATACTACGGCTCTCAATGAAAGAAGCAGAATTGATCGGCGACTACATTCATTCGCTCTCCAAACCGCCCCCGTTTCATCAAATTGGCGTGACCTATCGCTGCTGGCGTCATGAAGAGCGCGGAGCACAGAGGGTACCCCCCCACAGAGGGTATAAATACAGAGAGAAGGATCACCGCCAGAAATTAACCTGGACGCTTTTTCCCTCTCATCCTCTCGGCTGGACACCAGGCTCACGGGGTCTCTGACACCATGAAAGTAAGTGCAATGCAGGAAAAGTTTTGGTTTAACTTGTTGGAAAAATGAACCGATGGAGCGATTTTTCCTTTTTAGTTTCACATTTTCTAGAGATTGTATCCTGGCAGTTGTGTTTGGAGTCACGGAGTGGCCATCGAGGCGGAAAGTGTATGTTGAGGCCACTTGTTTCTGCACGGAGCGCTCGAAATGTTATTGCCTGCGCATTCATTCCCACTTTTTCTTTCATTCCTGCGCACGAGATAATTGTACATACTACGTTGAACGCATTGATAGGGTATGAACACGCATCAGCAGTTCGCCCTAATCCAAGTGCTCACCATGCGTTAAGACACACACAACTCATTCAACAACACTATACAATAAAAAAATTACTATTAGCTAAACTACTAGGAGTTTAGCCAACGGTGCTGTTGAATGAGTTGTGTGCGTCTTTACGCACGGCGTGTATACTTGAATCAAGACGTAGGGAACGAATCGTTTCTTGTGCACACGTGGCGGTGATATATACGTATGTTTTTTTCTATGGGCACACCTGGGTTCAGTAAATTTGCAACGTAAAACTGTTTCACTTCAAACTTTTCTCCTGGACTGCATTAAGGTAAATGAGATTTTGGAAAAACAAAACAAACAAACAAACAAACAAACACGAAATTACTTCCTGGAAATCGGCAATTTTTGACATTTTACGTATCATCTAATTGCCGATGAAAACCATTTTTTTCCACACAAGGTTCGTATCTACAGTTATTATTCCACTTTGCACTTAACTTGCAAAGTTGCTCCATGAAGTTAAGGCTCAGTAAAATGATTCCTAATGCGCGCATCCTGCCCACACACACACGTTAGATTGAGTGTTTTTCTGAGAAGAACGTTACTGTGCTGAAAATTGTCAATTAAAACGTTTTCTCACATTTATCTTAATCCCCCGCAGGGCTTGAGGACCATCACATTAACTTATGTACTCACCTTTTTGCTACTGGCGTCGTTTATCTCACAGACCTGCAGCGCACCGAAGGTAAAGATGCTTTATTTCCCTTTCTCAAACTAGTGACTAAACTATATTCACTCACTGAGGAAAATCGACTGACTGTTAGCCAACAGACGGGCAGGATTACTACAAAGAAACATAATGTAGGCAATGTCTTTGTTTCTTCATTAAAGGGCTCTTTCCAACGGAGAAACTGGACGCCGCAGGCTATGCTGTACCTCAAGGGAACTCGTATGTTTGCCTATTTACCCACTGATCCCATGACTGCATGGAGACCCAAAAGTGTCAAATATTTGATAAATGCATACAACATTATTGAAATAAGTTAGCTGTATTTCATAATGGGTGTCTTGGTCAAGTCTTTGTCCAGACAAGACACAGTTTATGATTGTGTGACTTTGTGATGAAAAATGTCAGTATGGCCATGGCCATTGTGGAATAACTCTTCTATTATGAAAAGACTTAACTTGGTTTGAAAAATGTATTTGGTTGTTTCACAGCATCATGGATAAATTACATATTGATTGCATATTTATACATATTATTTTCTACCTAATAATGTCATATCCATTTATTCAAGAACTGAAGAACAGTTTTGGTCTCCATGTTGCTCTTACTTTAAGGAAACAAACTGCATGACAAATTGCATCTATACAAACATAAGTCCTTTCATGCATTCACAAAAACACTGAATGCATGTTTTTCTTTTTCTTTTTTTCCCCAGAGGGGCGCAGGTTCATCTCAGAAGACCGAAAAGAAGGCGATGTCTATGACACATTACACTTAGGTACAACTAACATTACTAACAAAGTTGTTTTTTATGGGAATATTTCATAACAGAGTTTCCTAAAAGTTCCAGAAAACAGTATCCGTGCTGGAATCACCTTTGACTGGCGAACAGATAATGTGTGTTTGGTGTTTGTTCCCTCTCAGAGACCCGTAGTCAGAACACAGAGAAGCTGAGCGTGGATCAGGCAGCCACCGTCCTGCTCAACTTCCTGCAGCAAGCCAGAGAGGGAGGTGAGAGCAGCATCTGCATCAGCTGGCATATAGCAGCTAGGCCAGATATGCAGGTCAGGGCTGAAAAAAAGAGAAAAAAAATACTCCCTGAAATACTCTGAATATATATTTATATCAGTCTCGCAAATAGACCTTAATGATCCAAATGGTTATTGTGCTTTTCATAACAATTAAAAAAAAAAGGGGGGGGGGGGGTATTCTACTGCCTCACCTCTGATTGACATTCAGTTCTGAAATCAAATTATAGATAACTTGCAGAAGAGGCAGCAGTGCTTATTTCATTCCACAGTAGTTCATTCTCAACAGCTTCCACCATCGTACTCATCTGCTGCTCATAGAGCTAATTGCTGTAAGAACACAATCGAGGGTGGCCCAGACAAGCATGTCAGCATTTTTATCAACTCAGACCTTTTTTCTGGAGTATGACAGCTGGACAACAGAGGACACTGTTTCCAGAGATTTTAGTGAATAATCAAACTGAAATTAATTCCAGATAAAAAATGAAATAATGTAATGTGACAGCTTCTGAATACCTGCATGCTCATTGCAACATTATTTTCATGCCGGTTTAATGGTTAAAAATACAAAAAGAGAAAGCTTTAAGACACAATTTTAACAAGTGGAGGTAGTACAGGATTCCCACCCTCACCTAGACATCACATTTAAGGACTTTTCATTGTCTTTTATTGATGAAATTCAAGCTAACTTACATGGCCTTATTTTCAGAGCTCTCGGAATAGCCACTGAAACCATCTCCTAATTTCACTTTTAACTTGTTAGGATTTTCAAGGAATTCTTACAAAAAGATTGTGTGCCTTGCTCTGTCTGTGACTCAAGATTTTAATTCCATAATTTAATGTTCATTTTCTGTTTCTCTCATGTAGCTGATGAAAACCCAGATGAGGTGTATTTACAGGAGCTGCCGGTGTGGAAGAGAGAATATTTCTGGTAGTCTTTCATACATTTGTAAATCTGCCAGACGACATCATCTTTGTTTTTGAATATAAAGCATTCATTCCTGTGTGAGGGAAAGGAACAGCTGTTTTGTAAATATGAACTCTCTGACTATGTTTAAAATGTGATGTTTTAATAAAAGGGTTTGAATTCATAGCACAACCTGTCTGAGAATGTCTGAGTTTTTTAAACTTACTTGACAAAATGTTGAGGGTTTCTATGTATTCTTTATCAGTGTTGTAACAGGAAAACTATACACCTAAATACTCTAAAATATCTTTATGATGTAAGTTCAATTTTAATTCAATTCAATTTTATTTATATAGCGCCAAATCACAAACAAAGTGTCTCAGGACACTATACATTTAGAGCAGGTACAGACCAAGCTCTTTATCTACAGAGACCCAACAGTTCCCTCATGAGCAAGCACTTGGCGACAGTGGCGAGGAAGAACTTCCTTTTAGGAGGCAGAAACCTCGAGCAGAACCAGGCTTTGGGTGGGCGGTTATCTGCTTCGACCGGTTGGGTGAGAGAGAGAGAGATAGAGAGAGGTTCGGGGTTGGACAGAACAGTTTTGATAGCTGCAATAGATTTATAGGTATACGAAGTACATATGGCATGGTATATGCCTTTGTGATATATTTATGTATGTGATGTATTAACAAATTAATAGCAGATAGTATATGAACATAGTAAGGCACTAATGATGTAATAACAATGGTAGCATAGCTAATAACAATAAAGGTTGCAGTGGATGCAGGTGAACTCAGTAGTCCAGGCTCAGCCGCTCTCCCTTCGGACCTGCGAGACGAGAAAGCACAAAGACTCCGGGGAAGAAGCCAAGTCAGTAACGTGCCTTGATTGGACAGGAACGCATACAGATGGAGAGGGAGAGAAGAACAGAGGAGCTCTGTGTGTCATTGGAAGTCCTCCAGCAGCCTAATCTTATGGCAGCATAGCTAGGGCTGGTCCAAGGCAAGCCTGAGCCAGCCCTAAATGTAAGCTTTATCAAAGAGGAAAGTTTTGAGCCTGCTCTTAAATGGAGAGAGGGTGTCTGCCTCCCGGACAATAGCTGGAAGATGGAAAATTTGGCTATAGCACTATCCGATAGGCATCTGGTGTAGGAATTTGTGCCTAATGGTGAGTAGTCTGGTAATAGGAATTCAAAAGTAGTTAAATGACAAAAGCAGACAAAAGCAGATTCTGTGAAGTGTTCGACTTCGATGCCATACGTCAGAACAAGTTTGAGAGTGTGGTTAAAACAGTGAGTAGGCCCATGAACACTCTGACGGCAGCCAATTGAGTCTAATAATGGGATAAATGTACTAAGGCTATCATTATCAACGTTCACATGAACATTAAAGATGAACAATAATTATTTTATCTGTTTTAAGGATTAAGCCCAATAGAGAGTCTGAGAATTCAGATCTAAATTCTGAAGAAGGACCAGATGGGCGGAACACTATGACAAGTAAAACTGTCTGTGATGTTTTCCAGGTTCGGTTTGAAAGATTAAGAACAAGGCTTTCAAATGAGTTATAATTGAGTTTAGATCTAGGGTTGATCAATAAGCTAGAGTCAAAAATGGCTGCAACTCCACCTCCTCTGCCGCTGCCTCGAGGAACATGAGTATTAGTATGA
This sequence comes from Chelmon rostratus, assembly GCF_017976325.1. Classification (NCBI taxonomy): domain Eukaryota; kingdom Metazoa; phylum Chordata; class Actinopteri; order Chaetodontiformes; family Chaetodontidae; genus Chelmon; species Chelmon rostratus. The sequence goes on from NC_055679.1 coordinate 544,117, forward strand.
CTCGGAGGAGAAACTTCATTTAGGCTAAAATACTCATCATGAGACAGCCAGGGTTCAGTCTGACAAAATAAATCAATGCTATGATCTGATGTTAACTCATTTACTAATACAGCTTTAGAGGACAGATATCTGATATTAAGAGTCCACATTTAATTCTACTATCTTGTTGTACTGTTGCAGTGGTGGTGTTAATTTTTTTTTTCTTTTAATTTTTTAAGTTTTTACATATAACTCCTCTCCTGTTTATTTTAGATTTAGTTTGTTTGCGTGGTTGGGGGGCAGACACAGTCTCTGTGGAGTATTGGGTGGGTAACTGCTCTAATGGAAGTGCAGAAAAGCCTATACGACTGCAGTTCTGCCTCCTGGACTCAGCTCTGGATTGTCACGGGTTTGGTCAAATAATAAATTCGGCCAGATTTCTAGAGATGAGAGCTGCTTCGTCCAAGGTGGGATGGATGCCGTCTCTCCTAATCAGACCAGGTCTTCCCCAGAAAGTCTGCTAATTATCAATGAAACCCACACCGTTTGCTTGACACCACCTCGACAGCCAGCGATTGAATGATGACAGAGTCCAAAGAATTCTAAAAGACAATAACCACACCAGCAAAAGTCTTCAGCAATACAGAGATATCAGCTCCTGTACCGCCTTACTGTAGAGAAGCTTCTTTACTCAGGCTGTGAGACTCTTTAATTCATCCTCCATACTCCACCATAAATACTCTCTTTTTTGTTTTGTGTGTAGCATTTTGTTGGAAAACACTGTATTGTAGAATGAAAAATAAATGAACGCTCAACCTTTATCTCCCTCATTAGTGTATTCCTGGCAATCAGATGGTGATTATTGAGTACACACCCATCAGTAGCGCTGGTGGACTGGACACACACGTACAGTCTGCAGGTAGTCACGGCAAATTTCAGTTTCCAGACTCTCCTTAATTCTCATCATGGTCTTCCACAAACGTGTGATAGCGGATAGAACGGAAGGAGGCAGTGGGAGATGGGGCATTGAGTGGGGCCGGGCATAATGGAAACTTGATGTGTTTGGAGACAAAGGAGTCCCAGGTATTGGCAATTTCACTACTAAACATTTTATAAAATATGAGACCAATGCTCGTGTGGCTAAATGGGACCAAATCCTCCAGCCGGGTACCAACATGGAGGCTGTTTTAACTGCACGTTAATGAACATGGTTTTGGAATCATGTTGTTATTTTTTATAATGTTCAGCCATCACTGGAATTTTCAGTGGTCCATAAACTTTTAGCCATGCAGTGTATTTTGTTCCAAATCCATCTGAGAGTGTTTTGACTCACAAGATTCACAAGTTTCCAGACTCCACAAACTAAAGGTAAACAGTAACTGCAGGAAACCCATCCTTGGGGTGATAATGATACAGGCACACAGGGTTAGAACTAAAAATCATTTTTTATTTAACTGTTATCAAGGCAGAGCAGATTAGTAGCTGCTAGAATTATTGAATAGAACATATCATGTCACTGTCTGTCATATGCATAGCAATTGAAAACAAAATAATTCTGTATCCATGTATATTACAACAAGAATGGATCTTAAGGACACCACAATTAAACCTCCGACCAGGAATCTGGGTTTTGTGGTGGGCTTGGATCAGGAGTAGGATATAACTTTCAGGAATTTTGTCTCTGGGTACATGGTGACCTTATTAAGCAGGAATGTGATCTCCTTCACCAGTGTGTTTCTGTGAGTGATTACTCTCTACAGATCCAGCAGTAGCACTGGGCGACTGTGACTGTAAACCTGTGTACAATCTGCAGGTACTCAGAGTAAATTTCAGTTTCCTGACTCTCCTGGTTGCTTTTTTTTGCCCTCTGGCACAGCACCCAGCACAAATGGAGCCTTGATATTCAGCCGGTCCTTCTCAGCCTCCTCATCTTCATCGTAGGGCTCATCGTCATCATCGTCCTCCACATCACTGTGGTGGGGGGTGGAGTGGAGGGAGGCAGAGGGAGAGGGGGGCACCGAGTAGGGCCTGGGGTAACGGAAACCCTCTGTCTGTGGAGACAAAGGATTTCAGTTTGAGTTCTATGAAAACCACCTGACAGACTTGCAGCAAATAGATTATCCATCACAATCAATCATAGATTGTATCGAAGTCTTCAGTTGGTGCTTTCATGTACTGGTAATGCACTACAACTTCAGACTTACACTCCCCTTTTAACACTGTTTGTCTTTCTTCTCCTTTTCCCTTTTTGTCTCCTTCTTTCTTTAATTCACTCTTTCCTTTATTTCCCCCTTTCTTTCCGACCCTTTTTCCCGTTTCCCTCTGTTACTTTCCTCCTTCATTTTTCCCTTTTTTTTCTTCCCTCCCTTCCCTTTCTTTCAATTTCCCTCTGTGTTTCTTTCCTTCCTTAATTTCTGCTTTCTTATCCCGCTTTCTCTCCCTCCTTCCTTTTTTCTTTCTTTCATTTCCCCATTTATTTTCAACTTGATTAGTATAACTCTCCCATATTAATACATATGAACAATGAACTAAACGTTTATCTCATTGTGACTGAAATTCCAATTTGTATCAATTCATACAATTGTATATGAAATATAGTCAGTCATAGCCCTTGAATCAAAGAAGGAAGACAACAGGAGAAAGGTGGAGTGGCACACTCCACGATGATGTCATGTCAGTCAACCAAATGTTAGGCTGTCAATTAAAGCCTGACAAATGGGTCAAATCCAACAGTATCCACTGTGCGTCAGTCAGTACATCAGAGGTGTTCTCATGTACATGCATGTGCAGTTAGAGTAAGACTTCGTCCAAGGTTCTCAGTCAGCATTTCACTGGGAACCACCTAAAGATATTCTTTAAATACTTTAACGGTTTTCAGTTCGTAGCACCATTGAGAAATTGTGCTTAACAACGCAATGGCATTTAAAGTTGTTGCTCTCTTTTTCCAGTACAAACTCTGTTCTACACAGAAGGAAATCAGCCTGGAGGACATTACAGAGGAAGTTTAAATGTCATTTCACTGTAAGCCATGAGTTAAGATTGACAAAAGTTGTTTTTTTTTTCTGTTTGCTTTTGAATATCACCTTCACCTATCACCTATTTGCTAAATTTCCTTCTTAGACGTTATTGGCAATAAAATATTATGTTTAGGCACAGGTTGAATAATACCTCTATAGGAACTCCAGAAATGACAATAATACCTATCCCCTGGCTCCAGTTTATTTAATACCTACAAATAAAACCCTGTCTCCTAGAAATTACATTTTAGTAACTACAGAATTGTTCAACTTTTTATGGTTATGTTAGACACTTGGTTATAGATAATGGTCTATTTTCATACAGAAAAAGTTAGCTGCAATCACTTTTTTTCCCCCCTAACTTTAAACCAAAGTGCTTTTGTTGCCTAAACCTAGTCACAGTCTGGACTCTTTCCCTGCGACTGCAGTGTGGTACATAAAATGAAGTGTTTCATTCACTCAAATGCTGGATTTGTCCGCAAAATGGAATTATGAATGCAAATTAGCAGTATACAAACATGATTTAGAAGACAGGGTTGTAGGACCAGATGGCTTTTATGAAGAACTCTTGACTCACTCATTTTTTCTGTCAGTGATTAATAGTTTTTGTCCAAACAGAACGCTCCCTCAACCAAGGAATCTTCCACATATTAGTGTAAAAAGATCAGGATCACAGTTATAAGATTGTTATTAGCAAAAAGACTTGAATCCATTCTGCCTAAGTTAATTAATCTGGACCAGTCAGGCTTTATGAAAGGGAGATATTCTGCTGACAATAAAAGGAGACCCTTGAATGTAGTAAATTATTTGGATGGTTAGATGGAATTTTCTTTTCTACATTCTACACAGGCCTTTACAGGCCTTTAGTTTAACTGGCAAAACTCAGACATGACAATTCAAAGATATCAATATTTTCATTTTGTGTCACTTTTCACAAATGAAAATCTGGTCAAAGATTGGAGGCCAACCCCCTGAGAGACACTCAGACTCCTCCTACAACATTTTTTTAAGCCTGGTCAACAACATAGTCTTTGACCCCAACCATATGCTGAACAATGAATACAACTTGTTACCATCTCTTTTGTACTCCAGTCACTCCTAAAATTAAATATGGAGCTGAATCCCAGATCCCGGTGTTCCTCACCTTCAGAGGGGCCATGGGGTCCATCTTGAATTTGTCTGGGAAAGCTCTGCTAAGTGCGAGATGGCGGGCATGTATATAGAACTGCAAATCACAAGTCAGACATGTACATCAAAAACCAAACAATATTAAACTGAACACCTTGCTAAGTTTTTCTCCTTGGTTTTGAAATTTGGAATTTTCAGTTTCAGAAGCTGTCATTTCTTGATACAGCTCAGTTTCAAACCTAATGTGCTCCTATCTCAGTTTCCTTCTAACTGTATTCATGCATGCAGAGTTTTATTGATTACTATTATGATTGCTGTCATGTGAACTGTGTGTTCAGACATGAATACAGTATTCTGCCTGATAGACATGATGTTGTATTTGTTCTCATATCAAACAGCTTTTTGGTGCTGGTGCAACAGACCCGTCCCAGGTATCTCCAGTCCAGCAGGTCAGACAGCCTTTCAGTCCGGTTCCGCTGGATGATGCGCTGGCGCCGAGACTGCTGGCAGAAACTGAACATGAACTGGGTCAGCTGGTTGCAGGACTCCTCGGCCGACTGAAACCGCCGGTCCACGATGTAAATACCTGATAGAGACAGTGAGAGACAAGAGGTGGCGTGGAGGAGAGAGGAGAAGAAAAAACACAGACAGTACCTGACATTCATATGATTTCTCAAAATGAAAGGACATTGCTTTGACAAAAGGCAACAAAAGCACTGATATATATATGACAATTCCCCTTTGTGTGTGTGTGTGTGTGTGTGTGTGTGTGTGTTTGCGTGTGTGTCCACACCATAGGCAGCAGGGTCTGAGACATGCTCCTCCATGAAGCAGCCGAAACCTGACAAGTTGGTGGTCACACTGGGAATGCCCATTACAGTACATTCACCTAAGGAGGTACAGCACAGTTCAGAATAGGTACAGTATGTTTATTGTCATGTGTATTGATAACAGGTGACAAAATGCACCATCTAAGTCTAGAAGTCTAAGTCAACTCACAGTGACTGCGTTTTTTCAAAGCGTGCACTGCGTAAACAGATTTCTGCAGAAAGTACACGTCTTACATAAGTAAGGCAGCACAGCTTGCATTGTAGGCCTGTACTGGCTTGCAGGTTTCATTGGCTCAGGTTGTTTCATTCACATAGTGTGCATTGGGATACAGAAAGTTGACGTCTAGTTCAGCTTACATAGGCTGCCATATTGCAAAGGGTGTAAGGAATATACAGCATGTACAGTATAAACTTCAGCTTTCGCAGAATTTCTTATGGCAGTGTTGAAGAACTAATCCATCATTCTTTCATGCAGTTGCTATGGAGAACAACTGCAGTGCCTCAGTATTTCAGAAACATGAAGCAGAAGTGTGTTTAGATGCATGCCCACTTGCATATTATAGGTTACAATGTGATGGTAAAAGGTTACCAGGTGTGTATCCCCACGGTTCATAGTAGGAGGGGAAAACTCCAAGGTTACAGCCACGAACAAAATCCTCATAGTCCATTGGCAGCAGAGGACTGGTGGAGGACAGGAACTCAGGGTGAAAGATAACCTTAGAGGAGACACAGGGAGACATTTTCAGAGAGATACTGAGTACAAACCTGAAACTGGTTGTAGAAGTGAAATATTCATGAGTCAGCACTGCAGATTGTTTGCTATTTATGAATTCTACAGATTAGACTTGTCATCAGCTGCAGTCTACAATAAATAAATATCCTATGACTTAAAACTTTCTGTTGTTGTTCAGAGATCCCAGAGGATGAATCTTAATGTTTTGGTGATCCCTTTACATTTCAGCTATTACATTTCCCTCAGTCTAGTGCCTCTTGCACACACTAAATAACAACTGATAAAAATCATCATATTCCCCCAAAATTCACTAAAGTTGAACACATGCATGCTCCCTAAAAGATCCTCAAAAAAGATTTGATTATTGCATTACTACTTGCTGAATGGTAAACAAATCTATAATGTATTATAGATACTTTCTTGTTTTCCATATTATGAAGTGATGAATAGCTGGCCTCGCACATTAAAGAAGAAACTGTAGCTGCAGTGGCTGCAGTAGCATTCAATTTGTTAAAATGTTGTAATCTTGCAGGACAAACCATTAAAGACAAAGCAACACTTTCATTACTTTGATACATGATGCGTTTGATGCTTAGTTTTGCACTAGTTGACAATCAATCTAGTTAAATCTACCAACAGACCTATCTTCAACAACACCAACAAAAACAACTAGTACTTATAATGAAGTAATAGTATATAACAGTAAAATGTGGTAACTAAAGATTATATTCCCTGAATCACTTTTGAGCCATGCTAGCGACAATGTTGGTCTGTCAGTCAGTTGGTCAGTCAGATTAAAATATCTCAACAGCTCTTGGATGGATAACCATGAAATTTTGAACAGACATTCAGTCTTACTGACTTTGGAGAGCCCTTGACTTTTCCTCTGGTGCCACACAAGAGGTTGACATTAATTCTGTCTGCAAAGTGCTCTAGTCCTTCTAGTTTTGACCAAAATATTGTCAAGCATTGCACATCATCATCACCAAGCAACTGAAAGCTGAGACATTTTCACAAACTGCATAGAACACAGTGATGATAAACATATAAAGGAGTTGGTATCTACCTTTACGCGGTCATTCCTGGAGTTGAAAAGGCCAATGCGTCTGATGTTGGACAGGATGGGATCTGTTAAGTCGTCCAGCATGTTGTGAGTGGTCACTGGAGGGAGGCTGTGTCTCTGCATATTGTTTTAGTTTAACAGAGGAGAAAGGTCAGTTTGGTCTCTCGCTAGATTAGATTTATATCATAATGTCAATTTGAAGGGATGATATTTGGATAGATTTCTGCTAATGACCATTTTTAATTGATGTTTAATTTGATATTGCTTTGCAGCAAATCCATTTCTCTTCAGCGATAACAGTGTTAATCAGCTAATCAGTCAATAAAGAAGCTTATGCTCATTGCTTCAAGTAAAAGACTGAAACATGCTTAAGTCCACTGTGAACACCATTATTGTATGTATTAATATAGTCTGGCTGTCCTGAATGCTGGTATGTGGGTCTCTGTGGAGTGTCAGCTGATTTTCCGTAAATGTAAATGTTTACACGGCTGCATTCACACAGTATATGTCACACACATACAAGCACACATGCCGAAAGCAGTGGAGTGAGAAGTAAGGACATAATGAGTGTTTGATTCAGTGGTCCGTGACTTGTAACCTTTCAGGCTGTGATTATGAACAGTATTGATCAGTGCAGGCATAAGCTGGTGATATGTGGCTACTGTCTCACACCTAATCATGACACAAAACAGAAACAGTCATGCTTCATTTTAAAAATCCCAAAGTTTCTTGTTTTTTTCTTGAAGGGAATTCATGAAGGTTACCAAGTGAGTCTTCTGGAGTGTTCAACAGGTTTATTGAATTTGTGAATAATGTCAGCTATTCAGATGGTTAAATAAGCTGGTTCAGACAGGCAGACCTCCATGGCTCAGTCAGAACAATAAGTCTGAAATGTGTGAGATCACCCCAACTTTACAGTCCAAGAACGCTCCTGTGTCTCAAACCACTGAAGTAACATAACAGACAGCATGCAATATATATTCTCACACATACACACAAACACACTGTACACAACAATAGGTAAATAAATAGTGAAAGTTATGCTGAAAAACAGACTTTAACAAGTGTTTTAAGACACATGCCATAATAACTGACCATGTGATCTAATATGCAAAAATGTCACCATACAAGTTACTTTATTCATATTCTGCAGTCCTGTTTTTTAAAATCAAACTTCATGTATGGTGTGAAATCCTGAGAATTTAAGGAAAAGCTTAATACATTTCTAGGATGTAATAATTTAAAATCAGAGAACATCTTCAGCCTGTAACTCTCAGCCAATAAAGACAAAAACAGATTGTGGTACACTGCAATGGAAATATCATACATCTTTAGTACAAAGTAGCCGCTATGTAAACTGTTCAGTAAGGTCTTTGGATTATCCAGAATATCCAGGACATTGTTTAAGGAAATTAAATTGTCAGGGAAATGTTACAGATTTTTTACCTTATTTATCAATGCTGTTAATACCACAACTTCATTGAAATGCAATTTGGCTGAACTGACCTGACCAGGCTGTTTAAAGATGTTTTCTTCTTTATTAGACATGATCAACCTGTCTCTATCAACAGGCTATGTACCACAGTCCTTTAAAGTAGCTGTAATAAAACCTCTCCTTAAAAAGCCTACACTTGATCCAGGGGTTTTAGCCAACTATAGACCTATATCTTGAGAAACCAGTTGCTGGCCAGCTGTGCGACTTTTTACATAATATTAGTTTATTTGAGGATTTCCAGTCAGGATTTAGAGTGCACCACAGCACAAACACAGCATTGGTCACAAACAACCTTCTAATTGCATCAGACAAAGGACTTGTCTCTGTACTAGTCTTACTAGATCTCAGTGCCGCATTTGACACCATTGACCATGGTATCCTACTACAGAGACTGGAACACCTCATTGGCTTCAAGGGAACTGCATTACGCTGGTTTAAATCCTACTTTTCAGAACGATTTCAGTTTGTAATGATGATTCCTCTATGTACACTAAAGCAAGTCACGGAGTTCCACAGGGTTCTGTGCTTGGACCGATCCTATTCACTCTATGCTTCCTCTAGGCGACATAGTCAGGAAACACTGTTATGCAGATGATACTCAGCTATGTATCAATGAAGCCAGAGGAAACCAATCAGTTGACTAAACTCCAAGTGTGTCTTAAGGAAATAAAGTTATTGAATTGTTATTGAATTCAGATAAAACTGAAGATATAGTTGTTGGGCTAAAACACCTTAGAAACTCACTATCCGATGAGATAGTAACTATGGATAGCATAGCGCTGGCCCTCGGTACCACCGTAAGGAATCTGGGAGTCATCTTTGATCAGGATATGTCATTTAACTCCCACGTAAAACAAATTTCAAGGACTGCCTTTTTCCACCTATGTAACGTAAAAATCAGGCACTTCCTGTCTCAAAATGATGGAGAAAAACTAGTCCACGCATTTGTTCCTTCCAGGCTGGATTATTGCAGTTCCTTACTATCAGGCTGTCCCAATTAGTTGCTAAATACTCTCCAACTAAAACAGAATGCTGCGGCACGTGTTCTGACAAAAACCAGGAAAGGAGACCATATTTCTCCGATATTAGCTGCGCTGCACTGGCTGCCTGTAAAATCCTGAATAGAATTTAAAATCCTTCTCCTTGCCTACAAAGCATTAAATGGTCAGGCACCATCTTATGTTATAGAGCTCATGGTACCGTATTACCCTAATAGAACATTCGGATCCCAGAATGCAGGATTACTGGTGGTTCCTAAATTCTTTAAAACCAGTATGGGAGCCAGATCCTTAAGTAGCAAGCTCCTCTGTGGAACCATCTTCCAGCTATTGTCCGGGAGGCAGACACCTTCTCTACATTTAAGAGCAGGCTTAAAATGTTCCTTTTTGATAAAGCTTACATTGAGGGCTGGCTCAGGCTTGCCTTGGACCAGCCCCTAGCTTGCTGCCATAGGATTGGACTGCTGAGGGACTTCCAATGACACCCAAACCTCTGTTCTTCTCTCCCTCTCCATCTGTATGCGTTTCTGTCCTATCAAGTCATGTTACTGACTTAGCTTCTTCCACTGAGTCTTTGTGCTTTCTTATCTCGCAGGTCCGATGGGAGAGCGACTACTGGGTTCCCCTGCTGGACATCCACTACAACCTTTATTGTGATGAGCTAAGCTACCATTATCATATGATCATTAGTGCCGTGCAATGTTCATTTACTATCTGCTATTAATATGTTAATACATCACATACATAAATATATCACACAGGCATATACCATGCCATATGTACTTCGTATACCTATAAATCTATTATAGCTGTCAAAACTGTGATTTCTGTCCAACCCCGGTCCTCTCTCTCTCTCTCTCTCTCTCCCTCCCTCTCTCTCTCTCCCTCTCTCTCTCTCTCTCTCTCACCACTGTCACCAAGTGCTTGATCATGAGGGAATTGTTGGGTCTCTGTAGATAAAATGAAAATGTAAAGTGTCTGAGACAACTATGGTTGTGATTTGGCGCTATATGAATATAAATTGAATTGAATTGAATTGAATTGACCCTTTAACAGCAGAATTTGAATAACTCCAAACTGAAGTGTCACAATCTTATCAATTGTTTAAGGTATAAAACCTTGAGATGTGTTCCTTTTTTAAGGAAACGGCAAGAGAGACGGATATACTGGGTATCCAACTCTGTGAAATTAACAAGGCTGCAAGTGAAAAGTGTGGGTGGATGGAAAAAGTGAAGGGCTGAACATGAAAACTGACAAAGAGAGAAATAATCGCAAGCGCATTTCAACCAATCACCAATCAGGATGGGCCTCCATTCCATCACTCTCCACACACTTGCAGTCAATACCACTCTCACTCCATATCCCATCACTGAAATACTGACACCGGCATAAATTCATTTAATTGAGGAAGACCTTTTTGTGAGCCCTTGTAACACTGTGCTGTAACATACATCAGCTCGATACAGCCGGTCTATTAACCCATGGTCTGGGATGGAGAAAGGTAATTAACCCACACTCATCTTTGTTATGGCTCTGATGTTCATTCATGCTTTTCACTCAGGGGAAATCCCCCTCATGTCACAGTATAATTCATCTCCGGTAGGGGCCATTGCTCACATTGATCACTCCAGGGGAAATGCCTCATCCATTCATAAAAGCAGAGCTGAGGATGAGAATGCGTCGGTGGAGATTTATCTTTTACAGCTTTTTTTTCTTGCTATTTTGGCTACTGTATAATGATGGAGCAGGTTCAAACCTTACAGCCACAGGAAACCTGATGTGAAATTGTTTTTTTATTTTATATTATACAAAGCATTTGAAGTTACTCAAAACATCATGTAACAGTTACAAATTAGGTTCTGCTTGTTTGTTAGAAAGTACTTCAAATGAAAGTGTTTATACCCTAATGAAAACAAAATAAGCTAGAATATACTAAATGTTAGTATACTGAGCATACTGAACTGTATTTGCATCCAAGCTATTAAATAATATAAAGTGTGCTAAATTGGAACAATTTTTTTTTTCAGTATTTAAGTTGTACAAAAGTCCAGCTTAAGTTTGTCATGTCTCGTCAGATTTGTTAAGTGTTTTTGTTCACGAGCGTCATGTCTTGTCTTGCACTTCCTGTTTTATTGTGAAACCTAACTCTCCTCTCGTTTCAGGTCCCTTGACTTCCCAGTGTGTTTCCCGCCTGTCTGATTGTCTTCCCCGCCCTAATTGTCTCCACCTGTTCATTGTTACCTCGTGTATATATAGTCCGCGTCTCCCTTTGTCCTGTGCCAGATTGTCTCGTGCCATGTCTTTGTACCAAGCCGTGATTTATCCAGCATTCCAAGATCTTTGTCTCCGTGTTGTTCCTAGTTTGTTTTGGAAGTAGTCCTAGTTTAGTTTAGTATTTTTCTAGCATTGCTTAGATTTTCAGTTGATACTTTATTCTTGCCATTTGAGCCCTTTTTGAGTTTTGAAATTACCTTCCAAATTATTATTAGCGTCTTTCGTTTGTACTTTGTTGCCATACATTGTATGTGCTGTGTTATTTATCCTGAGCGCCTTTTGTTAAATAAATCACTTCTTTATTTTGTAACTTTGCTGATCGTGTCTGAGTCTTGCATTTTAGTCCTGAAACCCCGTGCCTCCGGGCCCTGTCAAAGTTGTATTAAGTATACTTGACAGTGCTAAAATGGGACCACTTTAAGTATACTAATATACTGGAAATACACTAAATATTTTATATTCGCTCATGCTATTCTTCAATTTAAAGCACAACTGTAAAACATAATGTAATGTAAGTTGTATTTTGAGTGTACATTAAATCTAATATTAACAGATTACAAATACATCTACACTGGAATACTAGAGTATTTTTACATACTTTTTACATACATCATTAAGTGTAGTTTGAAACTGTTGACAATGGTATGGTACATATATGTCAGATATATTATGCATTCATTGCACATTATTGCCTGCCTGTCCTTGAAATATTTGGCACCTCTTAGTGTCTGATCCTTGAAAATATTGGTCACTTCCTATTTTTTCCTGTCATTGACAGCATAATACATGATTCTGTATATTTGATGTTAAGATGCAGCTTTAAAAATGTGACACTAGCATTGTCATTGTTGTGACTGAAGTTTTTGTATGACATAGCCTTTGTATGGGCATGCTTTTGTGTATCTATATGTGTCACATTGAATGGCAAATGGATATATGCAGATTTGCAAGTAAAAATATACTTTTGAGTATGTCATGACAGCATAAAATTAATATACTTTTGATATGCGTACGTTACTACATTAACACACAAATACACTTCCAAGTATTTGACAGCAATTATCTAAAAGTGCACTTTAAATGTTGAACTTAAATTTTACTAAAAGCAAATTCCACACCGAGGTATTTATCGAAAGTACACTATATTTCAATTTTAAATTGAATGTAATAAAATGTAATTCAGGGTATTTCATAACAGCATCAAATTAACATATTTTTGATATGTATACATTTATTTTAAGTGCACTCTTAAGCTAATAGTTTTTTTTTAACACACTGAAAATACACTAGAAAAGCTTTGGCTGCAATTATCTGAAAACTACACTTCAAAAATTTACAATTGTCAATTCAAAACGCAGTGGCCTCTCTGGGATGAATGAGGGGCCTGTGTGTTAACTGACATATGAACAGTGTGGTCAAACTGTCCTTACCTTTTGTTCACACACATCATAGAAAGAATGCAGTTGTTTGTATCACATCTTTTTATATTTTGTATTGTTTCTCTATTTTTGGGTACTCCTTGAACTTCGTGCTGTATTTTGTGGTCCCATACACATGTAAAGCACCCTGTAACGGTTTTGAAAGGCGCTATAGAAATAACATTTACTTTAAAATATTTAAAACTTCTATTACACTTTTGGCTAAAGGATGGACACTTTGAAGCATATTTCACCTCTGGCCACATCACATTGAGTGATGTCACAGCAGGACAATCACTTAACATCACTCATCTTGGTGAAAATGTCCATCCAGAGGGGAGGCGAAAATAATTGTGATAGCCTGCAGATGAGGAATAACAATTTTTCCATAGATTTTAATATGAGCTGACTATGGAATACTTTGCAAAAGTGCCAACCAGTCAAAACAGCAACAGCCCTGAGACCCTAGAACTGTAGTGGCCTGGAAAGCCCCAGTTTGCATGCAAATACTAAAGCAAATGTTTGTGGTTATTTAGCTAATTTTGTGGCCCTGTCTTGTAGAGTAGCCCTGTGTCAACATATACTTTTAATACTATTATTATTTCAGATGATGTTGTGCTTTGGGATTAATAAAGTAAATAAACTTAAACTTAAAATTTACATTGTACATATTTGGAAACTAATCTGACACACAGGATACCTGGGCCACGTACTTCAGCGTATGTATTCTGGGGTATCCATCTGGGGTTGTCATGTGGCACTGTTTTTCCCCATTCTTGTAAAATTGTCTAAAACACCTATCCCAGGCATACCCAAACTAAAATGAAAGCTGTTCTGAAACCATTTGGAGTACATGTATGTTTTGGTCTCTTTTGAAATGTACCACTATTAAGTTTTATCCCCAGCAGTCAGTAAGTGCTACTGACATCGAGTAATAGAAGTTTGAACAAACTGAAGTTGAAGGATTTAGCACAACATAACAGAGAGAACAGGAAATAGCTTTTTTTTCCCCTAATGGCATATCTAGGTGATCCAAAAAAAAGACAATTTATTATATTCATCTTGTTAAAATTTGTATTCAGGTAATCAATACTTAGGCCATCTACATTCATACATTGGGTATATATACTAAAATTTAGGCTACATATATCTTTGTATTGAGGCCATTTACTATAAATTTGGAAGATTAGCACAGCTAATTTCAAATGCTAAAACAGTCTTGTGCGACTGTTCTTGTTTAAGTTTGGAGATTGCACCTGCTGTTGTGATTGTATCTTGAAATGGTTTGCATTAATAGAATCACAAGAATCTTAACTTTCCAATGTTGGATGGCAAGAGTTTAAACTTAAATGTGTTGTGTCCCTAGACGGGCAGAGTACTTAACACTCTGATGACCCATGGACAGGTCGTGGAGTGTTAAAGGGGGAAAAAAGACACCAGATGGAAGAAAACAACAAATAGCTTGAAATGATGCAAGTAGCTGTTTACTATAGAAAAAGAAGAATGAGAGAAAGGCTCCGGTACCTGAGTGGCATAGATAGCTCTCTTCATAATGGTGAAGTCGTCCTGGTCCAGAATGGAGTTCATGTCAGGGATCTGCCCTCTGAGGACAGTGCAAACAATAAAACACACAACATAAAATATGGGTTGTCTCCATTCATCACAGAGAATCAGTGCTAATGTACTCTACAAATTGTAAAAAAAAGTGTAAAGTCATTAAACCTCTGGGTTCAGTTACAGTGTCCGTATACATACTTACTTTAACAGAGCATCATACAGCTTTTTGCCAAACTTCTCCTTCACAGTGTGAGCTGTATCCCTATGAAATTCAAATGGAAACCTGTTTCAGAAATGTTCCTTTGACCCAAACTCATGGGCTTCACCTGCATTGGTAAGCCAAACCCAAATTCACACACTGAAGCCTTAGGCACAAAAACTGCTTGGTCAAGGTTGGAGAAAGATCACAAACATGGTTACACAAATGTTGACTGGAAATGTAAAGTGAATAGTAAACTCCAGTGTCACTCAAACACTTTGTCAATCCTACAAACCCACCCCTACCTCTTCCTTAAGAGGTTTTGTGGTGTTACAACAAAGCAACACCACTTTTACATTTGTTTCTTAGAAACGATAGTCCTTGTTCACCTGACCACAAAAGTTGGACCCCTGCTATTGTTTTTCAGGCGAGGACAGTCTCCGAGTTGAGCTGCTCAGAGGCCAGCAGATCAGATTGTGTTTGCACTGAGCAGCTTCCCTCTTAAATTGTACCTGTGCAGGTCTGAGATACAGAGAGCTTTGCTAACACTGAAACTACCCTGCTCAAATGAAGGCTAACTATTATATCTGTCAGTCAAATGCTGTATATACATACACTATATGTATAATCAGGGGTGCACATAACTAGTACACAGGCAAGCATGGATGACAAAAATCATCATCCAGTTATTTCAAAACGTGCCTTTGTGTACCAGGCACCAATCGCTTTGCATGGACACTTTAGACAGTTTGCACTGTGAAGCTGTTACAATCCAGCAGATGGTGGTAATGCAACACTTCTGAATGCCAGCCACCATAAAACTCAATCGAAAAAAACGCTGACAGCAATTATAACTGGTCATCAATGCACAGAAGAAAAGACCTTCACTGAAAAGTGGCTCAACGATGTACTGTGGCTTGAAGCTAAGCATTAGCACACTGAAATGTGGTGAAAGATATGTCTTTCACGTCCACATCTAGCAGACAATGGAAGGGCGTTTTATACAGGCTGAAAGAATTTCCCTATCATGAAAAGAGTATGGCGCACACAAATGCGTCAAAGGTATTGCTAACAAACAAGCTAGTCAAGATGAAAAGTCCAGTCACCCACTAGCCAAAACATTAAATGTAGAACAACGTCTTCCTAGCATTTCATAAAGCTAAACACACACGTCCTATGGAGGATTTTGCTTTCTTAAAACAGCTAGGAGTGAATTCAGAGGTGCATATTGATGTGAGGGGTGAACAGAGATAATACAGAACACTGCACAAATTATTAGCGAGGAGTTAAGAGCAATATTGCATTTGAATTTAGTTAAATTTTGTCTCTTATGATGCCCTTGAGCAGTGCAGCATGTCAGAGGGGATTCTCACATCTCAGCATAATGAAAACCAAGTACAGATCTTGTCTGTCACATAATCGTCTCTCAGCCCTAGTTGACCACAGAAACACTTGACCTAAAGCTAGCTGTTGACCTGTGGATGGAGACGACTAATCTGACACTCAATGATAGACTGGTCGGTGTGTCTTCATGATCTACCATGCAGGGAGCTCAAGCAGAGGACAGGGAGGGAGACACAGAGGAGGACAGCGAAGAAGATGTATGTGATGAGCACCAAACACTCCTCTGAGAACTCACCGGAGTTTCTGACTAAGAAGGTTATGTGCGCCGCTGTTTCTAATGAAAAATGTTTGTCTGTATAGTGGTATTGGACAGTTATGTAAAACATATTAGGTCATACCAGAGCTGTTTGCGTACTGCTTGCCCCTTCAGTGACTCAACATTGAAGTTGTTAGTTTTAGCTGGCATGATGAAGAAAACTACCACCGTCACATCATTTCTGTGGACCTGTGGATGCAGAGTGGAAGGAAGTAGAAAAACAGAGGGGAACAAGATGAATGAGTGATTTTGACAGTGTGCTGAAGAATTTATACTTCTCTTTTCTCTTGTTGTAGTTGTAATTTTTTTGAACATGTACTGTTTGCAACTTTCACACATTTAATTTTGATGGCAATGTGCTACAGAGTGCAGAGGACTAAAGGACCTCACCCGCAGGAGGTAGTTGAGTCTGGACAGTGATTCAAGAAAAATATCAGCTCCCTTGTTGGAAAACTCATAGCGTCCAGCAATGAAGAAGAAGAGGGTCTTTTCCAGGTTGAAGTCCAGGTGACTGCCAGAGGGATAAGAATTATTATCAGGTTTAAAGGAAACAACCATTCTGTGTTGCCACTACATGAGATGGATCAACTACATTCATAAACTCTACCCACCCATAGAAGTGTCCTCTGACAAATTCCTGGATGCGGACCTTGCTGGTGGAGTGCAGGTTCTGAAACTCATGCATGGCCGAGAACTTCTTCACATTCAGACCGTTAGGCGTCACCACATCTGTACCAACAACACAACAATTGGAGTGCTTTACTGTGGTGCTGGAGGACAGGTGAGGGGGCCATCCGCTGAGGACCATAAATATTATTAGTAACTGTCAAGTTAATCTGCCAGGTAGATTTGTGTTATTTGATGAAATGCAATTTCCCAGCTTGGCTGCAATTTCACAGCTTGGGATAAATAAAGTATATCTATCTATCTATCTATCTATCTATCTATCTATCTATCTATCTATCTATCTATCTATCTATCTATCTATCTATCTATCTATCTATCTATCTATCTATATGAATAGACCAACTGACATCGGCAACCTTAATATAAAAAAACATCAACTCCGCGGAGCATCAAAAGCTTCCCCACCTGGCTTCCTGTGAAGCATGTGGTTAGCTTCCACAGCAGTGATCTGGGAGACTGTGGTGAAGACATGAGCACAGTGGACCGCTGCTCTCTCCAGGCAGTAACGATGATAGATCTGTCTCTCACCCGCCTCCTTGTCAATGTCGAACTACAACACACACATATACACACATATACACACATGGGGCAGGTCAATACAGGGTGAGGGGCAATTTTTTCAAAGAATCTCAGTTATAACCTTCTTGGTTCAGTGTGAAATTCATCAGACTGTGCCTTGCTAAAGGTGTCAGGATAGGATGGCATTAAACACACCCCTTGCAATATTTATGCTGACAGTGTGTGGGTGTCATCATTGTAAAGAATTAGTTTTAAGTGTTATTACTCTGATGTTTTACAACATTAGTCATGTAGTTCAGTATTTGTAAGTAGATTAGTGTAATCAGATAAGATCAATAAGATAATCAATAAAATAAGATTAGATAAGATTAATTTTATTAATCCCCAGCTGGGAAAATTTGGTGTTACAGGCAGCATTAATAAAAATTGCAATAGCAAAGGCAATAGAAAATAAAAAATACAAAATAAGAAGTTGACTATATATATGTGCATTTCATACAAAAGACTATAAAAAATATATTGCCAATGGAAAGTATTGAGAAATTTTGAAAAATTGCACAAGGATTTAAACAAGAACTTGCACATGGTTGGCATGAATAAGTTACATACAGTATTTTGCTCTTTTGCACAGTATTCTGTCGGTACGTTTCACTGTGTATTTTTTATTCTGCTTGTATATTTTATTCTGTCGGTACATTTCACTGTGTATTTTTTATTCTGCTTGTATATTTTATTCTGTCGGTACATTTCACTGTGTATTTTTTATTCTGCTTGTATATTTTATTCTGTTGGCACATTTCACTTCCATATTTTATTGTTTATTGTTAGTATATTTTATTGCCTTAGTATATTTTCATTCTGGTATATTTTTAATTGCTTTTACAAATATTTTTATTGCATGTTGGTTTATTTTATTGTAGTTATATTAATTTTATTCTTTCTAATCTTTCTTATCTTTCTTATTATCTGTTTCTAACATGGGGGTTGCAATGAAATTTTCATTGACATGTCATGCTCAATGACAATTAAGACTCTTGATGAATTCCTATCTATCTATCTATCTATCTATCTATCTATCTATCTATCTATCTGTGTGTGTGTGTGTGTGTGTGTGTCACAGTGGAAATCAAAATATATATGTACTGAATAACCTGACGTGTGTTGGAATGAAGGACCTGCAGTAGTGTCCTTCTTACAGAGCGTATGCAGCAGTCTGTTACTGAAGGAGCTGCTGAGGGCCCCCACTGTGTGTACCTATGTTCTCAGTGGTGTCCAGAGGCCAGTCCAGGACAGAGCCAGCTCTCCTGAGCAGTTTGTTCAGTCTCTTTCTGTCCCTCTCAGAGCTCCCACAACATTGTCATTGTGTAGTGACACGGAAAAGAGTTTCTCTTTACTATATAAGCTGTGTCGCAACTCCATATTACATACTAATAGTTGAAATGCAGCAAGTACAGCAACACCAGGGCTTTGATTTGAATCATAACTCCACTAAGCATTTACACATCAGCAACTTGACAGGCTGAACGCTCTGACATTTTGGCTGACACCTCACATGACCATTTAAGATCTTCCTTTGCTCTTGTAAATGTAGGTTCCCCCCTCTCTAAATTATGTGGGCAGTGCACCTACATACAGAGGAGTGTAACTGGTCCTTGGTATCTCTTTGGAAATACGGCTGGAAAAAAGCAGGTCAAATAGAACTGTCTCTGTGCCAGCATGATTTGATATGTTGTGTGGGGCATGTTGCTCGTCACACATGTATTCTTTAATGTGAAAAATGATAGTCATGCACCAAAGGTAAGGGAAAATTGTATAATTCTATTTTCATAGTGCTATTGAGTTGTCAACAATGTCTATTTGGTCCTACAAGTCTATGGAAAATAGTTAATAATATTCCATCAATATGCCAATAGTTTTACCCTGCTACCTGTACATAGCCACATAATCTTCCGGACCAGTTAAAAAATTGAATAAATTTTCGTCAATTCACCAAATTATTGACTTTGTAATTGAATTTGCTACATTAAAACCCTTTGAAAGTCTTTGCGCTGGTGCTCACTGCAATTCAGCCTTTTTTGTGGGGAATTTGCCTGCAGCATGCCAAAGACGCACACAACAAAGACTCATTCTGATGCTGAATGTGTATTTGTATGATGTGTGTGTAAAGGTGAGTAGAGCCTGTAAAAAATCTTGTTTACTGACAGGAATTAATGTAACACATGGACATCACTCAAAGTGCAACTCTGGCCTCCCACTGCTCATTAAACTTCAAAATGTTTAATCATAATTATATATAATGTCATAGAAATCCAGCCACTGGAGAAGACGAATCAAATATGTGGATCATAAGTCAGCCAGAAGAACAGTCAACAAAGCTTATAATGCATATTGATGTGATTGCTTTCACAGAACAGATGAAATTTCTCAGGGCTGTCTGATGTTACAAACACCTTGTCTGTCAATGATCCAGTCAGCCAGTGAGTGGCCTTTAGCTCCATGCTGACCTTTAAGATGTGAGCAGCAAAGAGCCAATTACAAGCATTGCACTGGCCCCTCCACACACAATTCAACATCACTAATGATGCTCTAAGTGGCTGTAAAAGGCTGCAAATTTTGGCCTGAACCTTTGAATGTGAAAATGAATCCAATGGAACCGATGGGTGTATGTATGTGATGATGATTTATTTTTGATGGTTAAGGTTAGGGTAAGGGGCTAGGCAATGTATTATGTCAGTGAGTGTCCGAACAAAGATAGTACAAGTACAAGTGTGTGTGTGTGTGTGAGTAACCTGCTTTGGATTTAGTTATGGATAGAAAATGATGGTGTGTTATTTTTTTTAGATAGACATGTGAGAGTTCTGACCTATGGACCTATGAAACCTTTCCAAAACGCTCGGAAAAAGTTGCTGCTGAATAATTAGTAAAAATGACTATTCTACTGTTGTAACTACCCTGACTGGACTAAAAGCATCAGTATGTTTTTGTTCTGTTCATGCCCAGCAGGCCAGGTTGTAATCCAGCCGTTTCTCCATTTATTCAATCCATCATTGTTTTACACAAGAAGTTTAGATCTCAGATGCTACTTCCAAACCATCTAACATTTTCCTTGTCTGTGATGTTTAAAATGATTGTTGTATCACCTTGGAAACAAAAATTAAACACAAACTGGATTTAAAAATTGTTCCTCAGAAACACATGGCTGGATCTAAGAGCTCTACAGTTCTATTAATTGTGGCTACAGCACATGTGCACATGTGACAGTCTCACTGTATTTCCTTAGAAACACAGAAACTAACTAGTACTCATGTGCTGGAAATGTTTCACCATTTGATGTTTGTCACTTAGTTTGTGGTAATTTAACTAAACAGGAATCATTTAGGATTATGCACCATGTAAGAACAATGTCAACTGAAATCACAAAGCCCTTAAAACAGGATTTGACTCAATGTCCCTTTACAAAACATGGCCTCCAGATGAGAGAATAATACAGGATCTGCATTGTCACTGACAGTAAGGTTGTGGCAATTGCCTACTTTGTGCCCCTATTTATTACAGTCTAGTTTTCAGCAGTATTTGCATGTTTCTATGTACGGCATGGCCAGCCCTCCTGACCTCTCACCTTGTCCAGGTTGTTGTAAAAGTCGGCATTCCCAGCACAGAGGTATCGTCCCAACAGGGTGGCGTGTGTAGTGAAGACTGTTGCCATGGGAATCTTACGGAAGCGAGAGAGAATAAGCCCTAGACCAGCCTGCCACTCATGGAAATGACCAATGACATTTGGTTTGTCTCCCAGCTGATCTGTTAACTGGAAAAAAAGTTGGAAATAGCAGTGCCTGGATAAAATTGCATTGTAACTGAGGTAAAGCTGTGAAATTGAAATTTAGGGACTGATGAACAGCAGGCTGAACACCAGCTGACCTCTTTGAAGAACCAGGCGATCAGGGAGCCCAGGATGAGCGAGTCATTGGCCTCTCTGTCGTGGTAGGGCAGGCCAACGTTGCAGGTGTGCCACAGGTCCCCCTTCCAGCGGTCCAGATTCCAGGCTGCAGAGCCAATGTCAAACAGGATCACATAGGGACTGCCCTCGATCAGCCAGCGGCCAAAATGAACCTGCATCATAAATATCAGCAAAAGAAGCCCACTGAAAGACTTATTTTGTGTTTTTTTTTTAATATAGTTTAAGGTTTTCAAAATCAAATTCCAGAGCACCTGTTACACTGGAAACATACTGTGGTCAGAGTGCATATGAAAATCGTCGTGGCTCACACACAGCTGGTGACAGACATTCACTTTTCTGGCCAGTAAGAGTGGAGAAGAAAGGTTTGTCAGCGTCTTTACTTAAGTAGAAGAAGACTGACCTATATAATACTTCTTTCCAGTAAGTCCATATAATAAAAATCTATTTGAGTAATAGA
This sequence comes from Chelmon rostratus, assembly GCF_017976325.1. Lineage (NCBI taxonomy): Eukaryota > Metazoa > Chordata > Actinopteri > Chaetodontiformes > Chaetodontidae > Chelmon > Chelmon rostratus. The sequence continues at coordinate 566,089 of NC_055679.1, forward strand.
ACAATATCACTTAAAGTAATTGTTTCTTCAGCATTTCTTATTCCATATCACAATGTGTGTTTTTAAACCCAAAAAGCCGTTATTGTGGTTGCAGTTTTACATCTCATGAAACATTTAACATCCAGTCCAATGAAGTCGCTCATAGCTGTAACTAAGCACAATGCTTGAATAAAAATTATTCAGTAAACCAGTTTTTTAATACTGTTGTTACTCAAGTGGTCTCCCTGAAAATGGTCCACAGCATGTTGGTCAGATAGGACATTAGAATATGTCTATTTTCCTGGATCATCAGGGTCTCTGGTATATGACCACCGCCATCTAGTGGCTAGAGATCAGTGGCTAGAACCACACTGCATCAGGCCGCACCTCAATGAGAGTGTGGTAAATATTCACAGCAAAATGCACAGTACACAGTCTCACCGTCACACACACACATTCCCACCTGGCAACCGTTGTGTATGAGAGCGTCCATGGCCTTCCTGATGGCGGGGTTTGGTGGCTCGCAGCCCTCCACCTGGGTCTTAAAGTTGTGTTCAAAGTAGGGTCCCATCATAAAGTAGTTCTCACCCCATTCATCCACTGTGATCTTGGCTTTGGTCTGAATCACTGTATAGATTCCTCCAACTGCAAGTTCACACACAGTGAAAGGAAAATTAGGCTCTGAAATCACTTTTTTTAAATATTCGTATCGTCAACAAAGATGGAGGGCTTGCTGCTTGCTGCACTGTTCTATCTCAACATAGCAATAAAGGTCAAAGGTGAGATGACAAATTCAGAGAGCCAGGAATAAGAAGCAATGACAAGCTAAACTTACATACATACATACTGTACACATACCTTACACACACCTCTTGTGTGTGTGTGTGTGTGTATTTATATATATTCTTGAGTATATGTACATACATTACACACATATCATGTAATACACACATGTATGTATGTATTGCATTACCTTCTTGCATGGACCTCTACTTGTCACGTTCCCTGAGCCAGTTTGTGACACACAGACCAAAACACGTGGAAATGTTTTTCCCCAGTCTCTTACTTGGCAACAAAAAGGCAAATATTTCTGAAAGACTATCAACAGTCAGTGAGCACATAATGACGTCTAGGCGGTATCAGAGAGCAGGCATTATATAAGACCTGCAGGCAGAGAAAAAAGCAGAGTGACTGATAACCTCTGAACTGTTTGACCACATGTATTGCATAGAATCTTGTAGAATTTAGTTTTGGGGTTTCTGTGGAAATGATTGCATATGTTTGAAGTCTTGGACGAGCAGACTTCATAGGTGTAAGTGCTGCTGTCGAGACAAAATTAAAGTTTTAGGGTCAGAAAGACAACTTGCTGTGCTGCAACAATGGAACTAATTATTCCTTTGTAATGTAAAAATCTGAGAAGCTCAAAAATGAGGGAGTGAGTGCAGTCCTAGGAACAGCTAAGAAACTGAGCAGAACCCTGGCCTCTCCCAGGCCTCTGGCAGAAGACTCCAGCTTCAGGGAGACACGCACATATTACAATTATTATATATATTAAAGTTAAATATTGGTTGTATTAGGCCAAGATACTGCAGTCTTGAAGCTCAAACCCCTGTTGAGTCTACAGGATATTTTATATGGATTTTATAATGGTAGTTATTGTGTAGACAAATAATGTATAATTATTACTATTATAAAAGGTGACACACTGGTACCTCTTTCAATTTTTCATCCAGTTTGTTCACCGTCAAATGCATTTTTCATGTTTGTGCCTTTGATTTCATTTTCATTTTCAGGAGGCAGCCAAAGCAAGGGCTCCACTTTCACCACTTATCTGCTGTTTAATGTTTAGCTCTTCAGACGGATTTCAGTATTTGCTCTTTAAGGGGCAAAGAGGCACAGTTTTACACAAATAATACCCCTACAGCCAACTAGTCAGGCTTTTAAGTCGTTCAGTTACAGGAATTTGTGGATTTATACCATTTATTAGTTTTAATACAATATTCTTTCCAGAATTATTTTCTTAGTTGTTGTTATGCAATCAGAGAGAAGTCAAGCAGTTTCGTGCCAAAGGCAAATCATCTTTTCATCTTCAGTAGGGCTGATTGTGATCTAAAATGAGGATTATAGTCAAATATGTGAAATCTGTCTGTGTCATGAGATGTATAAATACAAAATTTGCAAGAATAGAATTTTGCAATAATTTGAAAGGCCTTCTGTAGTTGAACTCATGCTGCATCAGTTCAAACTTCTAATTTCATTCGGATATCAAAGCATCATTACACTTATGATCTGACCTTTGTTGGTGACCTCCCAGGCCACCTCAAAGAGCAGCAGGTCCTCTACAGGCAGCTTGTCCTCCTCCCAGGCCGGCAGTAGCCCGCTCAGAGACGTCATGGACAGGGAACGTGACAATGGCATCTTGAAACGTCTAGAGGCCCAACAGACACCACCTGGAATATAGAACTGTGGCAGTCTGAAGAGGAATCCTGCAGGTGGAGGTCCTGGGCTCAGCAGGAACAGTCCCACAGGACACAACAGCACGAGATAAAAGACACTCATGGGGGCAAAGAGCTTCCACCCCGCCTACTGAGACTGACCTCCAGTGAGGAGGAGGGGATGTTTACTTTCTGTACACACACACACGCACACACATCGGGGTTAAAGGTTTGGTGGACTTGGGTGTGATGAACTGAATGTGATTTTGAAATGTGGATGAATGAAAGCAGCTCTGCCCATGAGGACAAGGGGACTGGCAGTGATCCACTCATGAATTTGAGCATCATTACAGTGCTGTTGACTACTTTGCTTTTGTGCTTTTTGAAAAATTACTATTTTTGTCTTCAATAAAAGTTGTTTTTTTGTTTATCTTATTTGACAATAACATTGCAATTGACCAACAGACAATGAGGCAGTTTGAGCCTAAAATATTAATTTTATTTTGTAACCTCTGCATCACTGAGAATATTGAATACAATTTAAGAATATTAAATTAAAAACTGAGAATATGGAACAAAACACATTTACTCAAACCTGATAATGACACTAAATTGGCACCATGCATCTTTAACCTCAACAGTCTATTGAAGAAATATATATTTTAATGCAACTAAATTCAGCATGATATATATAGTACCAAATCACAACAAAAGTTGTCCCAGGACACTTTCCATACAGAGCTGGTACAGACCATACTCATCTACAGAAACCCAACAATGCTAAGTTTAGTTAACAGATTTCATCTGCCTTCATTGACAAATGTGCACTGAAAATTTATGTGAGCCTTTCCTGTTAATATTGCCTAAATGCAACATATATAGAGTGAGTAGTATCAGTCCAAGCACGGGAACTCTGTGACTACCTTAAATATGCATGGAGGAATCAATCTAATGAGTAGGACTTAAACCAGCTTAGTGCAGTTCCTTTAATGGCAATTAAGTGTTCCAGTCTCTGTTAGAGGATGTGTTGGTCAGTGGTGTTGAATGTAGCAGTAACATGTAACCAGACAAAGTCCTTTGTCTGATGCAATTAGTAGGTCATTTGTAACTTTAGCCAGTGTAGTCTCTGTGCTGTGATGCACTCTAAGTCCTGACTGTAACTGCCCAAATAGACTATTGTAATATAGATAGTCACAACCGCTTAGTGACTGCTTTTTCAAGAATTTTAGAGACAAAGGGGAGGGCAGATATAGATCTATAGTTGACTAACACCGCTGGATGAAGATTAGGCTTTTAAGAAGAGGTTTCATAACATCTACTTTAAAGGACTGGGGTACATAGCCTGTTGTTAAAGACAAGTTGATCATATCTAATAAAGAAGAGCCAATTAAGGGCAAAACCTAGTTGGGATGGAGTCTAGTAACAAGTTGATGGCTTAGATGAAGAAATTGGACATTAGCTCGTGAAGGTCAATGGGAGAAAGCAGTCTCAGGTTTAACAGCTGTTTCTAAGGTTTCTGTGTTTGAAGATAAATCAGTACAAGTTGAGGCCAGGAGTTGATACATTTTTGTCTCTAGTAATTTGATTTTTATCATTAAAGATGCTCATGAAGTTGTTACTGCTGAGGGCTAAGGGAATACATGGCTCAACAGAGTTATGTCTCTGTGTCAGTCTGGCTACATGGCTAAAAAGAACATGTTTTTATATTCCTCTATTAACAATGAGTAATAGGTTGGCCTGGTATTGCAGAGGGCCTTCCTGTATTCTGTTAAAGGTTTATATCAGGGACCCCAGCAAAAAGGCAAGAGGACAAAGGTGTAAAAAAAGGAACTTTTCTTTAATAAACTTATAAACCAGGAACAAAGTAATTCACATAACTTAACTAGAAAAGTGAGCAACCAAAAAACAGGGCCCAAACTCAAAAGGGTGGTCAACTAAACAGTACAAAAACTAAAACTTCAACTTAACATAATCAAACAGACCTGCCACGATGACACACCAGGGGGTTATATAGACAAGGAGTAGTCCTAGACAGACACACAGGGGACAACACCAACATTAAATCTAAGACCTCTGGCTATTCAAAGATACTCAAACTAATAAACAACAACAAAGCAAAATAAATGATTAACAAAGAAATAATCAGCTCACAGTAACTAACACAAGAAACAAGAAGAGATTTTAAACCAATTAACCAAAACCAGCCCCTCCTTCTTCCTTCTCCCTCGTGGTTCCTTCCACTTCCTGTTGATCGCCCTTAAAAAGCCAACTTCTTCCGTTTTCCAGCCTTTAACCCATGGAGCTCAGGAAATAAAAAGGTAAGTATTACTTTGCAAATAAAAATCTATTTAAACTAAACTGTGTGCAACCAAATAGAAACTGACAGGAAAAATAAAGTGTATTTATGAACTCAAAAGACTATGTGTTGTGTCATTACTTGAAACGTTTGTGTAAAATGTGATAAAAAAAAAGAAATACTAACACTGATGGGCAGCAGCTGTTTACAGTTTACATAAAATCAGTATTTGCATATTTTCTAGTGCTAGATGTCAGCTGATGAGCATGCAGACAATGGGGGACAAGATTCAGCTCTCTGCTGCTGTCTCCAGGTGTCCTTATCCCTGGCTCTTAAACCTACAGTATTGTCACTGGTGGTGCAGGCTTCCTGGAGGATAGGTAGTCCCCCCGGGTCCTCAGTTTCCTGGAAGCTCCTTCATTGTCCAGAAATGACAGCAGGCTGTCCTTGCTATTTCCCTGAGGGTTGAAGGTCCTGTCTCTTATTCATATAGGAGCCATCTAAATAATTTCCCCTTGTACTTGACAAAGCACAGGACACACTGCCCACACACCTCCAATCAGAAGACCCTTTCTGAATGACACTATTTTTTTTCTGGGAAGAAGCTGATAGTCTTCATTATTTCCCATGCACAGCAAAACACAATGCATATTATATATTGTGATTAATTCCTGTTATAATCCAGATTCCAAAGAAGTGTTATGTGTTGTATGTTGTGGTGTGTAAAAAAATGCTACAAGCTTGTTCAGCTTCCCCACCTGTACAACTTTGCTGAGTTAGTTACCACGGAATATTACATTTGTAGCATTATCAAGTTTTAAGAGCAGAATTATATGAAATGTGACACATTTGGGCCACACCTTCAAACCATTGGTAACCAATTACAGGCTGAAATGTCCAAAATCTCTCTTTCTCTTTGGTATTAAGAGCTTTACCAATAGTGATGAAGCTCATTTCATTGATGAGTGCATCTATCACTTCGTGTCCTAATTTCAAGTACGACCTAACTTTACCCTGATGGAGTCTGCCAACACACATCAATGAAACGTGCAGCAGGAGCACAGTTGTAGCAACACTGTTTGTAAAGCTGTGGACACTGTGATGCTTACTTTGTGCTTTGAGCCTTCCTCCTTGCATGGCATCACATTACTCTCTTACACACATGGACATTTAGTTTGGAAAAATAGGATTAAACCAGATTACGAGACTGGATTTTGCAATTACGCCTCCTGGCGTTTTCAGCCCTGTTTCCGTCACTTATTTGATTTCAAAATGTTCATCACATCACCATTTTTCAACATGCAGTAGTGTTGTAGGCCTAGCGGATGAATGATCCCAGCAGTAAACTGAGCTGTCAACATTTCCCAGAAGAGCTGATGAATGATGCATTTCAGAAGCTCCAACAGCGGACAGCTCCGCAAATTACAGCGCAGAGACGCTGACGGCTGTGATTGGCCGCGAGCTGCAGGAGCAAGAGGTCACCTGCTGGAAATATAAAACAGGCCTGATCGGAAAGAAGGCGTTAGTGCCTGCTGAGTAGGTGAACATTCACTCTCAAACCTGCACCGTCTGGACGCACGGAGAGGGGGTTTGTCTCTTCTGTCCAATCATGAGACTCGTGGCTGTGGTTGTTGTGTGCGGGCTGATTGTTGCTCAGGATGGAGACAGTGTGGGAGCAGCTCTGCCGGGATTTGACTCTGCACAGAGGACACGTGCAACAGGTGGGAAACCTAATAAGAAGAATTTTAACTGAAAATGGTGGACAGGTAGAAGGTAACTAAGTAACACCCAGGAAGGTGTACTTCAATACTATTTTGAGGTACTTGTACTTGCCTTTTTATGCTTTTTTCTACATTTCAGAGAGAAACATTGTACTTTGTACACTACTATATTTTTTGACAGCTATAGTTACTCTACTGATTACGATTTGGCATACACAACATATGATCACCTTATGAAATGTGATATAATATGTGTTTTATAAATAGCATGATAATACAGAAGTTGGCCTGGCGCACCCACCTCAGAAAATTCTGACCAGACACCAGAAGTCAGACTTTACAATGATCACATTTTCTGTAACTGAATTGCTCGACTACTATAGTATCTTATTTCCAAGATGAATTCCAAAGCCAGCTCCACAAGACAGTAACAACATTTGGGTGGAGTGTGGAAACAGTAAGACCCGTATTTATTCATTCTGTGCATGGGGAAGTACTCAGATGGAAATATATTGAGCAAAATGCTGTTTACAGTGTAGTGCATCAGTAAAAGTCCAATGCTAAAACGACTGCTATTACAATGACTACTACCATTACTAGTACCACCACTCACTACTACTACCACTACTACAAATAATAACAATAATAATAATAATCTGAGAAAAGAAAACATACATTCAGTAGTAGGTGAGATAAATTAGTCTTCTCTAACTGCCTATTTGGAGTCGGACGCTCTCCCAGCAGCAGGCTCCAGCTGTAAGTGTGTGTCCAGCTGTGAGCTGATGTGTGCTGCTGTTCTCCTCAGGATCAGTCCTCTCTGCACTCAGGAGAACTGCAGGAGAGTTTCTGGCGGAGGATCCCAACCCATGTTTCTCCCTGAGAGAGAACGAAGACCAGCGGCAGCTCCTGTGCAATGACCGCAGGAGTAAATTCAACTTCAACCCGTTTGGCCTCCGCTTTGGAAAACGCTATAACGGCTACATTTACAGGAGAGCCGTTCAAAGAGCCAGGACAAATAAGTTTTTACCCCTGTCTCTCTTATCACGAGAACTGGAGGTGCATACCTGAGATAGATTTGCCTTCCTCTGAGGATTTGTTACCCATTGGTGAAAAGTCAACATGTGACAAGTTTTTCCAAGTGTTAAAAATCGGCGTTTTACTTCAGATGACATTATGTTTCTGTCAATAAAACTTTTGTACCAACCTTTACTGTAACATGATTTTAAGATCGACGCAATTTACATTTTGTGACATCTCAGTCTGTAAGAAGTCATCTCAGCATGTAAGAAATCCAAGTTAAACAGTCCAGCAGACCTTTATGTCGAAGGGAAGTCATTCTTCATTTCACAATAAAGGACATTATGGTGAAAATAAAAGGCTCAATTTTAATTCCCTGCTACCATAAGGTGGCACTACAGACAACACACAGAAGTCCATTAGCTGCACAAAGGACAGATAAAAATAAATAATTAGGAAACAAAACTAAACAACTCTTCGTAATAAAGTATGCATTACTTCATATGTGTACTTCATAATACAGTAATGTATTGTGATGTTAGAAAACTGTGCTTCATAAATATAAAATTCACCCACTAAAAGTACTATATTTACAACAACAGACAAAGAGTTAATGTCACATGTAAAATCAGTTATGGCTTCTGCCAACAATTGCAATGTTTTGTTGAAAATAAACTCCTGTTTATCTGTCCACAACCTTCTTGATGACAGAAACTCTCAAACTCTGGCTCCACACGCTAACATGTAGATTTCTCATTAATATCAGGCAATTTTGAAATGGGCAGGGATGAATGTTATGTACAGTCTTTAAACAGATTCTCTTCAGTCATTTAAAATCCAAAATTTAAAAGGAGACAACCATGTATTTAATCAGTGTAAGCTCATTTTTGGATTCCCAGATTTTCCTTTAGGCAAGCTTCTCTGCTTAAATGTGTTTGTAGCTCCTGAAATCATAATTCCACTGACTCTTGCACAGGGTTCTGATAATGTCAACATTTCATCAACTGTTATGTTTGAAGGAATGGCCTTACTTACAGAAATACACTTTTTTGCATTTTACTGGACAGGATTCTGGTTGAAAAAATTCAATCCATTTTTTTCTCATATATCATGCTTTTGTAGTTCTAAACATAACAGTTTCAAAGATCGTAAAGCTTACTGTTGAACTTTAAAAATGTATTCACAGTTTAGATATACTGAACCACCAAATTAGTTAATTACAGTATGTGGTATACATTCCAAAAATGTTCATTGCTGTTTGAGCTTATAGGTGCAATTTCAATGATTAAATGTAAAACATCCAATCATCCTGCTCTGTCTGAAATGACTGCTTCTTTCTTAAGATGGTGTTCATTCTATTTTTCCATACAAAAATAAATGGTTAATGAAAAAAATAAGACACTCACATACACATGTTACCCGTCATGAGGTTCAAATTTATTAAGTTACACGTTCCTGATTCCAAAACAGTTTACAAGACAACGTCAGACAGTCACAACAGTTGTTTAAAAAAAACAACTGGAGCTGAAGGCCTCCACTCTTCCCTACTGCTCCATCTCCCTTTGCTAATACTGAGGAAACAGGAGGGGAAGAAAAATCCACCTTCACAGTCACAATGTCACAATTTCATTTTTTGACCTAAGTGTGCAGTCATCTATCTGTCTTTAAGATGAAGGCTGGAGGAAAACAGTGTCTTTAGGATTTTTAGGGTCCTTCTCTAGACATTTAAGGTCTTTCAGTGATTCCCTGCACGGAACTAAGTACAACAACTCAGTACAGAGAGTGCCGGAGGAGGACAGTGACATTTCTGGCTTTTTGAGGGTTGCATTTGATCTTGGTCCAAACACAAGAATCTATGAACAGTACAGTTACACAGGTCATCTTACATGTCCTAACACAAACACAGTAACACAGCAACTTCAGCCTACAGACTGTTGAGTGTTGGGGAGCAAATGTGCTTATTTTTTAAAAGGCGCATACCAGTGTTTTTTGAGACTTAAAGGTAACAGGTGATTGACCTGAAGTAGAATTTGAAACAATGCAGCACTGATAAAAAATCAATCAAATCAGGCCCCTGCATGTAAAGCAGAATTTTTCACTGGCACAATTTTTTAAAACACTGGTATTGTCTTTCACAATAAGAGCCATACATCCAAAAGAGAAAGGGACGTTAGAAAAGGAGTGTGCGTGTCAACAGACCTCTCTGGATCATGGCTACATATAACGTGGGTGGGTATGTTCAGATGTCTTTCAGGTCCTTCTGAATGCCCCACAGCGTGTCAGCGCTGTTCCTCAGCTGGGCCACCTCGGCGTCTGTCAGGGTCATGTTGACCACGCTGCTCACGCCGGTGCTGTTCAGCACGCAGGGCAGAGACAGGAAGACCTCCTCACCAATACCATACATGTCCTGCAGAAATACACACACACAAAAATACAAAGAGTTAGGTGAGGCAGAGGAGAATGGATGCATGTGATCATTTGATAGAAAGACCAAAGAATAACCACGTAACCAAACAGCTACTTTATTTAGCCTTTGGATTGTGTGCAAGGCTAAATTACCAACCAGGCATGATAGGCAACTGCCCTGAGGTGAACCTGATCATGACTGTGTGCATAAATCTACGTGCATGTGTTTTTATGTATGTGTGTATTTCCTGTGTGTGTCTGACCTTGACCATGGTGGAGACCGGATGGACACGGCTCATGTTCTTGATGATGCTCTCAGTCAGGTCTGCCACGCTCAGACCAATGGCCCAGTTGGTGTAGCCCTTCAGCTTGATGACCTCGTAGGCACTGAAACACAAAGCAGCGCCCCGTTAACATCTGAGATGTAAAATGTTGCTACAAAATCCATAGCAACTTTATAGAAAGTCTGTGATCTTACAATAACCCCATAAAAATCTGACCCCAATAGACATGAGATCAATTTCACAGTGACAAAGGACACAAAGAGAATTTTCCATTTATATCTATATCATACAGGATCATATATTGTATGTGAATCTCAAAATACATCATTTACATCATCTATTCTTTCTATAGTGTAAAAATGACATCACATTAGCATGAACTACTTCACTGTGTGTATTTTCAACTAATGATGTCATGAGAATATTCTTAGAGTAATTTAAGCTGCCACAAACTGCTGATTGGCCTTCAGTGTGTGTATCTTGGATGCACAGCCATTAATACACAATTGCCTGAGCTCTGACAGGCAGTTAATGGGTGAAGCTTGCATTAACAGTGCCTGGGTTACAATCCCACTGGGGCCACTTGAACTAAAATCTGAACTGTAATCACTCATGGCTCAGATAACAGAAGCACTCACAGCTCTCCCACTGACAGACAATGTTAAATAATGACAGAGAATCAATGTTCATGCACATGATAGCAGTTATCATCTGATTTAATCCTGGAGATATCTTTAATCTTCTGGCCTCATGTTTTATCTCCATTAAACAGACAGGATGTCAAGATGCAGTGTGTGCTCTGAGAGATAAAATGACTGTGGCTGTGTCTCCTCATCTAAACTGGTTTGATGTAAAAAACAAGAAGGATTGTTGTGCATAAACTAACCTCTATAGAAAAGATGTGTACTTGGTTCTATTACAGAAGAAAATGAAAGCACTGCATCTTCTCTTCTCTTGAAGGTATGCAAACTGGCAAGAGGTCATACGAGGGTAAGCTTCTCAACAATGAACAGTCTCTCATATAGCAGAGTGTTGGCTAATTTGATCTGGCAGGAGAGTTCAGCTGCAAGAGGGAAGAATTCAGCTGCTGGAGGCTTAAAACCAGCAACAAAACCAACACTCTTCCAAAGTTTTTGACTTTGCTTCCAAAAAAATACTTTGTTCTGAAAATTAGGTTTTGCTATGTAAAACTATGTCCAGAGTAAAGAATGAACTTTCATACTTAACTTGTCAGGTAACACGGGGAAGAGATTCTGGCAGAAAAGTGAATGAAAAGTGGCAGTGAAACCTACTGTTCAACATCAATAAAACCCAAGAGAACCTTAAAAGAAACTGAATCATGGAGAGACTGTCATGGACATCACGTATGTCGAGTCTGGTACAGAAAGCTCAGAAACAACTGTATTTCTTCAGGAAATTTAAGAGCAATAGAAAGCATCCTGACTGGAAACATCACTAACTGGTGGGATGTGCACAGCTCAGAGCAGCAGCAACAACCTGTTCAGCTCATCAACTCCCATAAACCCATAAATAATCATCTATTTTTCAGACTCATTATCTATTCATCCATTTATGATTTTTTGTTTTGGGAGAAGAATAAACAGACTATGACTATTTCATTCTACAAACCTGTGTTGTACAATGACAAATACATGAACCTTGCCCCTTGAAATCATAAGTACTAAAAACTAAGAACTCAATCCTTACTTGGCTCATACTTTCTCTCTAGACACCTCTCTCTTACATCCAGTCACACAAACCACACCTGTCCACTACCGCCTTGTGTGTGGCCTTCCACTGTTCCTTATCAGCATCAGTGCCAATCTCAGGATTCAGCTTCTGCAGGTTGACTCCTGCCACGTTAGCGCCACTCCACACTGGCACTGAAGTGAAAACACATACAGTTAATATTACACTATGTCTGATTTTCAAGTAACATCACATTTCCAGCATAAAAAAACAGACAACATATCTCACAAATTCTTGTCTGTCTGGTCTGGTGTACCCACCGCTGGTGTCTCCATGCTCTCCCAGCACCCAGCCGTTAAAGGAGCTGGCGTGAATGCCGAGGCGTTCGGCCATCAGGTAGCGGAAGCGGGCCGAGTCGAGGTTGGTGCCACTGCCGATGACACGGTGCTTGGGAAGACCACTCAGTTTCCAGGTCACATAGGTCAGCACGTCCACTGTGGAGGGAGCATTACAGGCCGGTGTTATTGATATGTAACACACACAAGTGCACGTATGCAAACAAACCCAAAGATGGTCGCGTGGGTATTAGCGTATTCACCAGGGTTGGACACCACAATGAGTGTGCAGTTGGGACTGTATTTGACGATCTGAGGAATGATGGACTTGAAGACGTTGACATTCCTCTGCACCAGGTTGAGGCGGCTCTCTCCCTCCTGCTGGCGCACACCGGCCGTCACCACGACCAGACGAGAGTTGGCTGTCACCGCGTAGTCTGGAGGAGGAAGAGAGAAGGTTAAACAAGGTCTGTGGACTGATGTCTGGAGACGTGATTCCCACTCTCGTGTACAGCGCAGCAGTGTGTGAGCAGGAGGTCCTGACCTTTGTCAGCGACGATCTTGGAGGTCTTGAGGAAGAGGCTTCCATGCTGCAGGTCCATCATCTCTCCCTTCAGACGATCCTCCATCACATCGACCAGAGCCAGCTCATCACACAGGTCCTATCCAGAGGAGGAAGAAAAGGACAGAAAAGTGTCTGTGATTGTGGAGGATGGGAAGTCACATTCAGTTTGGGTTTTGGGGTCTTACTTTCCAATTTCCAATCTCATCCCCTATTTGTCTGGAGGGTTTTTGAATTTTAATCTCAATTTTGATGGCAATGCTTTTTAAACATCAACTTATGTTAAATATGACAAATGGACTTCCAATTTTATCAAATCATTGCAATCTAATATAGTCATTCCTGAGCATCTACAGTTTGTGACTCACATGTAATGAAATTTGCATTTATCTACTGGGATATATTAACAGCATATATGTAAAACAAATGACTACAGAACAACAAAAATATCACCTTAGAAAACTCATAACACCTAAGATACACATCATTTTTATCTAAAAAAAAATTCTCCTTGCACACCTTGCCATATATGAACATATACAGAATGAATATTAAATAATGAACCTAATGTGTTATCAAATACTTTGATTCAGTAACTGCCACAACTGTGTAAGCAAGCAAACAATGAACACTGGGAATATGATCCAAATGCAGGTGCCAGTGATTTTATTCCACGGTGGCTGACCCAGGGACTGGAGAGACATCAGCCAGAGTGCTACACAGAGGGACCTGCTATATGAGGGGCACCAGAGGGCAGTGCTCCCCAATGTCATTCACTGTGGCCCCTCACTTGCACAAAAGCACGTCAAAGTCCTTGTTCTCTCCATCATCACTGCAAGTCTAGCGATGACTGGTGTGTATAGAAATACACAGTAAAGTTTCTACAGAACACACTGAGATTATTTTAAACTTTTGCCTGTGGTGAACCCTGAAGCCTGTGTGAGAGAAGGTCAGTCTATATAATGACGTGACACTATGATGTCATTATAAAGACTGTGGATGGATGTGAGGCCAAAACATCTAAACGTTTGTGCAAGTATCTCACCAAATGGGAGCAGGTTTACCAGTAGGCCGGTCAAAGTCATGCCTTTTGTAAAATATGCCACACAGATTTTAGTGTATCAAACAGAGGGGTAATTGATGTGAGCCAGCACGACCCATCTGCCAAGCATCAGTGTGCCCAAAAGGTGCAGAATCATCAACCTCCAAAAAAAAGGTCAAAATCAATTCATATAGTTTGTAAGATATAGTGTCAGCTGGGTCCATGACAGGCCAGTTCATACTGTCACAATTATACAAGCAGGGAAACAGAACATGATCCAAATGCAGAGAGACAGCTGGTGGTGCAGGCGCCAGAGGCAGGGCTAATGCAGTTCAGTGATTTTATTCACACAAAAAGATAAATAAGCTAAAATAGTGAGGCAGGCAAAGGTCAAATCAGCTCACTTTGTTACTTCCTACATTAAGTAAGTGACTACAACTTGAAATGCTGTGAACATCCCTGCATTATATAAATGAAAACACAAAAGGCCATATAAATTCAGCTCTGTGCTACTTAAGCACAAGTACGCACCATCACTCACACATTGTGCTTCACCTGTGATTTTGAGGAAGGTTACAGGCAAGAGAGTTAACTGGTAGGAAAGGGTGATTATCTTTTCTATTTTTCTCTCCGAACATGTTGTTGTGTCTTACCCGCAGCAGGATGCTGATGGCACAGGCCATGCCCACCTGGCCCACCCCAACCACTGTCACCTTGCTCCTGGGGGGCTCAGAGGGGCTGCTGGCCAGAGGGCTGATCAGCTTCTGCAGCACTGAGGACATGATTGCAGCTGCAGGGAAACACAGAGAGGACACGTCCTGGTGAGCACAGCAGTTCAAACCAGACACAAGAATGAAACTTCTGCTTCAGTCTAAACAAGTCGTTCAGCCTCCAAACCTTGTTTTTCCTACAACAAGCAGTGTGCAGACACTACAACAGCACTGTATCCCAATGGATTACTGCATCAACACACATAGTCTGCAACACTAGCTAGGGACATACATATTTCCACTAACAAAAGCAAAGAAAATGTTAATGAATAGTACAGTTGCAACTAATCATTATTGTCATCATCCAAAAAACTGGGGAACAATTTTACATTTAATTGAAAAATTGCTTTAAATGGTCAATAAAATGTTCAACCAAAGGCGAAAAAAATTCTCAGAGCTCAAGGCGACCTTATAAAATGTCTTGTTTTTCCCAACCAACAGTCCAAAACCCAAAGAAGTTCAGTTAAACAGAGGAAAGCAGCAAATAATCACAGTGAAGAGGCTGGAGGCAGAAAATATTTACTTGAAAAAAATATTCAAATAATTAATCAATTACCAAATTTGTTGCCAATCAACTAATTGATTACTTTCTCAATCAATTCAGCATTCAATTCCTCAATCTCAAGCAAATACTAGACTACATACATATTTTCACTGACTCAAACATTCAAAAACATGAAAGAGCAGTTGCTGCCAAAATTATTTTCATTAATGATTCATCTACTGATTTTTTCTTAGAGAGTTTGATTCACAATAGTATAAAATGAAGGGACGCTCAGACTTGAGAAAATGGAACCCTCATGTGTCGTATTTTTGTTCAATAAATGATTCAATCATTGTTTCAACTAATCAACAGGTCTGGTTTTTAAAAGGAAAACAAGTATTTCTGCAAAACACACACAATAATCATCAGAGGGGAATCATTCCTAGTGTCAATAATGACAAAATAAGTTACACCACTAACAACACAACCAATCCTGGTCCAGGACCATGGCACAAACACTTACAGGAGGACGAGCGGATGGGCATCAAGAAGCGAGACATCACGGCAGTGTTTGAGTGCAGGAACCAAACCCAAAAAACAACTGAACACTGACTGAAACCCAGTGTCCATTTTAAATACTGAAGGCTTATCAGGTGTGTGACAGTCACAGTCATCATTCTGTTCACTTTCAGTAGCAGCGTCATCATTGTTCCAATGTGAACACAAAGTTTTCTGACCATCATGCTAATCTGTGATATGCACACAGTTGTGATATGGCATGATATGTTGTGATATATGATATCATGGCCATTATCATGTCCATCCCCACTGCAGAGACTGTGCTGTATGACATTGGCAGTAGTTATCATTTCTGATGCTGTCATCCTCTGACACGACATGGCTGATTCAGACACTTATCACAGGTATGTAGAGTTCTTAGTTGCCTAAAGCCTGATACTTTAGATAATTTCAGAATGACAGCATCCTGCACCGAGGCTTCATGTTTTCTGTGTGTTTGTTATAGTCAGGAAATTTACAAATCTACTTGAAAAAACGAAATGTAATTTTTTTTTTTATTCTATTCTGGATTTCACAGAGAGTCAGTACAGAATGGCTAATGATTCATTTTCCTTGTTTTTGTCAGAACATGTGCTGCAGTGATCTCGATCAGCTGTAGCGTATTTAGCAACAAACTGGGTCAGCGTGAAAGTAAGGAACTGCAATAATCCAGCCTGGACGTAATGAATGCGCCAGTACCATAACTTCAGTTTTGTCTGAATTTTGTAACAAACTATTGCAGCTCATCCAGGTCTTTGTGTCCTTAAGACAAGCTTGGAGTTGTGGAATAAAAGAAGATAATCAAATGTGATGAAGCATGGTTCTGGTTATTTTAAACCATTTCTTAATTAAATGTACATAATAATTGCTACATTGTCATATGTACCGTTACCACAATATAAACTAACATATACCGTGATAGAAGATTTTGGCCATATTTCCCATCCCTAGACTGGGCTTGTACCAATTGGGAATTGCATATCGCATATTAACAACTGCGAGGACGACTGATGATTGATTTTTCCTGCACTGATATTAAGGCAATTTTAGCTAACTAGGAATCTGCACCATGCTGTGCAGTCAGGGATGTTTCTGGTGGAGTGGCATGAACGGATGAGCATTCTATAAGAAGAGTTAACACTGTGGATACGATCTGGATTGTGATATTAAAGATAAGATAATGTTAAACGGAACATGATGCTGTTGCTACATTTTGATGCTACATTTTTAAAAGCAAGGTGGAGCAGAGTGTGCTGCTGTCACAGACAGCAACAGCCACATCTCACGTGCTCTGTGATACGTGAGGAGTTTGTTAAGCTGCTGGTTTATGTTTCAAAACATAAAGTTTACTTTTTGAGTGCTTAAAATGCATCTGTTCAGAACTCTAATTCACTTTCCATTTTGTTCTAACATTAGCTTAAAATTCCCTTGATTATAGAATCTAACAGTTACGCAAAATTATCACAGTCAGCTCAACTAGTCGTGATCATGTAATAACTGATGCAAGCCGAGTTGCAGACACACACAGGCTGAAGTGCATGCAAAGGTAAAAGAAGCTTATCTGGTGTATGTGCTGGGTGAGCACTTGCCAATGACTGAATGCAATGTTTGGATTTATTATCTATTGTTTAATACATCTTTAATGATAAGACAGTCCAGCAGCTCGTCCCCCTGGATGTAACCCTGTAATCCCCCATCAGCAACAATAATGACAGACCAAACACTGTATATGCACAGATACAGAACATCTTGTCCTAAGATATAAATGCCGCTCAGCTGCAACAGTCACTCTGTCGTTGTTTGTTGTCCTTTCTGCACCACACGATGGTTCATTTGGGTGAGCTTCTAGTTTACCTAGATTTTACATTCATTGCAACATTTTTGTTGCATGTGCTCTGAAAGCATCCGTCTGTGTGATGGATGACAGCAACACCCGTGTGATACAGCTTTGCTATGCATGTGTGTGAGAAAGTCTGTGACGGTGCACTTGTCTGGAGGGAGACTGTTTGTTTTAAAATGCTGCTTTAAAATCACATTCTTTAGTGTGGACACAGCTGGAGCTGCTTGTTTTTTGTGTGAGGTGAATCGATGGGGCATTGCTATTCTACTTTGCAGATGTAGTCTATTGTGCGACTGAAGCTGCTGTGTAGGGTCTATGCATACATCATTTACCACAATTTTAAGAGAACAGCCAGCATATTGGTACAGGAAAGCTGTGTAATAATTTTCGCACAATTTTTTAAAGCAGGTCATTTTGCTACACATGCCACACCAGATGCTTTCATGTTTTAATGCATTTTCATTCAAAATGGGTTTTTTTTTGTGTAGTTATTAGATCTGTAATATAATGTTTAAGATTAACTTATCCTACGTAATTAGTTTCTCAGTATATTATTTTTTCTCCCTGCATGAAAACTGGCTGCCATGATATAACTTTGTTTAGAATTTTGGAAATAAATGATGACTTCAATAAAAAAACACTATAAACACTACAAAAGATTTAGCACATTTCTAGCAGGCTTCACAATTGTGTTTTATGTGAAATACTCACGTTTTGCTCATTTCCATTTTATGCTACACATTATGTACGAAAAGTATTCATCCAGTGTATTAGCAGGGTTTGCAGAGCACTGCAACAGCTACATATATTGCTAAAATAATCTTACAGCTTTGTACAAGTGAAAATAAATTAACCAGGGCTGTTTATACATGTTTACACAAGATAGATGACCAATACAAATTTAGCTCTAATCTCATATGAATGTATAGAAAGACTGATGTATATCAGGATCTTACTGATGTAGAACTTTAAGAAAAATGTATTTTTTCTTTTTAAGCTGATAGAAGTTTTATTTTCAATAATGACAGAAAACTCTGGAGGGACTGATTCACAACGTCTTCTTCAAAGAAAAATTATTGTAAGAGTGCATGTAGTGTGAAGTGGGATGTGTGGTTTGACCACGTCCTGGGTGTAGGATTGGCCTGAGCCATTGGCAGCACAGTGGTTAAACACGTGTCTTTAATCAGATTCAAGCTGCCACTGGTAGCCAGTGCAGGGTGCAGAGGATTATTCACAGAATAACATGAACAGTGACAAGAAAACACACTTTAGTCCAACATAACTGTCTAAAAAATAATGAAAGCACAAACTTAGAAATGTTGAAGAGAAAAACTGAAACCACACACACGGTTGTGCTACTGAAGTTTTTCCTCCACTTTAGGGCCCCCCCTGAAATATCTGCAAACAAAAAACCTTCAACACGCGTCAGCACGTCTCTCAATTCCCAACAAACTTTGCAAACACTTCCGTCTCACATTCTCACACTTTCTTACTTCCTTACTGTCTTTCTTTCCATGTTTCTGTCATTCAGTTTAGTGTTACATGCCAATTATGCACAATAGTCAGGACGAGGGTGGCACACCAGTGTCATGGTATACTGTGGTATGAAAATACATTTGCTTATCCAATTGAATTCTACTGTATTAGTGTTATGAAAAATATATTTCAAATTTATACCAAGTTTCACGTCTGACAGGATATAAAATTTTGTGAAATTACAATAAAGAATTTGTTCAACCAAAAAACCTTTCTGCTTTCATTCCTTGAAGGTTTCATTGTAAATAATAATAAGATCAAATTAAATAAAATCGTATTAATCGTGATAACTAGGGTGTTAGGGATAATTAAAGGGTGGTTAGGGTAACCCTCTCACCCCAGGCAGCAAGCAATAGAAATAGCAATGGTACTAGCAATAAAAAAAAGAAACTACAATATAAAAAGTTGTATTGTATATGTAAGTACATTTCATCCAAAAAGACGAAAACAAATATCCAATGGAAAATATTTGAAACAATATTTGCACATCAGTCCATTAAAGGGTCATAGCATTGCAACCCTACTCAGGACGATAGATAGATAGATAGATAGATAGATAGATAGATAGATAGATAGATAGATAGATAGATAGATAGATAGATAGATAGATAGATAGACTTTATTTATCCCACGCTGGGAAATTGCAGAAACCGACAATTATTCAAAGGAAGCACAGAGAGAAGAAACAGTTGATTGTTGATCGTAACACGTGGAAACACAGCACTGATAAGCTGTCAGCAAAAAAGCAAGCAACATGCACGTTTCATATCAAGGTCAAACTACTTTGAAAACTTTGAAATTGTTGGACATAATGAGGAGCTGTTCACAAAAAATGGGGCACAGTGTACAACTGAAATCAGGGATTTCCCAATGTTTTTATATCACTAACCTCTGGAGACATGATAGACTGCTGAGAGGAAAACCAGACTAGCTGTGAGCTATAATTTTTTCATGATACAACTGACTGTAGAGGGGAAAATGGTACCCTTAGAGACAGTAATATAGATTATGAGAAAGAATGAGAAAAGGCCATTAAACCACTCGTCTGACACCCAGTCATCCCGACAGAGATCCATGCATGTCACAGGGCCTGGCCTTGCTCATCAAAGACCAAACCCTGTGAGCTCATGGTGTCCTGTGATATTTAGCCTGCTGGCAAAGGCAGCTAAAAGTTAAAATATTAGCTTATCAAGGTCGAGTTGCACTGGAAACAGGAGGTCCAGGGGCGATCGTTCGTGTCCATGAAGGGACACCCCAGCTCTATAAACTGGGCCATCCAGCTATCTGCTATTTCTGCAGAGGACAATAGAGCTGATGAACAACACAATGCCCCGTTTTCTCCACATGCTCCAGCCTTCATGCTCACAGGGTGAACTTCATGTGGCCTATCACCACAGCCTGTGGGATGTGTAATGGTTTTAGTAAGATGATATGCTGGATTTGTGCCTCTCTTTTACTGGGATTTTAGTGGAATTGAGGTTATGTAACAGCCCGGGCCTGAGCCCTGCCACCCTGCTTGATTTTGGCGATGCTGAGAGACCCAGTGAGGAAAGACTGCGCTCCCCTTCAACGACATCATCATTCACACATAAAGGAAATGTGAACGTAGCGCTTCTTAATGAGAGAGGCTACAAACTCCGAGAGAGGAAGAGTTCAAGTTCCCTGCGAGTTCAGTAAGAAGGTGTTTCCTCTCTGCGATGCTGCAAACACACGAGCCAGCCTGAGTCAAGTGCACAGCGCTGAAATGCGCAGAGATGATGTAAAATCATAACCCGACAACATTTTCATTCCATCACAGAGCATCCTAACAGGCCACAGCAGCTGCATTCAGGTTGCTGTTCACTGGGACTGAGGCTGAAATCAGCCAAATTTAGCACGTAATTAAAAATCATTCCCAATCATACCTGAAATCAGAGATTTTGAATGATCTAATGTGGCGCAAACGTGTATGAAAGCTCCCTCTAACATGGTTAGAAACAGTTCGATCATTTTCAGTTTAACTTGGCATAAATTGAAAATGGTCTCCCTCAGCGGGCACTCTGAGCATCCATTGCAGCTCGTGCGCCCAGCACGCACCACTGTGCGCCAGCCGACGAAGAAAAGCGCGTGTAAAAATCCATTCTGCAGAGTACTCACAGGTTCTGTCTGTAAAACTTGATCCTCGATGTTTGGTCCGGTGGAGGAGACGGTGCGGCGTCCGGAGGCTGGCACAGAGATGGAGATAAGGCTCGTGTGAAGCTGCTCGGTGAGGATGAGAAGGAGGAGGAGGCGGTGGATGGCTTACCAATGTGACCAAGCTGGGTTCACATGAGAGGAAGGGGTGCAAAGCCAAGCTGCCTGTGAGGCACACCTGTCTGCAGGAGGCTGACAGTCCTTTTCCCTCCTCAGGCTGACTTTACCAAGTCATGTTACCTTCCTCATACCGTCTCTTTTATTTGTAACACAAACGCTTTTCAGAGTCCTGAATACCCTAAATCCTCATGCAGGACAGAGAGGACATTTAATAAATGTAATAAATGCGCTTAATAAATGTGGAAGGAGCTGATGTCCAAATAACCCAATATTAACGTCGGCTGGAGGTTTTTTTTTTATTTCACTCACGGCTCCCCTTCTTTCCCAGCAGAGATGTAGGAGCCAGTGACTCGCGACGTTGCCCCGTGTCCCTAAAAATAAATACATTTGTAATAATTAAAAAAACCCTCTGAAAATATAGTTACTTTATTTTTCAACATTGGCATGTTTTTGTCTGATACTGATGACCAGCAGTGCTAACCAAGTACATTTACTCAAGTTCTGTACTGTTACTACAGTTTTGAGGGACGACTTTGTTTGAGTGTTTCCGTTTCTGCCTAAAATATTTAATTGTACTTCAGTGCATTCCAGTGCATATTCTATCCTTTACTTCACATTAGATATTACCAATTTCCTACATGTTCACCATCTCTAACTTGTTTCTAACCTTTCAGAAAGCCTTTGGATTAAGACAGCTTCACAGAGGCTCGAGGACTGTGACCATGCACATCTGCACATGTGAATAAAATTCTTCTCTGCAGCCATGTC
This sequence comes from Chelmon rostratus, assembly GCF_017976325.1. NCBI lineage: Eukaryota > Metazoa > Chordata > Actinopteri > Chaetodontiformes > Chaetodontidae > Chelmon > Chelmon rostratus. The sequence continues at coordinate 588,103 of NC_055679.1, forward strand.
TTCCTACAAAAGCTGAGGAGAGGTTGGAATTACCTTATCTGAGTAGGGTTTAGATGAGTTTTTGTGCAAGTCTCTTCTTGGCTTTGTGCCTATCAACCAGGTCTGTGTCGAGTGATTTATGGGTTCAGTGGTCACTGGATCACAGAGAAACAGAGGAAGCCTATGAGCAGAGACACAATATTCACCCACTCTAAATTGTTTTCTTTAATCATTTGCCACAAAATTACCTTCATTTATTCACAAATGATCCTTTTATGCAAACTCTTGTTTTTATATGGGTTGGGACAAAATGTTACATGTTTAACTTTTATACATTAGAAGCAAATTATTGGGCAATTATTCAGTTTCATAACGGTGCTAACTACAAGTACTGCTGGCCAACACATTCATTTGAACATGCTGTTCTTTGCATCCTCACCCCACCCCCACCCCCCCACCCCCGGCTGATGCTGCACATGTGACACATGATGATGATGATGATGGCGTGGTGATACAGGCTGGTACCCAATAGGACGCCGCAGTCGTGCCTCTCCCATCATCCAATGGGATGCTGATCCCTGGAAGGTGCCCACTCAGCCATTGTCTGTGTGTGTGTGTGTGTGTGTGTGAGTGAGGGCTGGAGAGGCCATTGCATGTGAACAGTGAGGAGAGCGTCGGAGGGATTAGATTGGCTAGTGAAAGAACGTGGTGCAAACAGGCTGTTACATAACACAAAGCCCCCCCATGAAGCAGCCTCACTCTCTTTCTTTATCACTCTTTCTCTCTCTGTCTCAACAGTCTCACATATTCCTCCCAATATTGTGTACAGGCTTTATCTATGAGGCTGCTGGTTTGGAGTTAAGAGAGAAGGATGATTCTTGGGGGGAAAATGTAACCAACCTGGATGCCAATATATCCATGTTTAAGATCAGTTCAAGTTGCTTTCAAGTGAGTTTTCTTGCCATTTACAGAAATGGTACAGAAATATACTGTATTATATAGACATAGATTTTGTTTCTTTTTTTGCATGGTTCTTACATTTTAAAAAAGGAATAGACTAACAGGAAGTGGAAAGCAGGAAGACAGAAATATTATTTTAAAGAAGAAAGACAGAGAACATACAGGTCACACATTTAGCCAGAAAAAGAAAAGTAATGTAAAAGGAAAAAAGAAATAAACACCCAAATAAAAACAAAAAGAAATACAATTATATCCAACATGTACAGAGCTTTTGGCTTGTACAGCTGTGCTGGGTTGCCACTGAGACTGTTTAGCTGTCATGTGACCTGTGAACTTCAGCTCGCTGATTGGTCATTGTTGTGAAGCAGACCACACACTGTTGTGTCATCTGCAAATGTGACAACAGCTTTTGGCTCAGACAGCAGCTGGGCAGGATCCCTGCGTGAGTGGATTTATAAAAGGTTTTCAGACAGTTTAAAACAAAATAGAATAAAATCAATTGTCAACAACATTTTCATATCAAAGGCTCACTATTTTCCAAGAATTTTGTTTCGGTGTGGGTGGAAAGGCCACTGAGGCAACATTTAGGCCGTTATCAGATACTAAATCTCTCCAATAGAAATAAAGAAAGCAGCTGTGATCATTTGCTGATCCTCTTTGATATAACCTCAATTGAAGACAGTACAAAGACAATATATTTAATGTTCTTCCTCGTCAGCTTCTTTGATTTTCGTAATTTGATGCAACTACTTTCAAAGGAGATGGGACAGGGGCAACAACAGACTGCGAATGTTGTGGAATGCTCAATAAACACCTGTAGCCTGTTCCACCAGCTGTATATAAGTTCTCTCTTAAATTAGGGTACAAAAGCCACACTAAACCGTACGTTGAAACTAGTTAGCTTAGTGTTTTAATCAGCCAATCTGTTCCCGATGCAACTTTTTCTGGTCACCACATTATGACCACAGAACAGATCAGTCCAAGTCAAGTTTCTAAGTTGTCTGTCCTCATATCTGGGACCCTTTGACTTGTTCACTTCCAATCTGAGGCATAACAGCCAACGGCCAATCCAAAAACCCATTTCTACTTAATGTAAGCACTGTATCATACATAACAGTAGAAATGCAGGTCAGAAACACAGAGCATCGAGGCTTGGTCCAGTGAAAACATAAAGACAGGGTAGTCATCATCAGTTAAACACTGATGACTGAAGTCATTTTGACAGGTAAGAACCCCTGTGCAGCACCCTGCACCCTGCTGCAAGGTCACTGCATGCAGGATGGAACTTGTTGAGTGTTGAGTGTTGTCTTACTAGGAGTTTGTTTGGTCTGTGTCTGCCTCATTATACACAGAAAGCAAAGAGTGGGGCTGATGCACTCAGTCAGATGTATCTGTGATGTATGAGTAAAACATAATGCGCATTCTTTATTGTGTCAGGACAATCTTTAATGACCATCATCCCCAGATACACACACACACACTCAACTCAACTTGAGCATGAAATTTCATTAGTGACCATGGACACAGTAGTTTGGAAGAAAATCACATACAGTCCAATTAAGTAGCTTTTGCTTTCCTTTCAAGAGTGAGACGTTCAGATTGCTGTCCATCTCATGTCTGTGTGTTCTGTACAGAGCTGGAATCATGGTGTAGCTCACCTAGCTTAGCATAAAGACTGGAAGCAGGGGGAATCAGTCAGCCTGGCTCTGTCTAATACTGACATCTGATATCTATCTTCTTGTTATGGTCTGAGTTTTCATTTTGCTTCTGTTTGGAGGGTTCTGCGTCCTGGGCCTCTGTTTCTCTCTCCAGTACTGCAGGCTGTGGCTGGGGGGCGTGGCTGACCTACTTTCTGGCTGTGTGCAGCAGGGCACACCTGATGGCACTCTGCAATCAACTCACCTCTCCATAAAGACCGGCTCTGCCTCCACTACTCTGCCAGATAATTCCGTCTCATTCTGTAGTGCCAGGTTCAGATGGCTTTGTCTAGGTTCTCTGAAAGTTCTTCCTGTTCTGATCATTTTTTCTTTTGTGCTCTTTCAGATTGGTGCCTCACCGACACACCTCTCTTGGATTTTCAGCCAGTTTCAGCAGCTGCAGCCTGCAGGGATTACTTTTTTTTCTTGTTTGATTTTGTGCACCTTTTCTGTGTCTCTGGTGAGGCAATAAAGACCTTGTTTAACTGCCTTGATGTCTCCTGCCTTTTTGGGTCCAGCCTAGAACCCAGGCCATAACAGTTCTCCTCTGACTCGAAAGAAGAAAGAAAGCATATTTCCCAAAATGCTCAACTTTTCTGTTAAAGTATTTGTCATAATAATTGTGTTAGTGTGCATCATTCACTTTGGAGAATGCAGTATGCATAATACTTTCTGTATTATCTAAAATAGTATTTTCACATCAATGCAGATGTGATCTGCTTTGCTTCTTTCTTATTTAGTTTTATTAATCATGAAACGATGAGAAACACACATGCTCACATTTGTATTTGCTGACACTGTGCTGTCCTTCTATTGCCAGGTCAGCAACTACGTCCTCTGTGCACTAGCAAGGTCACCAGCAGAGTGAATGTACACAGTGCGACTGCTGGCTCTAAACTGAATCACATACATAGGTCAGGATTACATAATGAGAGGTGAGCTGCTGCACAAGTTATTTATATATATACAAGCACACATTTAATATGGGAATTAAATTGGCACTATGTGCCAATGTTTACAGTTTATTAACACTGTGCAAGTTCACCCTGCTGACCTAGAGAGGCAACCTAAAGCCTAAAGCCTCTAACCAATCAGGACACATGCCATTCCCAGGCAGCAGCAGCCACCAATCATAAAGCAGCATGTGGACAAAAGCACCATTTCTGTGTTTGTCAGTCAAGGATAAAGTTTGGCAGTCGGTGGGGCCAGCTCAGTCAGATGGAACAACCCCACAGCTAGATAACCAAAGCGGCCTTACACAACTGGATCCAGGGTGTGAAGTTAGGCTGTATCAGTGACTTGTGCTCATTTAAGTGGAGTACAAAATGTCAATTCAAGTTCCTCCACAGAGTTAAGTATAAGCATATTATCTTTTCACCTCTTAATTTCCTTCTTTAGATTCCCACTACAGCCGGGACGTAGCATCTGCCACCTCAGCCAAACATTTCCTTTGACCCTGGTGTTTTGAGTTTACTGCTCATGACCATCTTTGTCGGTTACTGGGGCGTGAAAATCCTTTTTTAGATAAAAAGGACAAAGACTGATGTGCATGGTGAGATTAACCTGCCATGGGGCCCCAGGGTAAAAATCACAGTTTGAGCACGGTGCACAGTGTGTTCTACCACCTGGTCCCAAATATGCTGCTGTTTAATTAAAGCACATTAACTTTTAATATCCATGACATGAGCACTGTAATGTCTATAATGTCTTAATGGAGGACTTAAACTACATTTGGACACAGGGAATGCTCTTCAAGAAAAGGCCCAATACCTGGGGGTCTGCAGCCATGTTGCCTGCTTTGTCTGGTTCATAGTATACCCTTCTTTTAACTCATTATTTTGGTTTTTATGCTACATTTACTGTATGGTTCAGTCTGACTGGCCGCATCAATCATCAGGTGTCTGTTTTTTAGAGAAAAGGCTCTGATAATCCCACCGTACAATGCTTGCTCAACACTAAACAGCAGACAGACATAGTTCCCTCAGGTATATTTATATTCAGTATATTTAACCAGAGCTCACTGGAAAGCAGTGTTACTACTGAGGAGTTATCTTGGTGAAACTGATTAAATTTAAAAAAACTACCACAATCAGCTGGCAGCCCAGAAATCACCACTGTCAAGGTGTGTGACTACATGCATGTGTCAGTGTGTGTGGAGAGGTGTGTGTATGTGTGTCTGTGGGCGGGGTGGACATTGGCCGTGATCCATTGTAGGGGTTTGGATGATGAGGGAGTGAGCTAGGACTGGTCGGTGAGGAGAATGATGGAAAAAGTTCAGATGTAGCCTAGTTTGAACGTTGTTTCTAATTAGGGGCAGAGATCAGGGGCTACTAACATTTTAACAATTTTTGCACCAGCTGTAATAGTTCCAGTGTAGACATAAGTTACAACTTAAATCTCACAACTGGCCCTCAGTAGGTGTAAAGTCCTCTGTAAAGCAGGACCTAGGAACCTAGGAGGACGAGGAGGGGAGAATTACACCAGCAACATGTTCTCTGTGACAGCAGAGAAACTAATGTCAGCGTAGCACCACACCATGTTATAAGACTGGTAACCTGAATAAATTAGTGTTGCTACTTAAGTGGACTGTATGTGAATAGTGTTGGCAGGAAAATATATGGGGTTAAATAACTACTCATTTGTTTTCCATTGTAAACTACTGTTATGTGTTTGTTATAACATTACAATTTCAACTGTCCAATAATACAGTGCCATTATATTACCCTGTGTTATAGTTAGAGGTTTAGTCCTCAGTTGCTGTCTGTATGTTTGGATCTGTACTGCAGTGATCTGACTGTCTAAGCAGTTATCTGGGACTGGGTGCATGTTTGATGGTGGAGTTAAAGTGGTCCAGTGTGTTACCGTCACCAGCTGTTAGCAGGTCAGCAGTTCATGTGAGACACAGCACGAGTTAAAATCTCCCATGAAAAGAATGACTGAGGTTTTTCCACAGTGAAAATTTGCTCAGCCAGCGAGCATGGAGCTTATAGATATTAGAAAGAAACATAAAGAAATATGAACACCTGCGAGGATGACAGATGAGATGTTTCTCTTACAGTAAATGTGGTCTGCACTCGATAAAAACTGATTTCAGGACACTGGAGCAATATTAATACGTTTTTACTGCATCCCCGCCCTGCAGCAGCTGTCTGATAAGATGTTATCCAGGTGATGTCTTCATGCAGCAGGTTTCATAGAAAGAAGGAGTGATTTGAAAGTTGTAACTGTTCCGTAAAAGCAGATTGAGTCATCTATTTTAAAGAAGAGAGTGCACGTTTGGCTTGCAGGCGGACGGAAGCGGTGTGCCAATACAGCCATAGCAAATGTTTTTCAATGTGCCATACATAAATAAAAGCAAAATAACAACCATACAGAAAATATGGCCAAAAGAAAGCACAAAGTATATAAAATAATAATTCAAAAGAGTGCGAAAAGTTCAAGTAAAAATAAAATACAAAGCTGATAGAACAGAAGGAGCCTCAACTGTGGGGTTATCTCCTTTGAACACTGAGTAGAGAACCAAAGAGCAAAATTAGAACACATTAGGAATAGAGCGCAAGTTCTAGAGCTCAATCATCGGCACAGAAAAAGAGAAATGTGCTTAACCTGGATTTAAAAATTGCGACAGTGAGGGCACAGCAAAGATCTTCTGGCAGTTTGTTCTAGTTGCAAGCTGCACAACATGTAAATGCTGCTTCACCATGTTCAGTCTGGCCTCTGGGCTGTGCTAGCTGATCTATTTTTATCTAGCTTTCTATTTTATTTACCAAAAATAAGTCAGTAGCCTTTATCAACATCTGCAAAGTGTCACAGTCTTGGCTCTGCAGCAGCAGATGCCCAGCTGTATGCAGTGACAGGTGTACCGTGGATGCTGTAGTCCGTCTGACTGTTCCTGCCTCGTCCTTGCTACTTTCCAAGCCTGCTGTGAAGTGGATTCTTCCCACTGTAAATTCCTCACAGCAAGCCAAGCCAGGCCTCCTTGTTCACATGACCAGGAACACTGTTTGCTATTTCAGCGTGACCTCCAAATCTCAGCACGGGGACAGAAGGACAATGGCTAGATGCATGAATGCACAGATTAATATGCTTGCCAATGCTGTCCCCTCCATCCTGTTCCTTTTCACTGTGGAATGCTGTTGACACTTTCCTGCTTCACTTTTGAACTTGTCAAGTAAAGATGGTGAGATCAATGAAAGTATAAACTAGTCCAAGTATCTTGAGATGATCAAAACCTACACTCCTTTCTGCCGTTTTGACAAGGCTGGATTATCAACTGGGAAAAGAGGACAACTCTCCCAGGGGCCCCCAAAAGGCCCAGGCATGGCAGTTGGATTTGGCCATTTGATTAGTTTGTCAGGGAGTTTCTATCATTAAAGTCAGGCCTGCAACCTCAAGGGGGATGAAAAGGTGACAGTTTCAAAATCAAGCCCTTGCAGGGATCTGACATTTTAGACTGAATAATAAGAACAACATAAAACAAAAATCAATTGCTCAAAACTGATGCACTGGTGCTATTAACTACCGGACTGCAATGAAAAGTATACTGTAAATTCCTGATATAGAGACAGGACTGGTGTCCTCTGCAACTTTTTGATGAAATTATGAGATTTTAATTATCATAATTATTTTACAATAAATCTCACAATTGAAGAATGAAATAAAATCAAAATATAGTATGAGAAAATGGAGAGATCCTCCCAAGCTCTCCTAAAAAAGTCAGACGATCCTCTTTTCAACAAGAAGGAAACAATTCAATACCCTCCCACTCCTAATTTCAGTCTCTTAAGATAATACGAAAAGCAAAGCATATTGTCAGAGTCCAAACACTGAGAGGAATGTATATGTACATAGCTGAAAATGATCTGAGTGCAGTAAAAGTTCCCCTGGTCAATCAAACCTAAAAATCATGACTGTAATATCTGGCAAAATAGAAATAGCTTTTTGAGAAAAATCCTGCTGAAAAGGTGTTAAAGCTGGAGGTTGAAAGGGGTTGCTGGTGCGTAAAATTGAAATATTTGCAAAGTGGGATGGAAACATAGTTTGTATTGGACCTGATGATAAAGGCCAAAGCCTAACTGTCCCTGATGGAGCTAACAGCTGTTTCCATCAGCAGTCAGATATGTTTGTAGATGGAGCCAGAAAATAGACCACAGATAGTGTTCAAGCTGTATGAGAGTCAGCAGCAAGAACAATGCTAACAGACGGGCCATCGGGCCTGTAGATCGCAAATATGGAACAAATTTACAGGTTACATGTGGAAATTACGGTTGTGATGAGACTGAAAAGCAGATGTGCAAATCATATCTCTGTGAACCTTTCTGTCTCTCATAGTGTTGATGTATTATTCAGTGAGATAGCAATGACATTATGATCTCAGAAACACATAAATGGAATCCATTTCCTATGACCCCCTGCAACCTCACCCTGTCAGCCAGGCCTGTTAGGCACAAACATTCACTGAGATGCATCCTTTTTCCAACAGAAGACAGCACTGTCGTTGCCGGTGTATAAACAGCTTATTTTATGAGCAAACAAATGGATTCTAACGACAGCAGACCCAGGCAAGGTAAATTTGCTCACCTTCCTCTTTCCCTGCGATACATTACTGTTCACACACACATTAGCTGCTTCTAACCCAATCTGAAAATTTGTGTGTGACTTTCATGACGGCTATCTCCTCCCCTAAAATTTGACCAAGGGACCCGTTACTACTAGCATCACGAGGAAGTGGTGGTATAATACAATACTAACTAGCAGGTACGGTGGATGTATGAAATCCAGAATGAAATCCAGCCAAAGCTACAAAAAGCTGAGATAGACCAAACCTTCAGCGAGGCTGAATGTTTGAGAACTCTTGCACCAACCTCTCTCCTCTTTCAAGGAAATCCTCTAACAACTTAAAAACACATTGGTGAGATATTGAATGTTGGAGTTTATTATATTGTAATTTGTAATATTTTTCTGAAGGAAAGGATCAGAATACTCCTTGCGTCCCCACTGAGTGGCTTGTGGAGTAAGCGTGCCCTCTAGTGGTGGAAAACAGCCGTGTTAGGGGTTTCATTATCTCACTTCAACAGGAAAACGAGGATTTTAGAGTCCTGTCCCCGCCAAGGGGTCTACATCCAGCTGTGTCAGCCTCCCACAGAGACAAACGGTAACTTACAGCGGCGCCTATGCTCTCTCCTCGACGTGTCATTCAGGAAACTGAGAAGATGGCGCGCTGAGATCCAGTTCCGGGTCACAGGTAGGACGACGGAGGAGAGAGAACCGAGCAGATCCACTTCCAAGGTCCTGAACCAACAATGGCTGCCAGGAGCAGCGTGGTTTCCATCACAGGTCATCAAATTCCAAAGTATGTGTTAATACGTACTGCCAAATAATATCAGAAAAAAACTTTTTTAGATTTAAGTGGTGAATGTTTAATATTTTACGATAAATTCACATATATTGCACAATTCATGCGTTAGTAAATTACAGGTTGCATGCCTCCACCAACCGGTCAAGGTGTAGTGACATCTATGTGTCCACAGACTGTAGTGAAAACTTTTATTTAATAAAAGGTATTAAGTGTATTAGCACAACCAATGAGCATGTGGTGATATGGATGCTGCAGCAAGAAACGTGGATGCTTCAGACATCTTCAATCCGGCAGCACAGATCTATACGATCAGCAGCTTTAAGGTGGTCGCCCACGACTAGTGTCACCAAGGCAGAATCTGACCAAATGTGAAATATGATCACAATCTCCCTCTGTTCCTGAGTTGAATAACGGCCAGAAAATGTTTTCATAGAACATGACATCACAGTGAAGCTGACCTTTGGCCATATTGATATTAAACATCACTTCATTTTTTCCTGAGACATTTATATGAAACTTAGTGAATTAATTCTCAAGTTATGGCCAAAAATGTGTTTTGTGATGTCACAGTGACCTTGATGTTTGACTACCACAATCTAATCAGTTAATCAATGAGTCTGTCGACATTTGTGGCAAGTCTGCACCAATTCCCTCCTGGTGTGCCTGAAACTCTGCATTCACCAGAATGGAATGTTTGTATGCAGACAACATGAAGCCACAACGCCTGCAGCCACAGCTGTTTCCACCGCTGAGGCATAACCAGCCCCACACACATCAATGTGAAAATATTTCAGGGATGGCCATTTCGACTGAAAAATGGATCTACAGTAGATAAAGCACCCTTTCATTGATATTTTTCATTTACTGTAATGGTGCTGAAGTACAAAATGTGGGTTTTCCTTCAGTGCTGAATCATGATATGACTTATTTACAGACAGAAGGTCACATTACCTGAATGATTAATCCAAGACTTGTAACCTATTGATATGATTAAAGTTAATGTAAAAAAAAAACAACAACAGAGGAACTGAAAGCCAATGTTTGAGGGACTTTAATTCTTTTATTAGAATTTCAACAATTTTCTAATGACAGGAATTCATAAAACCAGACAGGTGTTTCTACTGGAGAATATTTTCTGTCTGACTCTTAATACACCAAGAGTGACAGTTCCATCTTTTCTCCTTGTTTTTTCTGTTTTAAATATACAGGAGTAGTAGCAGCCCTGTGTTCTGTGCAGAGCAGCAGGAGCAGAGAACTTAAATATAGAAAACTGCTGTGTGCGATGTGGAAGTTTGGGGTTCACATGGAGACTGCAGCTCAGTGGAGAGGTGGTGGCGGGGGGGGGGGGGGCATTACTCTGTGAGGCCAAGCTTCTTCTTCAATGACTCTGGCATCTCAGGGGGAGGGGGACGGGGCAGGCGGAAGTACACCTTGACAGAGTCATAGATGAACCACTGCAGGGCAGTCAGAGTACCAATCATGATGATACGGGCAACCAGACCTTTCCAGACACCTGAATAGAAAACGCACAGAAACAGATCATCATTCAGGCACATTTCCAACCCCCCAGTAAACTCAGTGGTTCACACCTTACTCTGCACAGGGCAGGGAGCACTAAATCGTTTAGTTTGTCACATAGTTCTTTACTTTTCTACGTGTCTTCTAGTGCACAAGGAAACAAGCCTTTTTAAGCCTGAACCTGGTGCTGAATCCACACCAAAACGTGTTTGACATTTTGTTAATCTCATTTACATGGAAAAATATTAAATACATAACAGAAGTGGGATATATTCTCAGTTTACAGCAAAAATAATTAAGATGGGGATGTCTATTTTGATCAAGAAAAAAAAAGGGTGAATATTTTAAATTTCAGTGTTGGTAGTTCAGTTTTAATGTTTTGGGGGATTTTGAATGACCTGTTAGAGCAACAAATGCTACAGTGTTTTCTTTAGGATGACTAAGTTTATCAGTCAGTTAGTCTCATATCAGCAGCATGTCCGTCCCCCAGGCTTGCAGAACTGGGAGCTCCCTGTCTGCAGAAGACAGGGTTGCCAGTGTTGCACGTGGGCTGGGGGACAGGTAGACTGTTCTCACACGCCAATGACTCAAGCACCTCCAACTGTACAGCCAGAAAGCTGCTGAGGAGCTGTGCACAGGGCACAGCACCCTCCAGAGGTGGATCTAAGGAGCATGTTGGTCAAAGCCCAAGATTACAATATGTTACTGTTGACATTGTCTTGTAGTGTAGATACAGACCTTTGGGACCCAGTCTCTTGAGGACCTGGACAGCAGTGCTGCCCTTCTCCTTGTTCAGCACAGACACCACAGAGTCAGCAGGGTGGGACACAATGGCACAGAATACACCAGCTGCAGACACAGAGCAAACAAACACATCAGAGCACTGGACTCTTTCAACCATCAGAACTAGTAATGTCCTGTTTAGATGTTACTCACCGATGTAACCGGCCACAAAGGTGACCACCAGCTGCTCAGGTTTGCTGCACTCACTGCGGGGCTTGGGAACAACAAACTTGTAAAGCAGCTCCACGGTGCGCTCGAAGCAGGCAAACTTCATCATGGTGTAGGGGATCTGCCTCATCCACAGGGGCACCACACCCTTATAGAAACTAGAGTGGAGGGAAGAAGGAGTGGAAATGTGAGTTCACAACAAAGCATGAAGTGTTCAAGATATCTACACACCAGTTCAATACATTCTTGTACACATGTAAGTACATCAAAAAGCGATTCCATCTTAACTGTATTACTGTTAAGTGCTCTTGTAATAAACAGGCAATACAGAAGTAATAAGTGCTGTTTTAAAGGAAAAAGTCAAAATATATCACCAAAACTAACTGATAAACTGAAAATTACCACACACACACACACACACACACACACACACACACACACACACACACACACACACACACACACACACACACACACACACACACACACACACACACACACACACACACACACACACACACACCAATCAGCAGCATGTCCATCCCCCAGGCTTGCAGAACTGGGAGCTCCCTGTCTGCAGAAGACAGGGTTGCCAGTGTTGCATGTGGGCTGGGGGACAGGTGGACTGTTCTCACACGCCAATGACTCAAGCACCCCCAACTGTACAGCCAGAAAGCTGCTGAGGAGCTGTGCACAGGGCACAGCACCCTCCAGAGGTGGATCTAAGGAGCGTGCTGTCATCAGAAATCCATTTTCTTTTTATTACAACATGACCACCATTACTATATCTGAATAACCCATTATACTTTTCAAATAACTTATCGATAATGACTGATAACTGAATGCTGAGAAATTGTGAGAAGGTATCACACTTACGCCCAGAGTCCCTCCTCTGCGAACATCTTGGGGACACACTGTCTGAGGGTGTTGGCGTAGCCTGGCTGGGTCTGGATACGAACCTTGACAGCCTCCATGGGAGCCAGAGCAATGTCGGCAAAGAATTCTGCGCTGGCTGAGGCAGCCAGATACAATGATGTCCTCCACAGGTAGGTGTTCTCCTATAGGGTGAAACCACACAAATGGTCAGAAAGACACAAATGGCAAGGAATTGCCACTCAAAACATACGCAATATGATTTCAATTCAACTGAATTTTATTTAAATAGAACCAAATCACAACAGAAGTAGTTTCCAGATCATGTTAGAATAGTTACCTGCATAAAGTCAGGGACACTGCACATTATATACAAGATAACAGCCTTAATTTACCAAGAGACCAGCATCTGCATCTGAATTGCAGTTTACGTCCATGTCACTCCAGACTCATGCAGTGAAGATGTTGAATGAATTTAGTAAAAGCCAGTTAAGTGTCTTTTTTGGCAAAAAGGAAATTATGTTGACTTATGTATGATTCCAGGGAGAAGCGACAGCTCTATCTCCTTGAGCCACCCCAGATTAGTTTCACCAATTCAGTATCAGACCAAATGAGAAATTTGGTCACAATCTCGCCTTCTGTTCCTGAATTATGGTGTTGAATAATGGCCAGAAAAGAGTTTTTGCATAAAATTATGTCACGGTGAAGATGACCTTTTGGACAGAAAATGTCTTGATTGTTCTATATACACACACCTTTCCCCACCATTATTTAGTCAGTTCATCTTTGAGCCTAAGTGAATGTTTGTGCCAAATTTGAATAAATTCCATACTGGCATCCCTGAAATATCACAATCATGAGAATGGGACAGACAGGTGAATGTACGCATGTCTGGACAACCAGGAAACATAACGCATATGTTCCTGAATGAAAATAACCATCTCTAACTGCAATCTAGTGAAAAAAAGAATTTGATCAAAGTCGAGTCGATTAATGACAAATACAAGCTGTAACACATTACCAGTTAAGGTTTAAAGTCTTAAAATGTGCCCCAAGCTTTATGATGAACACCTGTAGACATGTGAAGACTAGATGTATGCAACGCTGTCTGTCAACAGCTCTGTCTGAACTCACCTCTCCCAGCAGGTCACTGTAGAAGATTTTGAACACTTCGTAGAAGCCAAACTTGCACAGCCCCTGCATGGAGTAGCCGATGAAGGTGGGAGCCCAGCCCTTTGCCAGGCCTCTAACACCATCTTCCCTTACAGTCACTGAAAAGCCGTTGCCAATGCTCTTGTATTTATCTGGGTTCACCTGAGGAGGTGAAAACAGTGTGAGGAAACATGTAAAAAATTGTCAGCACTGGGTTACTTATGTTCTATGCAGATATTTAGATGTTCCTGGGGTGAGTAGTCTTAAGTAGGCCACTACTTGCACTCTGGTTTTTCCTTACACATGTTTAAGTGCTTGAGGGAATTGCAGTAGAACTTAATTTTGCTGAAAGCACAACTTTCTAGACTGCAATTTAGAGGTTTTAAGATAAGATAAAACTTTATTAATCCCCAGTGGGGGAATTTTTAAACTGCAAACTTTAAACAGGTTCAGAAAACTCCAAGACTTTCTGACAACACCATGACAGGTATCTAGACAAAAATGCAACCTTAGGAAAGGCTGCAGAAACACTTAATGTATAGGTTGCAATGAGCAAAAACAAAAGTAGTGAATAGGGTTTCTCTTCTACAGCCCTTTGAAAGCATTTTGAAGTGATTTCAATTCTGTGCGCAACTACAGCACTGAAGATCATACATGAGGGCCATGGGGCTGAGAGGTTGAAGGAGCTACTGACTCCTTGTTGCTATTGTGAGGTTGACCTTCCATACAAACCTGCAGACGACACTTGACAAGGTCGAGGGGCACCACTGCTGTGTGTGTGATGCCGCAGCTCAGGATACCACCAAAGCCACACAGGGCATAGTATTTTGAGGAGCCAAACTCGCAGCTGACATCCTCTGTGGTAGAAGGGAGGGGACACAACATGCAACATGCAGGATCACATGCAAACAGGACAAAAATCAACACCAAAAACAGAGCCACATAATTGAAGAGTTGTCACGGCAGGAGGAAAACTACCAAACCTTTTGTGAGGACAGTTTGCCTATGTGCCATCTGTGAACAGTTTGAATTCATTGCCAGACCTCTTCCATTATAGATGGCTCTGCCACTAACGTGCCACCATTTATTCAGATAACACACCCAAAATTGATAAAATTATTGTACACAAGTGATTTAAGTATGAACTTTCAAGGACCACAGTGGTGTTCTGCACCACTTTTCTAGAGTATACCACCACGTTTTTAATTTTTCTCCTACTTTACACGCAGCCACTGGTGGTGCAGAACATCACTGCAATTTTGTGAATAAAATCATTTAAGGAAAAACAAGAAGGCTGAGGTGATTGATTGCCACCACTAAAGGTACATTATTGCATTTTACACTCATACCACATGATTTTCTATACCATAATGCCTGAGCCTTATCAAATGTATGGCTTTTAGTAGATATGTCACCTGGCAGTACAAGGTCAATCAGTCAAATGTTAATGAACAATCAATGGCTGTCAGATAATGTCAGCAACATGTGTTGCATATCTCATATGTCATCTATGCATTCAAGTTGTCCTAACAGGCAAACACCTGATAGTGTCAAATAACAGTCACCATTCAGGACATATCATTCCTGGGTCCACCCTGACCTCCACCTATGTGACTCCTCTGCTGTGGATTGAGTGGGGGCTGAGGGCGATGAGGCGGGCAGAATCAGTGAACACATTGGAACACTAGTGCATAATCATGCAGCCACATTACGATCACTCCAACAAGTCACAATCATGGGAATCAATCCACAATGACAGACAACTTCACAACCGAGTTGACGGCATGTCTCCCATGCAAATTGGTGCATTGTCAAAAAAAATAAAACAAAAACAACACTGTTATGGGTGGATGAGGCGAGACGTTAAAAAAAACAAGACACCGAAGACAGACCTGCATTCTGCATTTGACCAGATCGAGAGGAACGACAGCTGTATGTGTCGTGCCACAGCTCAGAATCCCACCAAAGCCGCACAGGACGAAATACTTCTGAGAGCCGAACTCACAACTGTCTCCCTCTGAAGAAACACAGGTGAGAGTCTTTGAACGTCTAACTGTCCAAGAGTATGAACAATCCAGCTGGATAAACAGCTCATCTGTGCTCTCACTTTAAGATAGACTCTGACATGCCAAAAGCAGCACTAGGGAGACAATGTACGGCTGCAAGATTTCAGCAATGCATAAAACATGAACGGATTCACAGAATATGACAAATATGACAATAATAACAAAATCTGCTGTAGAATGCGGAATATTGCTGAATCCAAAAGGTGGATGCAAGGTATTTATCAAAATCGTCAGGGTTTTCCCTTTCATTTTAAGTGATCATTTCACAGCACTTAAGCCAAGTGAACAGAAAGAAAAAACTACACTCATATGTTTAAGTGTCTCGTGTTGAGGAGGTTCTCTGAGAGCAAACTCTTTTTGACTCTTTTGAATTTTGCCTTATTGAAATGTTATTCATCCACCTCTTCGACACTCTTCCTGGTGACACACTGTCCTAAAACTGTGAAACACAGAATTAAAAAAGGTAGGACAAAACACTTTGGAAAAAATTGAAACAGATTTCATAGGACCCTACAAGTATACTTTAAGATGGCACTTTTACCAGTGTCGCCCTTATGCAATAGATCGTGGTATTACTAGCCTACCTGCAACTGTTTGTCCTGAAAACAATGCCATGTAACCCCTAGAATATCGCTCTAGTCATATCAAATTTGATCCACTCCAATGTTACAAACAATTAAAAGTGCCACTGCTGCTGTTATGAGCTAGCTCTGCAGTCAGGGTAAAGCGAATCTCATAAAATGCAAAAAGGACAAATAGTGAACATGAGGGCATCATGAAATGGGTGCATGACCTTCATTTCACAACCTGGTGTTTTCATACAATGTTTAAATTAATCATTTTAAAACTCCAAAATATGATAACACCTCTCCAACAAATGGCTGATCATTGACTGTGGGGGTGAAGAAGTTCAAGGCTTGTAGCTAAAACCTGCTGAGCACTGAAGACTAGTTAACAGATATTTTACAAACTTCAATGGGAGAACTGAATATTTGTTACTAAACGGTTAGCATTACAGTTTGATGTCAAAGCATTTTTTTCAAGCCTTTGGAACAAGTTCAGGCTAGGACAATTTGTTCTCTACAACCCCTGAAATGCCCATTGTCAGCGATCGAATGGATTTCTGAACCAGTGTTCCATTATGTAACAAAATGACAGATCTTTACTAAAAGTTTCATTCATTTAAAATTCAAAAACGTTATCTGAAAGAAAGTGCGACACGGCAAATACAGTTTGCTGCAGTGCAAAGTCAAGATGCCACTTTGTCCTTCCTTGTCCTCCACAGGTAACGTTAGCTTACATGCAGCAAAGGCCTGGCAGCTAACTGTCTCAACTACCTCATACTTTGTCATTCATACCAATTAAATGCGTTTAACCGTGACGTTCAACATGCACCAAAACCACTGTACCTAACGCTAAATGTATCTATGCAGAATTAGGCAGTGAAGTTTGCTACAAGTTGGCGAATCTGGTCGGCTAGGCTAATGCAGCTAACAATAGCACTTTAGCCTGCCTTCGGACTAACGCCGGGGTTACCGTCTGCGGTGGCGGCTGCTGCTAGTCTGCGGTTCCTCTGTCCATGAAGGCTCTGTTGGGGTTCTTCCACTTTCTGCAGGGAGAACAAGGGAGCGCTGAACGGGTTGGCCCGGGCCAGCTGCGTCAAAGAGGTCGGGTACATGGTGGTGTCCTGCCTGCTGGCGGAGCTGCGGTGCAACGACCAACAAGTTATGTTAGGTTCCAGCTAACTGGCAGCGGTGACTGGCAACGCAATCCACCTCCACCGACTCTCTCTCTTTCTCACACTCACTCACATGTCACGTGCTGGTTAGCTTACTTTGACGTCTGAATGACCGTGAAAAGGAAACGCTAACCTTAACATTGACGCTACTGAACACATAGCTAGTACTAAGCTGGCTACTCAAATAATAATGTAACGTCCACACAATTTACTGGAAACTGCTATTAATTATTTGTAACACGAACCTAAAACTCCCAAAGCTGTCTGTCTGTTCTTTTCTAGCCAAATTGCTATGCTAACTAAATTACGTGCTAAGCTAACTTGACCGCTCCAAGGTGGAAGGTCACAGAAGACGGGAGAAGTCGCGTTAACGATCAGGATAGATCAGTTCCGTAGAAATACGTGCTTCATAAAAGGACTAGGCTATGTAATATTTAATATATACATGTTATTAAATGAATAATTGCACTCACTCTGTCAGTCTCTTAAGATGGCGCCTCCGCTTGGCTGCAACCGGCTGCTCGGAGAGGCCGAATGTCCCCGCGGTATAGCGATTCGTCCTTTCGTGACGTCACCGAGAAGTCTGGGCGGGTCCGTCGGCTTATCTGTCCTGTAAGAAAACGCGCCAGAGCTTCCAATCACCACCTCTGGTCCAATCACGAAATTGGTCTATGGCTAAATTAGGGCGGTGCTTCTTCTTAACAAACGTTAGTGTTGACCCTCTCAGATAAATGACTGTATGTGTTGCACGCATATAGAGGAACGGTGTGTATGTGTGAGAGAATGACTCCTTACGACAAATCGCGGGAGGAACACAAAGTGGATTACCTGTTGACCGCTGTTTCTATTCCTGTCCTCAGTAATGCGGTTCAGAGCGACGCCCCTCTAGAGATGATCACTAAGTGATGTTGCAGCACACCTGAGGTGTGGTTGGAATTGTGTGAAACATGGGTGTGGAGATACTAAACTGAGGTGTGAGGTCTGCACTTCTTATTAGGATAATTTATTTTGTTTGTGATGCAGATACAAACATCAGTTTTTTAAGGCAAACCAAAGTTGGGGGAAAAAATCAAAGCTTCAGCTGTCCTTTCTGCATTATGTAACTAATCTCACTGGACTGAAAATGCTTGGACTTGGAAGGCCAAGAAAGCCTTCCCAGACAACTGCTCGTAGAATTGATAGAGAGGCAAATCATACTCCCCGTCTGACAACAAAGGAAATTCATAAAGATTTCACAGCCTCTGCACTGGTCAACTGTGCAGCAATACCTGCACAAATATGATCATTATGGAAGATCATCAAAAGAAACCAGTTCCTGGATCCTCACCACAAAATTCAGCATCGGAAATTTGCAAAGGAACATCTAAGCAAGCCCGATGCATTTTTGGAAACAAGTCCTGTGGACTGATGAAAAAATAGACTACTAAAATAGACATCTTTGGCCACGATGAGGAAAGGTATGTTTGGAGAAAAAAGGGCGCACAATTTCATGAAAAGATCACCTCGCCAACTGTCAAGCATGGGGGTAGATCGATCATGCTTTGGGTTTGTGTTGCAGCCAGTGACACAGGGAACATTTCACTGGTTGAGGGGAGAATGGATTCAATTAAATACCAGCAAATTCTGTAAACAAGCATCACACTGTGCAAGAAAGCTGAAGCTGAAAAGAGGATGGCAACTACAACCATATAACGATCCTAAACCCCTCAAAATCTGCAATAGACTACCACAAGAGGACCAAGATGAAGGTTTTGCAGTGACTCTCACAGTCCCCTGACTAAACATAATTAGAAATCTGTGGATAGACTTCAAAAGAGCAGTGCATGAAAGACAGTCTGAAAATCTCACCGTGAAAATCTCCCAAACAAGCCTAGCTGGCTACAAAATACATTTACAATCTGCGATGCATGCCAAAAGGGGTCATCTTTCTTATAGTATCAAAGAAATGAATCAACTTCAACTTCAAGCTTTCACAAAGTGAAATCGGTAAGTATAAGGTACAAACTCAGACTTACGAAGCTTCAATTGTCTAAAAAAGTATATTGAAGTTTTGGTGCCTTGAAAATCTTACAATACACACACATATAACATCCTCGTGAGAAAAAAAAATGCTCTTACAGGCGCAGTAACAACATAATAGTTTATTGAGTGGATATTCAATATTTGTGACAGTGAATACATCATTAATAGAATATACAGGGAAATAGTCTTTTATTAGAATAGAATATTAAGAAAATATTGGTGTAAGGTCTAAGAAGATTTAGAAGCATTTGGATCTTATTAAGAAGCCTCTCTGTCTCTTTTAAAGTACAAAATTACAGTTTCAAACTCAATCTCCAAGGCTGTTAATGACTAACAGAGACAGACAATAAGGCAAGGTCTCAAAAAAATAACAAAAATCTCAACCACACACACACACACACACACGCACACACTCATACACTCACCATGAAAGTATGACATAAAAAATGAAGATTGTAATAAAAATTGAGTCCACACATTTCTAAGAAAGCTACTGTTTTTCTGAGAGTTGAGTTGTGGCTTGCTTTGTCGAAACCTCACAGTCAAAGATCAAGAGGGAGTACTGTCCTTTCACAAAGTGTCATGGAGATCCTTGAATTGTCACTGAAATGGCCACCTCTCTTCTTTTAAGTGACTCACTGAAAACTGGTTTTGAAAAAAGTATGAAGGAAAAAAGATCAAATACTGAGGAAAAAAGGATGTCAGAGGTAATTTCACAATGCCTGTGAACGAAATGGCTTCAAAGAAAATTCACACACAAACAGTATATATATATATATATATATATATATATATATATATATATATATATATATATATATATATATATGACAGACACTTTCCTGTGCTCTCTATGCTGTGCTGTCACTGGCCACTTCTGTGTCTGGGGCAGCAAATGGGTTGATGGTGTTGGTCTCCATGGCTTGGTAAACCAGGAATAGGAAAGCAGCCACAATGGCCAGCAGGAACAGCTTTATCCACAGAGACATGCCGCGGGTCGCTGCTTTGGTCTGACCTGCAGCGGGAGCCGCAGACAGATGCCTGGAAGAGGAGGAGGAGAAAGAGGGAGCGGAGGTAGAGGAACTGAAGGAGGTGGAGGGAGGCAGGCTGGTGACTCTGTTGACAGTACGGCTCTCTGTGTAGGACGAGGATGAGCCGGTAATCTTGGTGGTTTTTGGAGAGACGATGTCATCCCACAAGTCACTGGACTTCACTGGGCGATCAGCAGCTCCTCTAATGGGTCGTCGACAGGTGGCACTGCAAAAGACAAGGATTTTACAATCATTGTTTTCTGAGGCTGAGATGAACTGTTTTAGTCTCTGAAAACAGCCAACAATCACTCTCACATTGACAGGTCATCCTGCAAAGAGCTCACAGAGAAAGAATTCATCATTAGTGATAGAGGTTGGCACTACAACTAGGCCTCATTTGTTATAGATAATGAATATGTGGAGGGAGGACTGATGCTGCGTGGTCCCTACATTTCACTCACCTTTTAACGAGGAACTGATCTAATTCACAAAATAGATCAAATATATCTGTGGCTCATACTGACATGCAAGCCAACTTATAAATGATCTTGCACAAATGTAGGCCTATATATTGATTATACAGACCGCTTAGAAGATTGATTTTACAGTTTATAATCAGCAGATGGATTTAACAGTAGTTAAGCCTTTGAATACAAAATCAAGTCTATATGATCACTCAGTCCTGCGGTTGTTCTACTTTGCATCACAAACTGCTTTTACTGGTAGCACAGCATTCCCTTGTTCATAGTGAGAGTGGAATGCACAGAGAACACAATTAGTAATGATTAGAGATGGGACAAATGGAACTGTGTGTCTGGGTGCACAATACATGAAGAACAACAATTAAACCAAGGGGGGGGACTTCCTACACTGCTGGGTACAGCTTCACTTGTTGCTAGATTTGTGAAATTCTACTATTTTCTGCTATTTTGTTTCCAACGTCCATCACCTGCTGCTTGTAACACCCGAATTTATTAATGAAGTGCATCTTATCTTATTTGCTGGAATATCACAAATGAATACCTTGGACATTTGACAGCTGGTTGAAAACATTTCATTAGGCTCTGGTTATTTGTAATTGGTCCTTGTCCTTACGTTTGACCATTTTTTAGACAATAATAAAGCAGAAACAGATGACATTGGTTACTTACGTGATTCCTGTTGGACTGTTGATGTCATTGGGGATAAGCTCCTTCAAAACATCATTCTTCTCCAACTTCAGAGTTTGGTTGCTGGCTGTGATCTTCTCCACCTAAAGACAAAGCAACCATTGGGAGCATTATTTTAGCAACAAACACGATTGATTTAGAATATGTGTCACCAGGGAACTTCAGAAAGCTTTTTTGTTCCAGATTCCAGTGTAAAGGGACAATGCCAATCACCTGTAGGTGCATGTTTAGACCAGCAGAGGGCCTCCTGCCTGACAATAGACACATGTCATGTGACCACTTCAAACTAGGACCACCGCCTGGCGTTTGTATGCCTCCACCAACCAGTCAAGTTGCATTTACATTCACGATACATTCACTGGTAATATATGTAGTGAAGATTCTGAATGAATTGAATAAAATGTATTAAAGGCTTTTGTGGTGAAGTTCTCAATTTATTCACATGTATTATTCAATTGAATAATTTCTGGTGAAAAACATACAGTCTTCACTTATAGACTGTTCTTGTAGAGGAGTACAGAGGACTGATAGAGAGTTTTGACACAAGGTTTCCCCCATGAGGGAAAAAGGAAGAGCTTGCTATAACTAAATACACTTGGTATAAATGGGGTCAGTGATTAATTCCAGTGTATTTTTAATTCTATGCACCATGGCTGCTCATCTTAAAGATCCAGTGCTTGGCTCAGGTTCCTGAGACTCCAACACAAGATTAAAGCAAATGAATCTCAATTCAGGTTGAAATCTTACACCACATCTACACCAGCCACACTTCTGCCACATTTTTCTGATAGACTGCATTTCAATTTCATTCAGTACAGCTGTCTACGCTGGTCACACAAAGGCTCTCTCCTGATAGCTAAACTTAGTATGACACCATCACTTCCTAATGACTGCTGTACACCTCTATACATCTTTATTCTTTCTTTATTCTGCTGAGTGCACAGCAGCAATGTGACAGAGCATATCCAGTATGACATTAACAGAGGACTGAAGCTGTGACTAATGGGTTAACTACATGGCCCATATACTGAAGACATGCGCAATCAACAAAACCACAAACAGGTAAAGGAATGTAACAATGAACCATCCCACCAACTGTGGTAAGATGCCTCAGGTTAAAAAATCAAAAGCAGTGTATTGTGTGCAGGATTGTTAGCTGAACAGCTAAACATAAAACTTCACATTTTCAGAGTCTTGTTCACCACCGTACAATACACCTTTCCCCTCAATTCATCACCAATGTGCTGACTGACTGATGTTGAGTGAACAGACCCAGTCGTAGTGAGTGTACTGTTACTTGAGCTATTCAACCATTGTGGCTACACCGAATGTGGTTCTGTATAAAATACATTTTGGCAAAGACAGGCGACAGACTAAGACAAAAGGCCAACCTCCAGCAGAGACGTGTTGAGCAGAGTCACTGGCTTGTGAAACAAATCCTCACTGGTTTTGGGAGGACAAAGCCCCAGTTCTTCCTCTTGGAGCTACAGGTTTCAAACATAAGGTGAGCAGGCAGACAGTTTCTTTTAAGAGAACTTTGCTGGATTTCAAACCACAGCAGACAATGAGTGTTTAAACCCACCTGTCAACGCTGGGTCAGTATGCTGTAAACAAAGCTTGTTTATGTCAAATGGAGAATCTGACAATCACCCCGTTACACAGTGATTGGCCAGGTGTGTGCTGATGTGAGAGTAGACAGAGTTTACACTTCTCTCTCTCACTTTTTGTCTTTACAACTAAGTGCAACACAATGAATGCCTTCAAGGAGAGATAGTCTAGAAGTGTGTGCCGTTATTTATATGATCCATCTCATTAAAACTACAAAGTCACACAAAACTAAAACGAGATCTCCAACAGACGACCAGGGAAGCACAGGGTTCTGTAACTGGTCTTCCTGACCACTGGATCGGGCTTCAGTTTGTTTTCCATGCTGGACTCTGAGGCAGCCACATCAACAAATCAAACAGCCCGAGAATTTGCAATGAATGGCACCAAGGAGTGATACAGGAAAATAACTGGCAAAGAACCAGACACCTCCAAAAGTTCCTGATGGCTGTGCTAGTTTTTCATTTGAACAAAGAAACAGGTGAAATGTAGCTCATTTGTGACAGTTAGCCTTGAAGAAACAATGTATCCCTGAAGGGGAAGCACTCATCCTTTTTACACTGGAACAGACTTCAGAATGAACACACTAGTTAGTCCATGCAGGTATCTATGAGTGAACAACAGTGCCTCCCAGTGGCCACAGCCCAGAGCTACCTGACTAGGTCTGGATGAGGTGGAGCGACGTTCAGCCCGAGCTGGACTGTCCAGCCTGTGGTGAACCTTCCTGTTTGAGTGCAACTGGACCTGGTCTGTCAATGCGGGACTGAGATCCTCAGGCACTAACTGCTGGGACAGGAAAACCAGGAGATAAGGACAGAGGGAGGCGATGATTATGGGAAGAGAAAGGGCAAGTGAGTCAAAAGAAGTGCAAAGAGTAAGACAGAATGAAGGATGAGCTGGAGATTTCACGTCTGCTTTTTGGCATCTTATCATTGAACGGGATTTATTAAGCCTGACTGGAAAACTCATATGGAAATGTTTTAAGTCAATTTGAACCAGATTCTTAGGTTAGAAGAAATCTGGCCTTTTTGTCTCTTGCAGTTGTACTGAATGTTGATATCACAAAGGCTGCAGAAACCGTTGCACATAGCATTCTCTGTTGCTGATCTCTCTGGTTGATGAGTTTTGTGTTCTGACTAGAATTCTCTAAGGCTAGGTGTGAAGCAGGTTTACAGAATCAGAATTGGGTTTATTGGCCATTTATGTGTGCACAAAAAACTGAACAATGACAAAGATCCATGACCCGAGGAGAAAGTGGACAGACTGTGGGTTTGGACTGGGTGTGGGACTGAACACCAGTGACTTTAACCAGTTCAAGTGTGGATGTGCAGAGGAATGGTTAGGGGAGGGATAGTATTCACCGCTCTATGGGATAACCTCCTGGATCTGCGCTTTACTTGCAGGACAGGCTCTTCATCATCATCTTCCTCATCCATCAATTGGTTTCTCTACACACATGGTACGCACATACCAGCAGACAATGAGAATGTCACTGTTTGACTTGTAGCCCACTGATCACCATTTATGTGTGCTTTACCTTCAGTCCAGATATTATTTAGTTCATACCAATATGTGCTGCATCACCTCTGCATTTAACGCTGTGAATGTTATGTTTTGATGTTTGGGAACGTGCTGGCTGAGTTCATGAGAAGATCAGACATAAATGATGGCTGTGACAGTTCACCCTGCTCACTTTCATGCATCTGATATTTCACATTTAATGATTATGGTTGAACACACAAAGACAGCCAGTATCCATGTCCTGGACACAGCACAGTGTCTGGCAACATTATGGAAAGGATCCCCACAGAACTACCTTTTTGTTACAGAGCAAGATCCTTTCGTTTAACCAGAAACAGCCATTATAGACTCTCACCAAAGCAACACACTCCATTCACAGACACATTTTATCACTGAAACACACACAACTCCATCCTTACATAAACAAAAAGAAAGAAACCCTTCATTCACTGCGTCCGGAGAGGAGCAAGACTAACTCTGGAATTATTTTCAATTGACTTTATGAACGGAGAGATAGAAATATTTTGGATTTCCATTGATTTTCCAGGTTAAAAGAAAATGTAAATACTTGACACTGGAAACTCTGTTTCTTCTGACTCCCATCCATCATTCAGTGTATCCGCTGCAGCGTTACTGCCCCCCACCCAATCCAAACAATACTTCTCGTAATCAAATGTCTAGATCTTTAAAAACATTTGATTATATATTCAACTTTAGAACATTTGTTGACAGCCTGAGGTTGTAAGGGTGTAGATGTTGCTGTTGCAGTGCAAGAGTCTGAAACATTTGTCAAAGGGTCCGAATTTTTCTATGCAGACACTGTGGGGGCCAGACAATTATTACTGTTTAATATTTACACTTTATGATATTCACATTTTTGGAATTCATCAATATTCTGTAGGCTTTGCAAATGTATGTTTGCACTGTGACTGCCAATTTCCCATCCCCCTACACACATTAGCATGTTGATTTACACAAGGAAAGGGAAAAGCAACAGAGGAGGGACACTTCCTCTGGGATGGAGAGAAAGCCAATAGGTAAATGTAGAGTAGACAGAAGTAGCAGGAGGAAGAATACAATGAAAAGAAAAACATACACAGCCAACAACCACTGCAATGCAGCAACATTACAAAGTACTACAAATAAAGAACTGAAACAT
Source organism: Chelmon rostratus (assembly GCF_017976325.1). Lineage (NCBI taxonomy): Eukaryota > Metazoa > Chordata > Actinopteri > Chaetodontiformes > Chaetodontidae > Chelmon > Chelmon rostratus. The sequence continues at coordinate 613,902 of NC_055679.1, forward strand.
ACAACCAAGAGTTGCAAGATAACACTTTCAAAAGAACTAAAAATGCGTCAAAATCTTCTGAAGTAAAGAAAAAAAGATTCCTGGTTAAGTACCCAACAATCTTTGCAATCTGCCCCTACCAAGAGCAACAAAGAAAAACACAAATGAGGTTGAAGCAAATTTTAAATTAATCCAAAAGAAATATCCACACAACACTATTTCTTTTACATAAACTCAATTAACTGCTTTCACTTAACGTGATCACATCAATGGGAACAGTCGAACATGTCATCCATGTATAAAATGCTGAAAACCACCAGTGCTCTTAAAGTACAGTTCATAACTACAAATGGGGGGAAAACACCTGAAAACACACAGTTCCTCCTTCACAGCTCACATTAGGTCATTGTTGGCAACCCCCCCGGCTTTCACATGCCTCTCGGCCCTCAAGGCCAAAGCTCAACAGGTGCACCGTCACAGTCTGAACAGCAGGAGGCGCTGCTCACAATCACAACCAGAGAAGCAACCAGCAACACACTGCATTACACAACTCACATGAGGGAAATTAGTTCATGCTGCTATTTCCCAAAAGTGGCTGTTCAAACACAGACTTAGATGACTTGGACTTTGGACTATTGTAAATATCTTCTACACAAAATTTAATTGCAGGGTGGAGGGTTTAATTAAAACAATGACAGCTGTAAAGAAAGGTGGACACTAAAATATCAGACGAAAAAGGAAGTGAGAACAAATGGGTGAAGCACCGAAGCGCTGAAGAAAAAGTCTGAAGGAGTCCAAAAGCATCCGGCGCCTGCACGGCAGCAGCTAATCCACATCATGTGCTTCAAGTCTGACATGCAGCACTGATACACTGAACCAGGAGGCTCGCACTGAGCTGGGTGTGACTGTGCGCCTATAAAGTGAAAAACTGCTTCCTTTGCCAGCGTTAGAGGAAACTGTATAATCAGCCCCAGCTGGGACGTGTCCCATCCCACCTTCTTCAGCACATACTACACAACACTTTCTGAACTGCAGCTCAGATAGTGGAAAAACTGCTTGAACTGATTCTCAAATGGGCCATTCTGCTCTTTTACTTCTGTTACATCATGTTTTGATGCTAATAGTTATACTTCTACTTTACATTTACAGGATACAGGACTTTTACTTGTAAAGTCCACACTGTGGTAATGCTACTTTTACTTGACTAAAAGAGCTGATTTTCTCAGACAGGTACATGTTACTGTAATGGATTTTGCTGATGGGTATTTCTCCTAGCTGTTACAGGCATTTATCTACCTTCATGGCCTCTGCATGTTTGCTTTTGCAAATCAATTTCACCTGATATTATTCACGTTAGAGATATTACAGTAATCAGCCAGGCTCCCGTGCCACTGTGCCATGCATTTAACTATAAGACAGGTCATAAACGTTTATTACCTGACAAACAGACATTTGATATATTACTGAGGTCTTCAGCTGAATTTGGCATCATGTTTCACTCAGTAGAACTCTGATTTAATAATTTAGCAGTAATAAAAATGTGTAAACTAAGGCAGACAGGGAATTATCCGGCAAACATAATTGTTTATTCACTTAACATGGAGCTAAAATTACTAACAAATGATGCTGAATTTTTGTAGAGGTGTAATGTTACTGCAGGCTCAGCCTGTTAAATTTAAAACTTTGTTAACAGAACCAAGCAAGCTGTGCTGAGTCCACAAAGACTTTGAGCTACTACAAAATTTTGGTAGACAAACTTAACACTGTATTCACTGAAGGCAGCTTAAAACCAGGAGTATGAAACAAAAATATTTAGTTGTTTTTCAAAAAACTATTGTCCTTAAGACATATGAAGCAAGCCACATGACATGCTCCAGAGAAAGGCTCCACTTCCACACTGGATTTTTAGCTATTGTTGTTACAAATGTCAACGGGATTTTGAATGACATTTTTCATTCTTGGGACAGAGCCGGAAATTCTGGTTTCACTTTAGCTCTCTGTTAAAAACAGAATGATACACACTGGTCCGAGGCCATCACCCAGCTGGTGTGCCATATGACTGAGATTCAAATACTGACCCTAAGTGTCGTAGGAAAAGAAAAAGGATCTTACTCTCAACAAAAAGGTCTCTCTGTAAGGATAAAAGTTTCAAAGCTGCCAGGGTACCAAAAGCAAGTAAAAGCAACTACCATCCCTAATCACTACACAAAGTAACAGAGGGTGACTCGTTACTTCACTCACATTTTAAATGCATGGAGCTGACATATGCTAAACACAACTGCTTTAATTGCTTTTCACTTTGAAATTTAGCAGGGAAAATCTGCACACTCGACGTGGTGTGAATACATGTTGGCATGCTTACCAAATTCTTTTTGCAATGTTATGTAAATGTTTATTATTTTGGAGATTTGTGACTATTCAACTGTGTGACAATCAGCAGATTTAATATTAGCTTTTGCTTTTGATTTCAAACTAAAGTCAGAAATCTGTGAAGAAATTCAGTGGTTGGTCTGCTTTGCCTTAATATTACACCCAAACCTCTCAACACTAGACTGTACCAGATCCAGACAGAGAGCCATCTTTTCAGGCGGCTTCGGTCTGGTTGTTTAATCTGCACTAGAGTTCGAGCGATAGCTTTTACAACAGCCCAAGCTAACGGAACCAAAAACACATCAGAGCTCATTCTACTTACCTTTTTGTATATGTAGCTGTTCCTCGTGAGAACGTCATACTAAACATGGGTAAGGAGTAGGGAAGGCAGTGTGTTTGCTGTCAGATATCATCAGATAACACTGGCCTTTCACAGATGTTGCCATATGAAATTCATATGCAGTGAATGTCAGCACGGATTACTGTAGCACACAAAACTGTCAAAGGTGGCAAACTGCAGGTGTTTCAGATGGGAAACATTAGCATTTGCTTTGAATTATAGGCTTCTTCAACCAGGAAATATACAACTCCTCTATCATTCAGGTTTAGTCAACATCCAAACTACTGCTATCTTAGACATTAGTGAATTTTAATTTGTTGAACACTGGCACACCTTTCGTTTAACATTTCATCAGCTGAGGAACTACAACAGCAGCAGAATGATTCATATGGTAGAAACAAGCTCTAATATCATAATCGTCACGGTAACAGATAGCATACTGGAGAATGGTCCCAAGAGGTCCTCTGGTTGTGGACAGGCCATCTAGAGGTGTATAAACTGATGTACTGACTTGTTATCACTGTGAGGAAATGAACCCTGAAGATGAAAAGCTGTTTCTTACCACGTGATTGTGAGAGCTGCGGGTGGTGACAGTCTTCCCTCGGCTCCTCAGCGGTCTCTCCACCACTGGAGCTGGTTCAGGTTCTAACACAGGCTCTGGCTCTGGCTCTGGCTCTGGCGCTGCTGTCACTTCTGACAAAACACAAGACAGTCTGAGATTAGTGTATGTAAATGAGTTGGTTTCTTTCCCTTCAGGCAGCCATTATGTTATTATTATCCATGATTTGTACTGAAATGAATGGAAACCTCAGTACCAATCATTCACCTACATTTTGCTGTCAAAGATATGCTGTCTCACTGTAATACACGCAGGGACTCTCTCCATCCTCGCTCACTCAGTGTTTTAGCTGGAGTTCTTGTCAGCACAGCTCACAAAGACTTTTTGGCCGCTGACTTGAAGTAAGACTTTTCATTGGCAATGTGATACAATTGCATTACACAACACTGTTTTGTTAAACAAATAAAGGCAATACATTGTTAATGTATATAATAGCGAGTTACCTATTTGCAGCAAGCTTCAAGACTCTGCAAGTTGGTTTTCATACCGGACTCCAACAAGTGGCTGCCTAATAGTTAGGACGTGAATTTGAAAATGTGCGCTTTGCTTTGGAAATGTGCTGTTAATAGCTGGCAACACCGTACAAACTCACCGCTATGTTTCCTAAACAACATTCCCATACAGTTCACCATTGTGGCAGTACATGATAACACATTTGTCCTCTGCAAAAGCATTTTCTAGCACTGTGAAACTTACATCTACTGTAGCCGTGCACATATAACCATTATGAGTAGTATTAACACTGTTCTTACCATCCTCCTTGTCACTGTACATATCTGATTCAGAGTTGCCATTGTGGTTGACTTGTATCTCTGTGAGAACCAGCTGTGGCAGTGGCGGCTGTGCAGGACCATCATCCAGCAGCCTCTGCAGTTTCTTCTCATACAGTTTACGGGTGGATGCTGGGTGGATGAGCAGAGAGAAGAAATGTAATGAAATACGATGAATACGATGATGTAACACGATGATGTAGCCTCTTCTGGACGGAGTACTAGCTTGTTGGTGGTTTTGGTGGTGTTTTTTCTAAACTTACTGAGGGCTGGGCAGTAATTCAGTATTATCATTCTAAAGAGATGTTGTGGTTTACAGTCAACAGTACTCACATGTGTACGTCAAAATGTGCCTATTCCTATAAAGGAGTTTATATATAGTTATCAGTGAACTTGTGGACAATCTTGCCCCACTCTACCCATTTCATCATCTTACAATCACACATGCTCTGCAGAGAGAGAGGGAGAGAGACATTTGCTCAAGGTACTAGTACTTTACTTGATTACTTTTCTGCTACTTTATACTGATACTATTATTTTGCAGATTAAGGTTATTATTACTAACATACTATTAAAAAAAAGATTATACATTTTAATTTATTATTATAGATTAAGACACCCAGTAAGTAAGAAAATAATGAACATGAGCTCCATCTTTACTAGCTGCAACGTTAAAGTGATGGACACATTACTGCATCAATAACTAGAATCCAGAAATTTAACCCCTTGACGCCTGAATTTATTTAGAATTATATTTAAAAAATAATTCTTTGTGTTTTTGCTTTCAAATTGATCCTAAATTAAGAGGAGTTTGTTAATTTTTCTGTAGCACATACAATATAAATTTACGTGGGTTCACCAACTAGAACAGGGTTCAAACAAACAGTATATGTCCACTTTTTCAATGCTTAAATGCAGTAAAAACATATTTTTTGTGTATCCAAATTTATTTATTTCATCAAAACAGCCACAAAGTTGGCTTACAACCATTACATTGTAACAACAATTAGAACAGGGGTTCTTTCACTTTGACCGGTCCGACGAGAAACCAGTGCTTGCAAAGGTTCCTAGGTGTGTGTTGAATATGCACAAACCGGCATTAGAGGAATGCATGTGCGATCCGGCTGCATGTGGATTAAAGCGGTATGATGCGAATTCGCGACAAAAGGTGTTAAGGGGTTAATTGATAATATTCTGAATGCATTCTGCACTTGCAATTTTAGAACTTTAAGTATTTTATGGTGCTAATACTTCTGTACTTTTACTTCAGAAAAATTCTGAATGCAGGGCTTTTACTTGTAATAGATTTACATTGTACATGCAAGTCAACACTCAATGTAATCACACTTGAACCTCATTCAGTTACATACATTTCAGCATTTACATAATGAGCTGCAAATAAGAATGGAAGAGTGGCTATTGTGTTTTGTTCATTTCTCCTCCATCTTCGGTACGATTATTTATCATTATTAATGCTTTAGTAATACTCATTGGTCTCATATTTATTCTTTTTATGTTATTTTCTTTATAGCTGAAAAAAAATGCTTAATGAATTGCCTTGTGGGCTGGATCGAATGGTCTCACGTGGCCCAGAGGCCAGACGTTGCCCACCCCTGCTATAGATAGTTCACATTAAAAGCTCCCTCCTGCATGGTACACTTTGATGTGAAAAATCTGAAGGACGTGTTGAGCTACATCGACTGTAGAAAAAACTGAAAAACTGAAAAAAAACCCCAGCAAAGTACAGGATTTTTGAATGAAGCAATCATTGGACTCAGCAGTTGTTAAACAGAGAAAGTGATAAGTGTGGTAAGTATGACATAACTGTTGTTCTCATGGAATTAGTGCCGTGCTAAATGTATTTGTGAAATGCCTTTTATTTTTTATTTGTTTGTGACAACTGCTGTCTGAGACTTGGCTGATAAGATAAATAAGAGATGGCTTTACTGATCCCACGCCAGGTCATGTCAAATCCACTTGTGAATTCCATCACCTGTGTGCAGTGTGTAGCACCAACACACCACGTCTGAGTGTGTGAAGTACAGTCATCTGTGTGCGGAGGGCAGATGTCAGCTCAGTCTTTAACCTCATATGACCCTGTTGCTGTCTCTAATGTGAGCACTCACCCACAATCGGCCCCACGTCCACTCCGTGCTTGAGCAGCTCATCCTTCAGACCCTGGTCGGTCAGAACGGTCACATCCAGCTCGTCGGGCCACACCTTGTCTGTTTTCCTGGTGGCTTTCTGTGAGAGGAGGACAGCGCAGATTCTCTTAAAGAAAATCATCCAAATTCAGGTGAGGGGCTGTCACAGATTTATTCTTGTCCTGAGGCATGTAATCACCAAGTATGACAGATAAAAGTCAGACAACAGACAGGTTTGTTTCCCGGTTTCTGCACTGCCTGCTAAGATAATACAGTCTTCGCATGCGACACTCTCTCAGTTAAAGCACAACATTCACAAAAAAAATGGTTTCTCTGATGCTAACGAGGATTAATGGAACATTTCTGTCCATTTCTACAGCACTTTGTCTTCTCTGGAATATGGAATGATTCTGTTTTCAAGCATTGTGAGGGAAAGACAAAAATACAGGAGGACAGTCAATAAGATAATGGAGACTCAGTTCACACCTGTCCAAGCAACCGTCCCACCTGTCCACCCCCAAACTTCCTCCTGTGCACTGCCTCTTGCTGGCCAAGTTCATTGTCTCTCAGAGGAAAGCTGTGTCTGTCAAGATCTCGACAGTTACAGAAACCTGTTTACCAGGTTGCTAATTATACACAACATTGCTTTCAATGGGCAGAACTGAATGCCTGTGAGCAAGTGAAAAATGGATTGACCATTTTTTAAATAAATCCAGCCGCCTCCCTCAGTTCATGCATGATGTATAAACAGACATGTGGGGGAAACTCGTGTGCATGAAAAGCTTTAACCTCAGGAGTGTCCTTCAATTTCCTGATGAATTGAGGACAGAGGAAAAAATAGTGGCACTTTCTGAGGAGATGCCCCAGGCATTTCTTGATAGTAAAGAATGTGCTGGGCTGAAGCTGCCTCTCATATACCAGTCTACAGGAAATGACTTCGTGTTTGAAGCCAGCTGCCTCTGAAATGAAGCCCTCCTCTCCTCCTCTGCTCACAGTCAATGGAAGCTCTGCTGCTCAGTAAATAAAGTATGCCTGCGTAAAATATCCTCAAACATGATGTGAGCATAGCAGTTACACATGCTGCCATGTTTTGAGTCATCATATTTTCAAAATACTGAACTGTGGTCAGTGTGCAGTGACAGTTGCTCCCATAACTGCCTAAGCCGCACTGCACACCTCAACAGGCACCCAGTCTCTCTGCTGGTTGGCTGTTGCTCTGACCTGTAGAACCTGTGCATCTTTTAGTTACTGTTCGAAACGATTTTTACACACAAGTTGAAGATGGCAAGAAACCCAACACATCCAAAGCTATGGTTTTCCATATTGTGCCTAGACTGAAGAATGTGATGTTTTCACTTCATTTCCTTCACAATGTGCCCTCACATTGACATTTCCCTGTACCAGGTCTACATGGACACTATATTCAGACCTGCACCATACTGCCTGTGTTGCTGCTAGGTGAGCTCAAGTTACAAAACAGTTTTGTAGCCACAATAAGAAGCGTCATTTCTTATGAAAAGCACACAGATGATATCATTGGCTGTAGATTAAATCCTTACTGTTGCTGTGTCTCTAAAATCAGCCACAAAAAATGTCAATAGTTTTAAGGATTGTCAGATCAGATCAGTCTGGCATTGGATTTAAGACATGCCTAAATAAACAATTGCATCTGCATTAAAGCATCTTGTTTAATGGGACCATTCAAGATGTACATCCCTCCTTATGGCACACAGACAGATGTAACTGTAATTACTGCCATCTTAGTGAGCCGGGCATTGATGCCAGCTTTGCAAATTTCTCACTAGAGATGACAAAGTGTAAGACCCCTCTAGAGAGCATTTTCATCAGAAAGGTGACCACTGACGAATCAAGTGACTTATTGGGTCTGTTTGCAGCTTATTCAACTTGATGTCTCTGATGACAACCATAGTCTTCCAAAGAGCTGGTGAAGCTCAGTGACTGTAGCTCCAGCCATGGATGATTAACTCCTGGCTAATCCAAAAATAGGCAAAGAGGTGGAACTGAGGTGGGTCGAATGGAGCCTGTCTGTTGAAACCCAGCAGCTAGTTGTCACTCAAAGTGGCCATGCCTGTAATTATGCATAACTTTAACCCTTATGTAATCTAACCTAGTGATTAGATCAAGATTCCCTCCCTGTACAGTTGTCTTGAACGGGGACGTTCGCTACAGAGTCAACACCTTTTTTTCTGCCAGGCTATAAACATGATCACTTCTGCTGGAAATTTGTCCGTTTTAACATGGGGGTCTATTGGGATCGACGCGCTTTTGGAGCCAGACAAAAACTGAGGAAGTACAGTTTTTGGCAATTCCGTGTTTGCTTCATCTTTCAGGCCTGAGGATTGCAGCGTGGTCCTACCATGGTTCACAACATGTCACAGAGAGACACAGAGAGGTGGTCTTACTTTGTGTCTGGCTCTCAGTGGGCCCTCAGTAGGGTTTGGCCTGGATGTGAGCCAGGCTGTTTCATAATACCAGCAGCCAAAGCTGGAGAGAGTGGGAGAAGAGGAGGGAAGAAGGCGTGCGTGATCCAGCCTCTGCAGACCACACCCTGGCCTTTAAAGGCATAGCTGAACTCTGAGCTCACGGCTCGGCTTGGCCTGGGCTCCGTGAAGCAAACTCACTACAAACACTGTCAGACTTTCCTTTACAACTTCTCACTAAAGCATGCATGAAGTAGTCTGAGGGCACGGCATGCCAGGACCTGCAGCTGCATGATGTAACTTACTACTTGGACGAGTAACAATGGAGTATGTGTGGTTAGTCAGAATTTACTCTGCTCAGATTAACTGTAACCGTCTACATTTTTGGTGTCATACACTGTTCTTACTTTACTAAATCTCACCAATGCCAAGAAACTTCAAGACTGAGAGACACAAAGCATGCAAGCCTTTAAGGTTCACTTCGAAAAGACTTCAGTTAGCCACTTCAAAAATGTGAGGAATGAATGTTTGAGCTGCATGCCAGCCTCCACCTGGAGCCAAAAATCCCTCACATATATGAGCATCAGGTTTCACAAGATAAATAGCATCAACACTATAATGCTGGAGTACCTCAGAAACAAAGGACAAACCAATTATACACATCATGTCATTCCACAGCCCTCAACTCTTCACACACACAGACAGTTTGCCTCAGCCTTTTGAAAAATGGCGGAGGCAGAGACTAACGATACAGTGGACAAACACACAGTTACAGGTTCTAATAAAAAACAAATGCAATGGACAGAAACATTCTCCATCTGTTTTCTGTCTGGATCAATGTCCATGATAAAGCTACTTTAAGGCTTGATAAAGCTAATGCCTCTGGTAAAGCTTGATCATCACAGAACAAAGAGAAAGCAGATCAAAGGTATTTCTGTCTGTTACATTTGTTTTTAATTCATTTGTAATTGTGCATTCGACCATTAAAATGGATCAGTCAGGGACGGTCTGAAGTGAATACTTTATTTCTTCCTTGTCTGTACTTGCGTTGTTTGTTTGAAAGAGCATTGTACAGGAGGATGATGACTAAGTTTTGTTTTATGAATAAAATACTGGGAAAAAAAAAACCATTTAGCTTTTTTTTTTAATTTTCAATCACTTTAATCACTTTACTTCTGATCTGTTTCATCAACTGAGAGTACATGATAACTTCTATACCAACCAATTGGTGAGACACATCTGCTTTGTGATGCCAACAACAAACTCTCCCCATGAGCATTTATGCATCATCTGAAAACTCATGAAAGATTGATCATCTGTGTGACTGTCCACACCTCGCTAGAGAGCTGCTGCTCTAAACACACAGTCAGATGACCTTTGCCTCCAGATACATTCACAACTACAGTGAGCTCAGAGCAGAAGTGACATGAATGTAAATCTTGACAAAGGAAGTATGCAGTGTAACACCTGGCACGCTGCTGTTTGCTGTAGTACAAGCAGCAGTGAATGAATGACAACACTGAACACTGTCACCTCCCACATGTTTGACATGCCATTTCTCACTCACCACCTATGTTTTGCAAACACCCTTCATTCAGTCATCATCCACAGACCGCCCCCCCACAAAGAAGTCCAGACCAGACACATCCTGCTGCACACCTGTTTCAGTCCAGATTAGTTTCTCTCTGCACAGAGCAGGTAATCCACATTCTACATTCATCTGTACAGTATGGTGTAGCAGCATACTCAACTTCTATCAATAAGAAATCAACATGCGCCCAGAAGCACAGTGCACCAAAACTCAACATCAATATAAAACCAAGAAAGAGAAAAAATGAGTAGAAGCAAAATAAAAACCACAATTGGAATTGGAATTAAAAGTATGCATCAAAAAAATGAACAATTAATAATAATTGAAATAAAAAAAAATACTGAGAATGTAAAAGCGAGAGCACCTAAAAGTAAGAAATGTCGACAAATGAACGTTAAAATGATCTAAAACTAAAACTCTTGAATCTGTGAACAAACTTATAAAGGTGGTCAGTTAGGTGGTTTAATACTGTGTGCAAAGAAACTGTACGTTTCATTTGGTCAAGTTTCCCCTTAACATCCGCTCCTCTGAAATAATCAAAGAATTATTTAAGCCATTTAATAACAAGTAAAAAAAAAATAATATATAATGGAATCTTATTATAAGTGTACAATGTGATGACTTTTTTATCTTTTGTCTTTTTCTGTGGGTCAAACAAAACCAGTAACATTAAGTAAGCAACTGAGTGTCTGATGACCGTCATAGTTTTTATAAAGTTTGTGTACCAGTACTAAAACTTCTCATTTCTTTAACGAAAGCCAAAGTTTTCAAATGTCTGATGAGACTTTTTGATAGCCTTGGGAGTCTGGTAACATGTGATGACCAACTGTCATTTCTTACCTTTTAAAAAGAACAGAAAGTCCCTCTATTGTGTGGCGGCACTCAAATCCTCTGTGCACAGCTAAAATGATGCAAGACAGCCCTACATGTAAATACTATGTACAGCCACCTTGTAGGGACAGTTCAGAAAGTCAGCAGGCTTTGGAAGTCACGCTCCACAGCAAAATGTAAGACCTGCTCCTGTCGGAGGGTCTTGAAGTATGCATGCAGCTGCTGACTGGAGGGAGATTATTATCATTAAACCAAAAGGTGGAATGCTGAACAAATGAGCCTACATCCAACACAAAAGCCTGAAACTGAGAGCGAAACAATCTCAGCACTCTTCTCCAACAGACTACATTCATTTGCACACCCATCAGCCTCTTTATCTGTGCTTTAAGACTTTATCTGGGTGTGATTTCACTTCATGTAACAACACGTAAAGCAGCGACTCTCGTCAACAAAAACACAAGCTGATTAAATTATCATGTCAAAGGGCAAATGATGAGCTGGGTGAGGGAGAGAAACCCCACCCGTCTAGAATTCAGATACAAACACTGATAACAATGTGCTTTACTCAGTGTGGCTGCAGTTTGATGTTGTGGAGACACTCCTCCAACACCTTACAGCTGGAGCAAAGTTCTGGAGGGAAGTGAAAGCTGAGACGTGTGAATGTGGCTGAAGGCTGTGGCCACAGATTCATTCTCTAGACTTCGGTTTAAAGCTATTTATTTCCAAACAGGGACCATCAGAGGGGCTTAAAGAAAATACAGTGGGTGCGTTGGGGAAATGATTGACAGTCCAATTTGAAAATGAAGCACTTAGGGGTGGAATGAATGGGGGCAAATGAAACCATACTGCACTGCTACCCTCGCCTGTGGTATAGAGAGCAGCGGGACTGTTCTGGGCGGGGACGCTTAACAAAAAATCCTGTGGATGAAGGGAGACTGTGGCCATAACAGCTGTATAGACCAAAAAAAAAAAGAATAGCTGATTCATTGTTGGCAGAGGTTTGCTGCATGGTGCTCAAAGTTTTCAGCTAGACTGAAACACCCGCTAACCTCTGATATGAGTCATTATTTTGAGAATAGACTACTTTAGACTCGAGCAAGTGATTAATCAAAAAGTAATCAGTGGATAAACGCGTAGTTTCTCTCGTACTTGCTGTCTTTCTAACGTTATATTTGGGCACCTGAACATAGTAAATCACAGACGAACCGAAGAAAACGAAATTACTGCATTTAAGTTAACGAAACTTGCAGCACCCTGCCTGCTACTGCTGAGTAACGTTACGCTTCTAATGAGACTGGAATTCAGCTCATTTCCAAACAATTAGCCAAACTCACTCTGCCGGAGGATCGACTTCTGCTGGACACCACCGGCGGCGGCAGCTCCTCGTCGCTGGAGAAGGCGTCCAGAGTCGTGGCTGTGACATGTTTGTTGTTCTGAGCGGTCAGGTTCTTCAGATAAAGCTGCACATACACGTCTTTGGTCGGATTGCCGCTCGGAAGCTCCACGTTGTGGGCCAGCAACTCGCTCTTCAGCTTGTCCTTCGTAAGCACAGACGGGTCATCCAGGTACTCCGGCATGTCGGCGTGTGGATGGAGGGACAGTTACGGGCGCCTGAGTAAGTCAGCTAGCTAATATCGAGGGCAAAATGGAATAAACGGCGGGGAGGCTTGGTCTGAGCGAAACGGCTAACTAGCGCCTCTTACTGGATTTAATTCGTAAAACAAGTAGCAGCTAGGGGGATAACGCTGTGTCCCAAAGTAAAAAAAAGGAACACAAAAAGAAAATTAAAACCACTTTCAGCCGGTCCTCTTGCTTCCTTCCTCCACGCACGACAATGTTCAAATGAAATTGGTCCTTAGTGAGCGCCTTGTGTAAAATCTGCAGCAGGATGCGCCTATTCACGTGGATGATCAAGACCGGAAGTGACTGCCTGTCGACACTGGTTCCTATTGGTCAGATGCTGTCAGAACGTGCATGCTCATTGGCGGAACAAACACGCAATTATTGAAAATGAATCACACGTCACGACTTTGTGACACTATTCACTCAGCTGCAATAGCAGGAGAGGCAGGAAAATGCAGAGGACAATTTGGTATGCAAGTGAAAGAAGTGTGTTTGTATGTTACAAATTTGCAGTAGATACTAGCTACGTGACCCTTCTCTATTCGTACAGGTGAAAAAAGAAAAAAATTAAGTTAATTTCTCTAGTGTGAGATGAATAAAGTCCATCTAAGTAAAAACACCAAACTCAGTTTGTGTTTTGCGCATTACTTAGAAATAGAACAGTAATGCATTTGTTTATTTCATCACTGGACACAAATAAAGACAGAAACCAAAAAGGAAAAAAGTGACATTTCTTCCCTTTCCTCAAAACAATATTTTCTTTTATTTGGACACTTAACTTTATATACTTAACCAGTACAACAGCAGCGGATACTCAAAGCAATGTTTCTGAAGAAATAAAAGCGCCTTAACCTTAGCACAAACTGTGCAAACAACCTCTAGCATTTTTGTAACTATGAACTGAAATCAAAAGCCTTGGTCCAGCTCATTCAATGCCTTCATTTGAAAGCAAATCCAATCTTAGCATCATGTGGCTTGGGGTTCAGGGATTTAGAGAAGTTAAAATAGTTTCAGCAGACAGACCTGGACTGATCAGAGAGAAAGCAGGCAGCAATGAGCCAACACTCACAGCTCTACTGCTTTACTCTGCAGACCATACTGTCCATATGACTGCATAAAATCATTGTGTGTGTCTGTGTGTGATGGGTTGGTCTATGACAGACAAGGCAGTCATAATTTCCACATCATTCCTGATGAATGGAGATGCTCTGGACTCGGCTCCTTGCTGGGGTTTGATAGAACGCTGGAACACCCCGCCGCTCATCTCCTTTCCTTCTTCCATTCCGTTATTCTGTTTCCAAACAGCACTGCTTCAGGCTTTGATCTCAGGGGTCGAGGTGTACAGCTGCTCAGAGTTCTCTGCCCCCAGGTCCTCTAAAGGGTAATGCAAGACACAGAAAACAAAACAAAAAAACCCAGCAAGAATTAGAAAAATCATACTGATACTTGGATTTGCCACAATATTGCTGGCACACAGAACTACTGATGTAAGACACAAGCAGAGCAGCCAGAAATAGCTCCTGATGGCAGGATTCTTTCACCCTTTCATGACATATTTCTACCAGAGACATTTTAAAGCCTGGACTTTTGTTTACTGCTCACTATTTTATCATTTTTACCCAAATGTGGGTTGGGCAGAAGTGGCGCTGAGGTGGGATAAACACAAGGTAACTAACAAGGTTAAATGTAGTTTTGTAATTTTAAACTTGACAAACGTCAATTAAGCAGACATTCATCGTAGTACATGAAGTAGTGTTCCACAGTGCATTGATGCCCATCGTCGTCACAGACGCAAGCACATCAACTTGAGCAACCAACAAAATTTACATCACATGTGTAGGCACAAACAGGGGGCACACCATTGATTTTGAACATCAAGGGCAAGTCGCCCAACTTCAGCAAGAAACGTTGGGAAGTGCAATGCTAACACTCTAAAGCAGGGCTTCTTAAAGTCAGGACCTCAGTTCGCATCTGAACCAAACAGCAAGTCAATTAGGACCCAGCCCATAACTCAGTGATTGCTAACTGCCAGCCTGCCAGACACATATTAGTGGATTCAGAAAATGCGCACATCTAACGTTACTCACTGGTGCAAGAGGTGCATGCCGTTCTAGAGTGATCATTGATTAGTTTACCAACCCCTGGCAACCAAAAAGTCAATCATTCATTGTTGACCTAATCTAAAGAAATGGATTATGTTCCAACTCCATCATGTCTACTCTGTGGAATGACCATCAAATCATGCGGCTCCCAGGCTGACCATTCACTGTGGCTGACTGACTGGATAGAAGAGGTTACTCCAGAGCTGTCAAAGAATCACTTAGCTTGCCTATTAGACACAAGAGGCATCACATTATTTTCATTGGCCAACTGTTGTATTGAGACTCAAACTGAGCATTTTTGTTTGCTTCCTGGGATCCTGAAGGGGAGGTTTTATTGAGATCAGGACTCATTCACTGGTAGAGGAACTGTGGGCTTCACATTGACCACTGACCGCTGCCTTTGTGGAGGACTGAGAGCATTTTCCAGTTTAGTATCTAGCCTTCATCATGGATTGTCAATATTGTTTGAGAGTCGGTTTACATTTATATAGACTAACAAAATGTTACAAAATAATAGGCTAATTATTTTTTTTTTTTTTAAGTCTTGCCCTCACAGTGCCTGCTTGGAAAAAGTCTGACCCTTAGGTAAATGTAGCTGAGAAATGCTGCCACTTTATGTTATGAATGGACTACAATACGTTGTGAAGTGCAAATTTCCATCGATCAATAATTTCTTAGTGACATTGAATGTACAGTGTAGCTGGAGCTCATTCACAGCAATCCTGCCCCTGTGGCTTATTTTCCTGTCTTTGACACTGTTGTCATGGCGACATTAACTGCTGGAGAGAGTGCCATGTGTTGTTGCTACCAGGTTCACACATCAACATTACACCAGAGAATCTGCTCTCAGCTCCTGAATCACAGACACAGAATGTGTCTCCTTTTCTCTTGTACAGAATTTCTACAACTAGCGTAAATGTAGTTGTAAGAATGTGTCTGAGTCAGAAATAAATACGGACTAACTGTCTCAGCCTTGCATGCCTTGGTTTCACGACACTTTCACACACTGGCTTCAGCGGTTAGCATTGGTTTTAGCCATTTCCTGAAAAAACAGGATTTTTACTTATGTTCAAGCAGCTTGTTCCAGATCACAGAACTGTGACCAGCAGTGACTACACAAATGAGTGTCTAAAGGCTGTTACCAGGAAGGACACACTTCCACAGGCCATAGGTTTTCCCCACAGCTGTCTGCCACAGTCGGAGCGTGCCATCCTCAGAGCCGCTGGCATACAGTTCACCATCCGGACTGAAGCGGACACAGTGCACTGGACCGAAGTGACCCTTATAGGACTCTGCAGAAAGGAGGGACAGCAACAGCCTTAGACAGGAGCGGTAGAAAATGTGACTTATTTTATTTTTTGCTGGAATGTCTCCCAGCTACTGTGACAGGAAACCACTCACCATTTAGTTAAGCGGTTTATATTTTTTTTTTGCTTTACATGATCAGTCACAGAATCAATTGCAAAACTTATATTTAAGATTTTCGTTATTATACACTGTGTATCTTTTTACATTTCTTTGTTAAATAAACTTACCTTCAACCTAACATGCTGAAAGCAGGTCATTCTCTCCCTAAAACTAGAGTCATTACCTTAAAAGCTCACAGTCTAACAGGACTAAAGCATCTCTAAAATGATCCCTGCTCCTCACCTAGCTCTTCTTTGGTGCTGTAGTCAAATTTGTAGAGCTTGAAGTCATCTCCACCGGCAACAAAGAAGTCCTTCTCTGGGTGTAGGGAGGCTGAGTTGATGGGAGCCGGAGCCTCCACCGTCTTGATCAAGTCCAGGCTGGAATATTAACAAAATTACTTTAATGACGCACTTCATTTATGTTACTGTGGAGAAGCCCAAGGTAGCTACCAACCCATTCTCACCAGAAAAATGGGCGAGTAAATCATTACTGCAAGTAAATTATTATTAGCCATATTTACATTTATTGTTAGGCTGCAACCTCTAGTAGTGTCATAAGTATTACAGGAGCAAAGGAGGTCAGATGAAGTCAGGTGATAAAGTATGAAGAGTAAGAAAGTCTGCATAGGGATGAGGTGGAGTGGATGGATGGGTCAAACAAACAATAGGAAAATGGACTGCATTTATATTGCACTTTTCTACACACATTCTTACAACGGTGGTGCAAGGTGCCACCAGCTCATCTGGAGTGATAACTATTCACGCACACTCACACCGATGGCACAGCACTGGGAGCAATCTGGGGTTCAGTATCTTGCCCAAGGACACTTCAACATAAAGACTGCAGGGGAAAGGGACTGAACCACTGGCCTTCTGATAAGTCAATGACTGCTCTACTCCCTGAGCCCCATCACAGGACTTTCGCCCAGGAGACGACGATTCCTGTCCCATGTAAAAGTCAATGTTAAATTATGTAACGTACTTAAATTACATTTTGTATGCAACTTTTTTAACCCAAACCATGATCTTTTTCTGAAGCTAACTGCATAGTGTTGGTGCCTAAACCTAAAGAAATGGTGACCATTTCATATGTAACATTGACCACACAATGATGCAGGTCCAGTACACCTATTGCTTGTACTTTCTTGTACTTTCCAATGGTCATATGTCGGTTTGGGAGTCCTTGGCAATCGACCTCTTCAGTCGTTTACGTATGAGCATGTGTTGGCAACTACATATACATTTAAAAACTCTAATGTCTCAGTTTTGCCCTGTCATCCTCTCTAATGTGGCTTTTTACAGAGGTGTACATAATAAAGCTTTTGATGGTTTTCAGAGTGGATCAATTTGAAAACAGTCTCATGTTGTAATGCAGATGGGAAAAACAAGTTTACTGTGTGATTGTCAACGATAACAGACTTGGCTGAATATTTCCATGTGTCAGCAATGTTGGAAGACGTGTATGCTGAATCCATTTAGCCACCCAAAGAGATTTAATTGTTCTGAAATAGATCCCAAAACCTTGCCTGGTAAGAGTTCCATTTTCTTCATATCAGAGTGAACATACAGGACGTGTAGAATGAATGCAGTGTACCTCAGAGCGTTGTAGAAAGCAATGGTCTTTCCGTATGTGATCACCAGAATCTCTCCATCAGCCACATACTCCATGCTGCTTACTGAAGTGTCGAACGTCAGCGTCTTCACCTCCTCCATGGAGGTTCTGTCCCAAAGCCTGAACACAGACACAGACACTGTAACTTCTAAAACATCTCCAACGTGTTTGCTGTCAGAGAGGTGACTTGTTTGTCGGCTGGCAAAACAGGTTTGTCTCTGAAAGCAATGAGCAAGGTTCATAGTCAGGATGATGAGAAAAAGTTTCTTTTCTGGGCAATGACACAAATAAAAAAATACAAGAAGCCACATCACTGACCGTATAGTTTTGTCCTCAGCAGCAGAGAGGATCTGCTTGTCGTTGTTATACCACAAGGCTTTTTTTATGGCTGAGGTGTGACCTGCAATCTCCTGAGGTGCTTAAGGACACAAAGATGCTACAGTTGATTACATGAGAAGAGAAACATCAAACAACACAAATGTCAGGGTTTGACTGGGATAACGTTATGGCCATCCTTTTTCAGAATTTACTGACCTTTAGAATTTCACTTGGCTCGGATTTTAAATTAGATCTGTCACTAGTAGTGTTGCAGTGTGACCAGAGCAGAATGTATACAATTACAATTTTGCATGAGCAAGTTTGCACTGTCACTTACCTGCTTCAGGGTTGCTGAGATCATAGATGCGCAGCAGCTTGTCATTTCCTCCAGTCAGCAGACAGTTGCTGTCCTGAGAAGAGAGGCAGAAGTAAATTGAGGGCAAGAGCAGTTTTAGAAATATCCCAACTCATCACCTCCATAAAAATATAAACAGGGTATATAAGCATGTTATTTGAACACCAAATCAAGACACTGCACAGACCTGTGTAAAGCTGACAGTCTTGACAATGTGTTTATGTGCCAGTGTGAGGACCTCGTCTCCACTCACTGCATCCCACACCTTTCTGAAAAGCACAGAGGTCATCTTTTAAAGCTGGGGTTGGTAATGTTGGAGAAAACAACAGTAAGCAAGATTTTGAAAGTATCCAAGCAAAAAATCCCCTCCCCTGATGCCTCCCTCCAAAGCCACTCCCCCAAAACACATAAACAGGCTCTGCCTGATTACTGCTGGACGATGAGTCCATAACAGAGCGTAGTGATGAGAAGACCGGTTCTTTCAATAAATACATATATAAACTAGTCTGTTAATTGCCACAATCATATAAACACAACAAATATATCAGTTTGACTCAGCTACGCAGCCTGGTGCTTACTGCTCACTGCTTTGTCAGGATGTATGCCTTGTGTCACTGGATTAGCTACTGAACCAGAGTCTGTCACTGCTGTTTCTTTCTGACATAACTGTTATGGAAGGCAAAGTGACTCTACTGATTTATAAAATGTCTGTCTCGCTTCATTACCTGTCAGTTCATTATAAACTCTGTACTTCTGCTCATGCCAGGATCCTATAGGAATGATGTCTCCACTTTTACAGAGCTAAATGGTCAGTGGAAGGGCTATTCATTTTTAAAACTCATGTGGAGCAGCTGGTGAAAAACCTGAGTTAAAGGGTATCTGCCCAATTTGACCCATCAGGTCAGTTTCCAGACAAACTGCAAAATTGTATGAAGCCTTTCAAGACTCTGGGGGAAGCTGTGCAATAAATGTCCACAAGTAATGAGACAGTGTCGGATGGGGATAAGGACTACAAGAAGTTCAAGAACAAGAAGGGAGCTTCACAGACCTTGGTAACCCGCTGCTCATCTGTACACAAGGCTAGAGGGTCCAGGCTGCATTAGCCACTACTATCACAGCATGCCCAAATCTGTGACTGAACCGTCAGCAGTCAAGTTGCATTTAAAGGTAATATAGGTGGCCAGATTATGACAAAAAAAAGAGGGAGGTATGGAATAAAATAGACAATATGTCTGGTCCTGCTGCTGAATTTTGATTGTTTTTTAAAGACTTGTCCATTACAAGTCCAACACTGTCATAGGAGCAAAATGAATTGATAATGATTAATAACCACATTGTATGCAGAGTCCAGATTCAGGGTTGACTGAAGGGGAACTCAGTTAATGCAACACTCAATTCTTAACCTGTGTGTTCACAGCGATCAGTTTTTGAATGCATGCAAAAATAGTCACAGTTGAGAGAAATATTCTGGATCACTGGATTATTTTATATTTGTTTCAAGAAACAGTCAGTGCAGGCAGGACTCTATTAGCTATATACAGAACTGGACTCTCCACTCACGCTGTGAAGTCCGCTGCAGCGGTGGCTGCCTTGGTAGCGTCCGTGTTCAGAGTGGCTCCCCAGACAGCACCTTTGTGACCCAGAAACGTTCCTATCCAGTCCCCTGTGTCTCCCTGGCGCAACATGGGCTTGCCATCTGACATAAGAAATGCAAAAAGGATACAAAGGTTACAGCTTCTGTCAGATTTGTGGTAGCATAGCATCTTACTTAACATTATTATAGGAGAGCTGTAAGAATCTTGTTGCAGTGAGCTTATTTTCTATTTGACCATGACCATGATAAATGAATAGCCTGATGATGACTCTCACAGCAACATGATAATAATAACAAAAATAATACAATAGCTAATGTAGCAGACACTCCTATGTGATGTCATCACAATCTCATTTGTGGTTATTCTGCTTCCTATGCATTGTGTTTGAAAATACAGCATGTTGACGGGTTCCTTTCATCTGTGGCTTTACTGTTCATGTTCTCGAAACTAATTTATGAATACAGTCTTGTGAATTTATGCCCCTTAAAATTCTTGGGTGAGGTATCGAGGTTGAGCTCTTTTTTAGCAGCGTAGAAGCTAGTGTAGAAATGAATGAATAAGTGTCATTAGCAATGACCACTAGAACCCAAATGATGATAACATTTGATTTAGAAATGTTGCAGAAGCTTTCAGGGAGCCAAATTCTCCTGAGACCAAATATGAATTCAAAGGTTTAAGAACATAAATATTGAACCCTCTGGTCAACCAAAGCCTGTAGTAGTGGACATAACTACAAAGCCTACAGACACAAGGAAATTAACCTGTTTTACAAAACAGAAAGGATGCCAAGTGACTTATACAGTTATAAGACAGGATTTGATGTTACGTTTTCGAACCACTTCCAACGTCTAACTACCGTTAAACGTCAAGCCCTGCCTGCTTTGCCTTTAACCAGCTAAACCTTAAATGCCTCATTGATTGTCCATCGGTCTCACCCTTGCAGGCGCTAATGAGGAAATAGCCATAAGGAGTGATTCCACTGAAGGCCAGGTCCACAACAGGTCGGGTGTGACCGGAGCAGGTGAGCGGAGTCTGTCTCATCGCCATGGTCCTCCAGCCGGGCAGGAGACGGTTCGCACTGTGGGAAGAGACACTACAACGGTAGCGTCTAGCTAGCTGGCTGGCTGGGTAAGCTTGCGGGCTAAAAGAAAGACAAGAAGCTAGCTAGTATATAGTTGAATAGTGTCTGTTGGCCTGTTGGACTATAGCTGAAATATGCGAGCATAAACTGCGTAGGTTTGATCAACTAAACGGCGGGTCTTCCCCACCCCAGCGAAGGAATAGCTATCGTGCTAATAGCTACAGCATTGCAACTAACTAGCAACGTGCAACGCGGTGTAACAACCGCAAAGATGATATGGCCGGTGTTCCGGTAGCTATAACACAGATAATCCTTCCGCTGTGGTTTTTTCAAAATAAAGGCGTCACCCCTCCATTCTGACTAGTGAGCGTTGACCAAATCTCCCCAACGTCGCCCATAGATTAGCCCCGTACAGTTATCATGAACGGGGTAATCAGACAGCAAAGCCGTTTTTTATACTCGGCTGTAAACATGTTTATTTCTACAGTCAAGTTAGGCTTTTAATATGCACATCTATGGCGATTGACTCGCTTTTGGAGCCAGCCTCAAGTGGCCATTGGAGGTACTGCAGCTTTTTGTTCTTCCCACGCTGGCTTTACTTTTCAGCGGATGTTTCGACTGACTGCCGTGGCGTGTTCAATATAGAATAAATAAATAAAACATAATTAGATACATAGTCACGTGAATACAGATGGTTTAACGATGAAAATTCAATTCACTACAAATCAGTTTCAAATATTTGTATTCGTTTTATTTTGAAGCCTGGACAACTTCTTCATGTACTTCATAGTAGGCTAAAGGCATGTCAGGTGTATTCCTGCCCCCTGCAGGAAGAGAAAGGGTTACACATTGAGTAGTGTGTGACTGCTCATCAGTGCCACACTTGAAGGGTCTTGTCGCAGTAAACTTAAAAGAGAGATGTATTTTCTAAGTAGGCTATACTTATTCAATGGATATGACCTCCAAGGGCCAAAATCGGCCCAATATTTCTATATATATGACAATGGCATTGGTCAGTATTAAATTATGATAGATAGACTTATACCACTGTGAAAGTAAATTTATTGTTTTGAAAAGGTCCACTTTTTCTGACCTCAAAACCTTAAAACTAAAATAGTTCATATGTAATAAGTTTGCTTTTCTATTTGTTACATTTCTGAAATGAAATATCAAATACCACAAACCACATCTCATATGAACATTAAGATGAATAATACAAGTTAATACAAGTTTCTCCTCTGCTTCAAGTTCATCAGCTTTGATATTTTGAATCATATTAAAATTGAATATAGTGCTTCAATAATTTAGTGTTTTTGATGTTCTTCACTTCTTCCTGTCAGACACCGAAAAGGACTTCGTTTTATCCACATTTCCCCTTCAGCTAAAAATATATCACTAACTTTACTTATGACAACTCTTGAATAACATGTTATTCCAATAACAAAACTTGTCAACAGTGGTCAGTCTGATCTGCAGAGGGCGCATGCAGCTCCCGATATTCTGTATTTGATGATGCAAGCCAAAGCTGTATTCCTCTAACTGACGAGCCAAACACTGTGAGCAGACAGCAGCATGACACAGAGCGCGGAGTGTGCCTTGCTTCGCGGCTGCAGGCAGAGATGGCGTCCTGATGCCGGTGAATAAGCAGAAAAAAAGGAACAGAGGGAGGGGAAAGTGATGCGGGCAGCGGAAGATGAGAAGCTGCATCATTTAGAGCATCACATGGCAGAAGATGACTTTCTCTGGCGAAGATGAAAAGACCTTTGTGGATTTTTATGGATGTTTATTGTATTTATTTGTTTTTTGTACATGACATTTGAAGCAGCGGTGTGACTCCTTGGAGGGAGGCGGTGGGGGCTTGTTGTCTACCTCAGCTGTTTCTCCCTCCGGCAGGGCTGTCTGCTCATCCGCAGGGAGGAAAGGGCAGAGGGAGGGAGTGAGGGCGATGGCTGCTGGTGGATCAGGATGCGGGGAAACGGTGGAGCAGTGCCGCGTGGAGGTGGAGCGCCTGAGTCGGGAGCTCGCGGAGGCGAACCGCGAGAAGATCCGGGCGGCGGAGTGCGGGCTGGTGATTCTGGAGGAGAACCAAACCCTGAAGCAGCAGTACGCCGACCTGGAGGCCGATCAGGAGGCGCTGAGGCTGGAGCTGGAGCAGCTGCAGGAGGTGGGCTCAGGAAATGTTGTCACTTCACAAGCAAGTCAACGTTAAATTATCTGTGATGTGTTGATAAAGATACATGTACAGAAGAGCCTGAATAAATGAGTGGAGAAACATAAGAATGCAGCTGCTTGCTGGCACAGTTAACAAGCAGTTAACATCCAATCACGCTCCTTGGCACCTATGACAATGCCGAGCAGGCCCCGCTGATTTCTGATTTTGTATCAGAATGGCAAGAGGAAAAGATGTAAGTGACTCTGAAAGATTGTTAATTGATGGGGCATGTTTGATAGGAGCTTCAGTCACAAACAACAGGAACAGTGAGCAAAGGAACATCTGCATTTAGATCTATGGGAAAACTGTGGTGGACAGCTTGTACATTAGTGCAGTATGTAAGGAAGAACACAAGAGAAAGTCTTCCTCACGTGAATGAGAATGTCAGTGGTGTGATCACACTGTGTCAGCAAGAACAGTCTGTCCACAGCTACATAGAGATGGATATTATAGAGAGGTTGCAATGAATGGGCACATCATCAGGTGTGTAGCACAAAATTCTGGACCCTGTACATAGACTTCCTCTATGGGCCCCTCCCTGAATCCACGGATATTAATTCTATTATCTTTGTGGGCCCTCCTCACACGAGGGCTCTGCATACTCAGTCCTCTTTTTCCCCCAGTCCTATACTCCCCTGCCCCTCATTACAAAGATGAATGCACATTTGAGAGTTCTGTGTTGAAAACAAAGATGATTCCACAAAGATATGGAAGAAAGTGATATGGGCAGATGAGTCATCTTTCCATATTCTTAAAAAGTGGGTGAGTACATGTGTGACGTACACCAAGACAAGGTACAGGCCAGAATGCTTGACCCCTACAGTGATGGGATCCAGTGGCTCTGTTGTGCTCTGGGGGGCTTTTTGCTGGCATGGTTTGGATCCAAGTGCACCCCTTAGAAGGAAGGGTCACTGTAAAACTGCAATGTGGACAGTGTTTCCCATCAATTATCTTCTATGGATCAACCTGACATATAGTAGACCAGGTCAGGGTTTGTAAAAGCAAACCCTAGCCTTGTTCACTGAAACTAACTTTTAAACAAATCAGGCGTTTTTTAGACGGATTAGCATATTCAATAAACAAAATTAGTCTTATTATTAATGTCCTCTCAGCAGATTGTCAAACTCAAGCCATCAAACAAAGTTGCAGCACCATGCAGTTCCTCTGATGGGCAGCAGTTTTTTGGAACAATAAACTTCAGCTGAATTTAAATAGAAGGGAAAAGTCCTCTAATGTGTTTCTTGGTTGCTGTGACTTCATTTTGGATGCTACTTGGTTGTCATCTAAGCTTCACCAAGGCTCCACGCTACTACCCACAAAATTTTACCTGTAGCCACCACCCTGTTTCCCCACATCACACTGTTGGGTCCTTGCATTCCTCATAATGCCATTCCTGACTGAGATCCCTGTGGTTTAATTCAAGGGGACATTTTGAAGCTAACACAGCAAAATTTCAGACGATCACACCCATCCTTGGCAATTTTCAGTTTCTATCAACTTATTAGTTTTTGCTGTCCTTTAATGAGAAGAAGGGACAGCATTGTCGGTGTGGGACACCTCCCCTAACCAGAAGCAGGACATTCAACAGCTATTTACAGCTGGCCTCATATGACACTTGTGACTGTTGTTTATGATTGGCGTCAGGTTACTCCGATGACTGCATGTCATAGCCAGGAACACTAATGTCCCAAGTGGTATCAATGACCTTGATGACGACCTCACAGTGGTTAAATACATGGGACTCCCCATCAGTCAGTTAGAATTGAAGAAACCCCTTGGGTGAGAGGAAAAATATTTTCAAGTTTCGATATCCAAGTCCAGTTGCCCTTGATTCATCTATCCTTGGATAACCATGACCTGGGCGAATAAACCCAAAGTATGACAGAGGCTGATGGGAATGTCATCAGTTTTGTAGGTACTTCGTTGTAAACAGAAGTATTGACCAAAATTCCAAATTTCTTATTAAAATAAAATTTTTATTAAAAATTTTACCGAGTGGAACATGAATATGTGTACCAAATTGCATGGCAATCCGTCAAGTAGCTATTGAGACATTTCACTCTGGGATCTCCAAAGTCATTCAGATTCATCCTCTGGGAACCATGAATTTGTGTACCAATGTCTGTGACAATCCATTCGGTAGATGTTGAGATATTTTCCTGGATAATTCAAATTCAATCTGAGATAATTGTAGACGGAGCTAAATCGTTTTGTACCAATGTCTGAAGATAGATTAACATGAGAAGCAGGACATGACATGGGATCTGAGCCTCGCTTCACACAACAGTGTTGAAAAGCGTACCATCTATCTGTGTGACACACTGAAGTAGAACAGGTTCTCACTCCCTGGATAGTGTGCACGACTGCAGGGGGCAGTGCCAACCTTTCCTAGTGCTCCTCAGGGGAATAGGGGGAAACACATAAAGGAGACTTCTGAACCACAACTACCGAGGGAAGGCATCCATTCTGAGTTGAGGATCATCTCTTGCTTTCATGAAGTTTGCTGCACAGTTATGTATCCCTGGAATACACACCACACTGATAGAGAGCAGGTGTCTGTGTCACCACAGCAGGAGTCTCCTGACAATTTCCGGCTGCTCAGCTGAGCGCATCCTGCCCTGACAGTTGATGTATGCTGTTGCTGACATTTTGTCTGTCCTTACTAGGACATGACTGTTAGCAGCAAAGCAAAGTGCTGTAGTGCTTTAGTACCATGGACAGCTCTGGAAGGGTTTGTTGAGGAATGGAGGATTCTTTTCCGCCCATAATCTGAGACTTGCAGATTCCTCCTCAGTCGGAGGGCGATGCATCTGTGTACACCAATATGTGTAATGTGGCTCACCTGAGGGGAACCCCTATAGGCAGAACAGGAGGGGGTCCAATAAGCTAGATCTGACTGCAGTGAGGGAGGGATGTTCAGCATTTGTCTCTTATGTCAAACTGGATCGAGCCAACGAGGCGACTGCGTTCCCCATGAGGAGGAGTTTCAAGGGGATGACAACATGGCTTGCTGACATCATACTGCACAGACACATCACTTCACAGCACTGTCACCACTCTGTGGGGCGTGATTTGTGACAACAGCAACTTAAACACATTCAGCCTGGCTGTAGACAGCTTTGCTGGCATGCCGGCAGAGTTCATTTCTGCACCCAAGTAACTTAATGACTGGGTGGGGAGTGGAGAGCTGTTTTGCCAGTTTTTGCAGATGCAGTTGTATGACTTCTCACTGTGCGGAACCCACCTTTCACCTGGGAGGGGGCCATAAGGATTAAGTCATCTAAGTAGAACGTAACCCTGATCACTGGGCCCAGCGCTGTTTCCACACACTTGGACAAAGTACATGGAGCCAGAGAATTGCCAAGTGCAAGCTGGTTGTACTGGTATTGTACACCATGGTAAGAGAAGTGCAGGAGCTATTAGTGTCAGGGAATGACAGGGATGTAGATGTACGTAAATTATTATTTGTTTGCTTACATTTTTTGGGGCACCACCTCTGAAGAGGAAATACCCAACTTAATTCAATGAATCCTCTTAATCAGTCTCATATCAAAAGTTATGACTTCTTGATTAGTATCATCTCTGTCTCTACTTCAAAGGAATACACAAAACAACAGCTTAGTGTAAATGCAAATTTATTACCTGCTATCTTTGAACAACTTTGAAGAACAATGAACCTAATTGCCAAGTGGAGTAAACAAGCTGTGATCTGTAGGTGAAGTAATGGTGAAAGAGGATATGATTACCTACATGTGTGCTAATAACTAACTCAAGGATGCCTACAATGAAACTGAGGTTAACCCAGTCATAAGCAGGAAGTAAGATAGTTTTGCCTACTTTGACCTGCATTTGCCCTGAGGTGACATGTGGTTGCCAGGCTCTTCCATGCTTCTATCTCAGCTGTTGACTGGTGAAGTCTGCCAGCAGACTTTTTCAGAAGAGGTTATTCTGGCAGGCAGTCATAACTTTTTCTGTTCTTAACTTTTGGTTGATAACTTCGAAAAGAGCTGGCATTGGTCAAGTGACACAAAACCTGCAAAAGTCTTAGAGCAAAACTGCAGCAAGAAAAAAAATAGAATGATGTTTTAAGGTACTTTGGTTCTTGGTCATGCTCAAAGCTGTTCTGGGAGTGGTTGATTCCTCCACTCTGTTTAATCTCACTGTGATAGTTTGGTTGTGAGGGGGTTAAAAAGAGATCTTTGGGTTCATAACCAAATGTGTGTACCCACATAAGTAAGTACCACAATGACCTCCCCTATCGCCTGCCAACAATGCTAACCTATGTGAGCAACACATTCCCCACTTGGTCCAATGATCACCATCCAGGGAGCTTCAGGCCGTCTGGTTAAGGACAATGGAGGGAGCAGGGGACATGTCACACAATAACTGCTACCATGGTCAGGGCTGATGTCTTTTTTGAAGACAAGATGGCTCAGACAGAGTAGACAGGAGACAGGAGTAAGTTTAACAGTTCAATGAATGTTCAGCAAGTAAACCGGCAATGAGTCCAATGGTGAATAGAGATCATTTCACCTGAAATGTAAAATGGTATTTAAAGTATTGGCATTTTACGTAAACAGCCCTTTTGTTTGACTGTTTCTGGTTATGGTACTGATTCTGGTTGTTGGTCCCTGTTCTCAGGGTGATGTCCCGTTATTATTGATTCATCTTAATAATTTTTCTGATATTAATACGGTTATTGGTATCAATAACTATCCTTAATATCTGCTAATAGTCAAACTTGCTCCTACCTGATCCCAGCAGGGGATATTTGGCAGAACCCTCAGGGAACATCCCTGAAGTTTCAGATCCTTGTTTGACCAGTGTAATATTGTTTGCACATTGAAGAGGGTTGACAACATCAAGGTGATGTCTGCAGCCATGGCTAGGAGTGTTTCATGTACAAGAGTGTCATGAACAAGTAGAATTTCTGCAAAACCCCTTTCTGAGTAAGGTGGCACAAAAATTGTTGGATGGGAGGTTCAAAGTGGATGACTGGTTAGTCCTTAGCAAGGGACTTGTCTGCACTAGAAGGGACTGACTTCTCAACCCCCTGACTTGATTTGCCCTCGTTTTAGTTTGGACTGCTGGGACCTGGTCCTGTGGCAGAATGGGCTGCAAGTTATTCCAGTGGGACAGGTACTGTTAATGCCTCTTGGTAGGCCGATAAGTTTGGGAAGAGCATGTTGCTAAGCCATGCAGTTTGCTACCAGAAGCACCTTCCAGCTCCACAGGCAAGGATTTAGTGTTGAGACTCATGATGCCTGCTTAGCATGGGATTCTCTTTGTTTTTAAGATAATTAGGTCTGGGTCTGTCTGATGGCAGGTAGGAGCCACACTAGACGGGTCCTGAGGGGCCTTGTGGGGGTCTGATGTGGGTGGTAAGAGAAGTCTGTCTGAGTAGATTTACACAGGTTCGGTATGTGACTCTGAGTGTATGACTCTGTGGTTGCATCGGCAATCTTTTACGCAGTGGTCTGCTGGGGCTGTGAAAGCTCTGAGAGGGAAAGAGACTGAACAAACTGGTCAGGACAGCTGGATCTATTCTGGACTGCCCTCTGGACACCACCGAGATTGTAGGTGAAAGGAGGATGTTAAAAATAAAATAATATAAAATATTTTTTTTTACATTATTTTTTCTAACATAGGCCCTTGTATAATTGTACATATAGTCTGCTTTTATTTTGTATTTTGTATCTTGTATTTCTCTATTTTTATTGCTATATTTTTCCCAACTGGCATTATCTGCTGCTGTAATTACCAAAGATACAAAGTGTATCTTATCTTATCTTATCTATTTACAAAGCACAAGGTGAATTTCTGGCTTCCTGGATAACACAGGTTACACTTCAGTGTTAAGGTTGCAATTGTAATGACAAAAGGCCAAAAAGGGAGAGTGAAAAAGTTGGGTTCCTGTGATGGTTAAGGCGTGACTGGCCTGGGTTCTCCATAACAATGAATAGTTTGTCTTAACACAGTATTCACTGTTATATACAAAGGCAGGCACTTACATCAGGAAACACAGTTTTTGCTGTCTTCTTCTACTGTTTATGGGCTGTCAGCAAACCCTCTTTGAGGTACATTACCGTCACCACTGGACTGGGTCATTTCTGTCAGTTCAGTAATGTGCTACAGCAATCTCTTATAAATCCATGTCATTATAAATTAAATTCATAATTCAATTTATCAACAAAGATTTGTCAAGGTTTAAATGTTCACACACAACAAGCAACAAGCAGCCAAGCCAACATGACTGGTGCCAATATTTAGGGAAATTCAAATTTTTTTGTTCACACTCTTTTGGGTCACCACCTTCAAAGACGAAAATGAATAACCATTTTAATTCAGCAAATCCATTTAATCCATCTGATATCAAAAGTTGTGACTTCTCAATAACATGGGTCGCTGTCTCAACTTGCTAGGGATCGAAAAAAAATGAAATGACTGATAATGACACTCTAATGGTCAAAGTGGAACAAATAAGCAATATTGAATCTGCGACTGATCAAGTAAACTAGGCAATACATGGGGCAACGGGCAAAGACAGGATATGATACCTATGGATGCATTAATAACTAATATGAGGAAATATATGAGGGTTAAAACAATTTTTTCGACATTCATTCAGTCCTGAGCCAGAAGTATGATGCTTTGCTTACTTTGAGCTGCGTTGGCTGTTGCTGAAGACTTTCCTGATATGAACCCATATCAGTGAATGGTGCAGCCAGGAACCTCCTCAAACCAGACTCTGGGGTGGCTTTCCTTGGGGTGACGTATGGTTGCTGGGCACCTAAATTATGAATCCTACTGTGACGATGGGATGACCAACCCTGTTCTGCATCTGATTAGCTACTGCTTGTTCAATGGATTGGTTAGGTTTAGGCATGAACAGATTACAATTAGGCATAAGGACGGTTGGTTGGTTTTGATTGGTTAGGATTAGGGTAGGACTATCAGAATAGAAATATCGGTAGAGCAACGGGCTCTACAGTTATTCTCTCTCAGTTGTTTGACTTTCTCTGATGATGCACAGCTTGGTTGTACTTGTGGGCAATTGTGGGCTGATGTACAGTCTGCATCGATCTCTTGCTATTTGATGGTGAAATAACGCATTATTTTACTGTTCTCAACTTTTGCTACATAACTTATGAAAAGTCTTGCCATTGGCTGGATGACACAAAACCTTCAACAATCTTCAGGTGAAACTGCGGTAAAAATGCTAGAACGATGTTCAAAGGGATTTTGGTTCTCTATTCTCCACAATGACTCATAAAAACACTAAAATAAAACCATCTTAAACTAATCCTACCATTAATTAAAGAAGAAAAGCAATGCAAACGCAATTTTCCTGACGTTACACTATTCAAAACTTTCAACGTAATACACATGATTACTTATTACCAAAAGGGAGTGAATGTTTCCCAACATTACATTTGCATTTTTTCCTCACATTCCGTATGTGTAATAAAGATAGGAATAGTTTTCCCATTATTGGGATCCTTGAATGAGTTTAATATGGACAGTAAATGGACCACTCAAAGTGCTTTCACAACATAAGCCTGCAGTCAGACAATGGTAGCTAGGCCACCTGCTCATTACGAGCATTAACACACTCACACACCAATCTACCGCAACGGGTTTGGGGTTCAGTAACTTGCCCAAGGCTATAGCCTGCAGAGGCCAGAGATTGAACCTCTGACCTTTTGATCAGTGGAAGACCGCTCTACTTCCTGAGCCACAGTCACCCGAGAATATTATAACCTTGGTTGCAGAGGAATAAAACAATTAATCTAAATTCCAACATATATTAAAAGGATAGGTACTAGTTTTCAAGTCCCTGTTGGTATGCAAGCAGATTTACAGTAATTTTATCTACAGAGTGCTTCTTACTCTAAGTACACTGAAAAAGGGGTCAGCAGGATTCAGGTTGTACAGTTGCATTGAGGAAGTGTGTTAAGTCTGTCGAGAGAAAGAGTTCATACCTTGTTGATACTTCTTTTCATGTTACCCTTTGTGGGGAAGCAAACACTCAATATCTTATGTCTTATTGCTCTTCCATGAGGAAAATTAATTTGCAAACACAGAAATAGAGGGGAAGCAGTCAGTAAATAGTCAGTTCTTTAAGATTAGTAAAAAAAAAAAAAAAAAGGACTAAAACCTAGTCTTAGGACTACCGCTGGCAGTAGGTGTGGGAGGAGGGGGGCATTGTCTGTGTGGTCCAGTTACCGACACACTCTTTCTGGTTGGGGAGAATGTCTCCTTTGTGACATCTTCTAGAGGGCCTTGTTCCACGCTCCTTACCACCCAATAGCTTGCTTCTGAGTCACCGGCTGCATGGTCCACGCCAGCCAGTTGTTTGTCAAGCTGCGCATCAAAGGCTGGGATCAGACTACACAACAGTGTTATCTTTGACTATGGTCACCGTGTCAGACCTAATGATCACAGTGCCATAAACTTTTGCCGTGTCTTGGTCGGGTGACTGGCAAGATGACATGTGTTACCCTGACCAATCACAGTACGTCTTATTCCAGATCATGCACGAGATTGAGTGAAAAACAAAGAAGGGAAAGAAAAATAACTGTCGATGCACTATAACAGGCATGTCAAAACAATTCCAGGGCCGTGTAGCCGGCAGTACAGGTACAAGTTCTACATATAGTAATTTTATTTTCATAATTATTTATGTTACAAGGAGCAGGCTTGGCTGTGTTTGCCGCATCAGGCTACTCTAGCGTTAGATCTGGAATTAGTAGCTAGCTCACCACATGCTACTGGATTGATAAGCATATTCCTGCACCTGGCTGATAAAATGCTTCCGCTATTTCTCGCCAACATTTGACTTTTTTGACTCGGTCATGGTACTCCATCCAGGAAACATTTAACAGGCAGGGGTGCTGTGGTCCCAGCTCAGTGAACTTTTCCTCTCTTTCGTTGTCCCACCTGACAGCAGCAACGTCAGCATCCCTCCTCCTCCTCTTCGCCCTGGTAACCTGACGGTCAGGATCATGTCATGGGAGATGTCACACCAGACATGCTCTAACATGCTAGTGTTTTCCTCTGGGTGTCATGGGGACCCTACACGGATTTGTGTAGTCTGAACCCGAGATAAGTGGTTGTCATCTGTTTCCGTGACCCACACCACACAAGGTCCTTCTCCTGTCTGCCAGCCAAGCAGAGCACAGTACTATCCAGTCCTCTACAATCTCTCTTGATTGTGTGAAAAAGTGTTTTGGGGAGTGTCTTTATTGTCAGAAAAAAAGCAACCAAAAGAAATCGACCACTCCCCAAAAATTATTCATTATTTATTTATTTTATTGTGAAAATTACATGCAAAACACTTAATGACATATACATACACCATTAATGTTCCAGCTGTGAAAGAATTTAAGCTCCTCACAATTTCCATGTATTTTATACATTGTATATACAGACGTCATACCAGATGTATGCGATGTGAAAAAAAGATATAGAATGAACATAAAACAGGATAGAAAGTTCAACTAGACAATTCCGGGCCGCCGAAATTTTGACAGTGGCACGAGGGGGCTGCTGGTCTTATTAACTGAATCAATAAACATGAATGAATTTAATGGAAATGAACCATCTCTATTATCAAAGTTTCCTTTTGCTAACAGAGCTAACAGCGCTGACGGTGCTAACAGAGCTAACGCTAACGGAGCTAACAGAGCTAACACTAACAGAGCTAATGGTGCTAACATTTCTAATAGAGCTAGCAGAGCTAACAGCGCTAATGCTAACGGCGCTAATAGAGCTAACGGCATTGTGTCTGTCTATGTATATGAGGCTGTCTGTGTGTATTTAACTGTATTTGTGTGTGACTGTGTCTGTGTGTATGTATCTGTCGTTGTGTGTGACTGTGTATGTGTGTGTCTTCATCTGTTAGTGTGTGTGTGTCTGCTTGAACTACATATTTATCAAATTGTCCCAAGTATTTTGAACAATACCGCCTGGTGGCCGGGCCTTTGCTCACGGGGCCCGGCCGGGCAAAGCCCGAAGGAGCGACGTGGGCCCGCCCTCCAGTAGGCCCATCACCCGCAGGAGGGATCAGAAGGGGCCGATGCGGTGGGAATTGGGTAGCAGTCGTGGGCGGGGGCCCCGGCGGCCCAATCCCTGGACTCAGAATCTGGCAATGGGGACATGGAATGTCACCTCGCTGGGGGGGAAGGAGCCCGAGCTAGTGCGGGAGGTTGAGCGGTACCGGCTAGAGATAGTCGGGCTCACCTCCACGCACAGCCTGGGTTCTGGAACCCAACTCCTTGAGAGAGGCTGGACTCTCTTCTACTCTGGAGTTGCCCGCGGTGAGAGGCGGCGGGCCGGTGTGGGCTTGCTTATAGCTCCCCACCTTAGCCGCCATGTGTTGGAGTTTTCCCCGGTGAACGAGAGGGTTGCTGCCCTACGACTTCGGGTTGGGGACAGGTGCCTCACTGTTGTTTCGGCCTACGGGCCGAACAACAGTGTAGAGTACCCACCCTTCTTGGAGTCTGTGGGAGGGGTGCTGGAAAGTGCTCCGACTGGGGACTCTGTCGTTCTACTGGGGGACTTCAACGCTCACGTGGGCAGCGACAGTGTAACCTGGAGGGGAGTGATTGGGAGGAACGGCCTCCCCGATCTGAACCCGAGCGGTGTTCTGTTATTGGACTTCTGTGCTAGTCACAGTTTGTCCATAACGAACACCATGTTCAAGCATAAGAGTGTCCATCAGTGCACATGGCACCAGGACACTCTAGGCCGAAGGTCAATGATCGACTTTGTGGTCGTGTCATCTGACCTTCGGCCGTATGTCTTGGACACTCGGGTGAAGAGAGGGGCTGAGCTGTCAACTGATCACCACCTGGTGTTGAGCTGGATCCGCTGGCAGAGGAGAAAGCTGGACAGACTTGGCAGGCCCAAACGGGTAGTGAGGGTCTGTTGGGAACGTCTGGCGGAACCCTCTGTCAGAGGAGTTTTCAACTCGCACCTCCGGGAGAGCTTTGACCAAATCCCGAGGGAGGTTGGAGACATTGAGTCCGAATGGACCATGTTCTCCACCTCCATTGTTGACGCAGCTGTCCGGAGCTGTGGCCGTAAGGTCTCTGGTGCCTGCCGTGGCGGCAATCCCCGAACCCGGTGGTGGACACCAGAAGTAAGGGATGCCGTCAAGCTGAAGAAGGAGTCCTATCGAGCCTGGTTGGTTTGTGGGACTCCTGAGGCAGCTGACAGGTACCGGCAGGCCAAGCGTGCTGCGGCACGGGCAGTTGTTGAAGCAAAAACTCGGGTATGGGAAAAGTTCGGGGAGGCCATGGAGGAGGATTATCGGTCGGCCACAAAGATATTCTGGCAAACCGTCCGGCACCTCAGAAGGGGGAAGCAGTACCCTGCCAACACTGTTTACAGTGGAGGTGGGGAGCTGTTGACCTCGACTGGGGATATTGTCGGGCGGTGGAAAGAGTACTTTGAGGATCTCCTCAATCCCATTGCCACGCCTTCCGTAGAGGAAGCAGGGGCTGGGGACCCAGAGGCTGGCTCATCCATCACTCAGGCTGAGGTCACCGAGGTAGTTCGGAAGCTCCTCGGTGGCAAGGCCCCGGGGGTGGATGAGATCCGCCCTGAGTACCTCAAGTCTCTGGATGTTGTCGGGCTGTCTTGGTTGACACGCCTTTGCAACATCGCGTGGCAGTTGGGGACAGTGCCCCTGGACTGGCAGACCGGGGTGGTGGTCCCTCTATTCAAAAAGGGGGACCGGAGGGTGTGCTCCAACTACAGGGGGATCACACTCCTCAGCCTCCCTGGTAAAGTCTATTCCAGGGTACTGGAGAGGAGAATTCGGCCGATAGTCGAACCTCGGATTCAGGAGGAACAATGCGGTTTTCGTCCTGGCCGTGGAACACTGGACCAGCTCTACACCCTCCGCAGGGTGCTCGAGGGTTCATGGGAGTTTGCCCAACCAGTCCACATGTGTTTTGTGGACTTGGAGAAGGCATTCGACCGTGTCCCTCGTGGCATTCTGTGGGAGGTGCTTCGGGAGTATGGAGTCCGGGGCCCTTTGCTACGGGCCGTCCGGTCTCTGTATGACCGGAGCAGGAGCTTGGTTCGCATTGCCGGCAGTAAGTCAGACTTGTTCCCAGTGCATGTTGGACTCCGGCAGGGCTGCCCTTTGTCACCGGTTCTGTTCATTATTTTTATGGACAGAATTTCTAGGCGCAGCCAAGGGCCGGAGGGAATCTGGTTTGGGGACCACAGGATCTCATCTCTGCTTTTTGCGGATGATGCTGTCCTGTTGGCTTCTTCGAACCAGGACCTCCAGCATGTGTTGGGGCAGTTTGCAGCCGAGTGTGAAGCGGCTGGGATGAGAATCAGCACCTCCAAGTCCGAGGCCATGGTTCTCGACCGGAAAAGGGTGGCTTGTCCCCTCTGGGTTGGAAGAGAGCTCCTGCCTCAAGTGGAGGAGTTCAAGTATCTTGGGGTCTTGTTCACGAGTGAGGGAAGGATGGAGCGTGAGATTGACAGGCGGATCGGTGCGGCGGCAGCAGTAATGCGGTCGTTGTACCGGTCCGTCGTGGTGAAGAAGGAGCTGAGCCGAAAGGCAAAGCTCTCGATTTACCGGTCAATCTACGTTCCTACCCTCACCTATGGTCATGAACTTTGGGTCATGACCGAAAGAACGAGATCTCGGATACAAGCGGCTGAGATGAGTTTCCTCCGCAGGGTGGCGGGGCGCTCCCTTAGAGATAGGGTGAGGAGCTCTGTCACTCGGGAGGAGCTCAGAGTAGAGCCGCTGCTCCTCCACGTCGAGAGGAGCCAGCTGAGGTGGCTCGGGCATCTTCAACGGATGCCTCCTGGACGCCTTCCTGGGAGGGTGTTCCGGGCATGCCCCACCAGGAAGAGGCCCCGGGGAAGACCCAGGACACGCTGGAGGGACTATGTCACTCGGCTGGCCTGGGAACGCCTCAGGGTCCCCCCGGAAGAGCTGGAGGACGTGTCTGGGGAGAGGGAAGTCTGGGCCTCCCTGCTTAGACTGCTGCCCCCGCGACCCGGCCCCGGATAAGCGGAAGAGAATGGATGGAAAAATGGATGGATTTTGAACAAGCAGCCCAACCAGCTCCTACATGGAGATGTGTCTGGTATATGTGTGTCTGAATGTGTATGTGTGTGCGTGTGTAACTTTTGCCCCACCTGCTGATAATTACCTCTCTATCTCTCCCACTTTTTACCTGTTCCTGAACAGCTACTTTTTCGCTGTCGGTTTCTTCCGAACAACTTGCGATTGTGACAAAACCGTAGCTGCTATCAAAAAACCAATTACACTGTGAGATGCGGACAAGTCTGGGCCAGATGTACGTGTGTTTTATGTCCAGATATTCTTTAGAAAAATGACTAAATGGTCGATTTAAAAAGACACCCTCCGGCAGGCTGCGACTCAGAAAACAGGAGATTGTATGGGTTTAAATGGAGCAGCAGAGCAGGGCAGCTGGTGCAAGATCCCTCTTTATTTAAATTTGGTGGGGGCTAACCCTTTAAAGTTGAACTTTGACGAGAGAAGAAAGGTTTGTCTACAAAAAGATCCAAAAATTATGTGTCTCCTATGCACCGTTTGGATTTTATGGTAATTTTAGAAAAAAAATTCAGGCGATTTCTCACTGGCTCTTTCACTCTAACTCATGATGTCATCCACTCTAGGGGGAGAAATTCTGAGCATTTTTTGAGAAACTTTATGGTCGTCAGATGGTCATAGCTCGAAAACCGTAAGAGATATCAAAATATGTGCTGAGGTACATTTTGAGCAGACAAAATTATCTACGTTTTAAAGTTTGAATGAAGTCTCTATGGCAAAGCAGCGGACAATTGAAAAAGGCTGAAATTTGAGGAAATTTCCCATTCATTTCTTATGGGAAATTCTTCGCAGTTTTTTGCGTATAACTAGCGAATTATTGACAAAAGAGACATAGTACACCATTCCCGATTGAGCCGCATGTTTTGATATATAGTTTGCGAGGGTTTTCTCAAAGCGGGAGGACTAGTTACGTGCCGAAATTCTGGCGGAAGATGAAAAATGGGAAGAAAAAACGTGCGGGATAACAATAGTGGCTCGAGCTATGCTTGGTCGATTTAAAAAGTATGCTTGGTCAATTTAAAAAGTGGCTCTTGCGTTGCCTCGTGCCACTAATTAAAATTGAAATTAAAACCCACTTGATAATAATGATAAAAATAGAGGATGAAGGTTGAAGCATCAGAAAACTACAATGGAAGTCAGCAATTTTAGAGTCAATAGGTGGGAACTCAGAAAGTATTTCACCTTGTGTGCACATCCTACCAGTTGGCACCTCTGAAGCAAACAGGAGTCGACCAAATTCCTGATTGACACAGATTCACCACTGGTCTCAATGAACTAAAATAAGCCTATTTCACAATACCCCAGAACGCCTTCCCATGAGTTTAACCTCACGCTGGGTATTATCTGTGTCAAGCACAGCCCGAGACGGCCTCGCTCTGGTGCTTTGGAGGTTAAAAAATACACACCACAATCTTTCATAAGATGAATGAATAACAGAAGAAGGAATTTAAAACCACTGAATAGTAGTAATAACATTAAGTTAAAAATAGCATAAAGTGCATCACAACAAGGAAGCACCAAGTGCTTCATGTAGAAAAGGCACAGAATGAACATAAAAACAAACGTTTCAGACCTGTGACAGGAAAATCATAGCTAGTTAAAAGGCTGAAGTGAAGCGATGAGTTTTGAGCTTTCTCTAAAAAATAATCATCATAATCATAATCATCTAGCTGACCTTTGGGGCATAATTGACAAAGGCTGCATCCCTGATTTTCTTTCGGCTGTTGCTGGGAACCTCCATTACTTTGTATACAAGAAGGAGGACCTACAAATGAACTCTAAATGTTACAGGAAGTCAGAGCTGTATGTGGTAATAAGATATAAGGCATCAAGATAGCAACAGTGTCCGTTTAATTACCGTCATGAAAAAATCCCGTGTATATATAATAAACATAATCATAAAAATGATTTGTCCAGCACCACTATCTGTGTGGTTGATGCTATGAAAGTGATGACAGAACTATTTGTAAACAATGCAATCTGTCAAAAAGGAAGTGATCATAATTGTGTGTAAGGTGACAGCTTCTCCTCACAAGGGAGAATCAGAAAAAACAGATGGCAAACACAGTTTACCCCCAAAAAAAATCTAACTGTGGCAGTTTGCAGCATTTTGGACGGAGGTCTCTTCTCTAGTGGGAGTCTAATGTCAGCCGCTCTCCACTGATGTTGAGGATGACCAGAAGAACACACAGAGGTGTTTGTGTGTGTGTGTGTGTGTGTGTGTGTATGTGTTTGTGCCGCAAGCTCACCATCAGAGTAGGTTTTCAGCACCACAGGCAATGTCGTAAATTTGTTACTTGTCCTGCTCAAACCTGAAAAAGTAAATGCGCCTGTTTGTCTGGTGAGTAGGACATACTTTTCTGCCTTCGTTACAGCTGTATTTGTATTTATTGTTATATTGTTGCTACTTGGTAAGATTACGGGACGCAATAGGCTGTACTTTTAATTGAATTATTTGTACTGGATTATAGCCATAGACGACTTTATTTCATTCTGTTTGGTTGACAGACCCCTGAGAATTAATGTCATGTCCTTGCACTATTCTGTACTTACCTTATACCTGCTGTATTTGCACTCAAGTTTTATACTTGTTGCTCAGAGAATCAAACTGGAACATGAATCATATTTTTGTAACGGTGTGAAAAATAATAATAACAATTAGTAATAGGCTTTATTTGTATGTCATTGTGTGTATGAGCAATATGTTAGCTATATTTATATGGTAGATAAATTACGTTTTCATCACCATGTTGATGTGGGACTTGAATCTTAGATCTGAATCTAGGATAACACCAGAATTTGTTACTTCAGATTCAATCGAGGGTGTTAATTTCCCCATATTATTAAACATCTTTTTGTGTTTGTTTGTTTTAGGGCCGACTAGTAGGATTTCAGTTTATTGGTAATTCATTTATGTATTGCCAAAACACAGTTAGTAATGAAGTCTATAGTTGCAGCATCATTTGGTTCAGCAGTGATACACAGTTGTGTATCATCTGCATTACTATGGAAACATATATTGTGCCCTCTAATGATGTCACCAAGGGGCAGCATGTATACTGAGGACAATAATGCATGAAGCACTGAAACTATCTTTTCCAGTTTCTTACTGATGAATTTAAGGTTGGATATTGGCCTATAGTTGATGAGTGCATTACTATATAGTCTGGGTTTCTTTAGTAAGGGCTTTACAACATATCTGGGAAGATGCCTCTATAAAACTCTATAAATCTAAATTTATAGTTTCAAACAGTTCAAGCACCATTTATTTTGTGTATGTGTATCCATTCTGTCATTCCCTTTGTGAAAAGAGCAATGATGGAATTAAATGCTTCTGATGATGTAAATGATTCTGCACAATGATCGTTAGCCGCTGTAGCCTTAGTGTAGATACATCGGCTTCGGTGTAGCCAGAGAAGTCTGATATTCACCTCCTTTTCACAGGAGGGACACTTTTCACAGATCCATTGTTAAAATAACATTTTGGATTATTGCACATTTACTATACACAGTATAGAAAAATGTGTTTTAATGGTCTGTTCCAGCTCTTCTGTTGCAGCGAATTTAGTTCATAAATCAAGCAGGTCAAGCAGCTAAGTCAACTGTTGTTGTGCATAAAAGGAATTGAGGAAAATAATGCTATGTTCTGTGTACTGTCAGTGGTGCGATTGGGTGTCAAAACATGTTGAGCTGTGAACAAATAGGCAGTTGTTTCACTTTATTGGCAAGATTCATAAGAGAGCTAAAAACCCTTTTCTTGCAAAGCAGCCAAGAAGGTCAAGTTTTATCTCTCAGCCTTCATGTCATGTGCTGATGTCATGTGCATTAGTTAATTGGTTGACATGGAGTGGCTGGTCTAATGTAATAATCATAGGCTTCACAGCATGGGGAGGCCTCAGAAGGCTCCATTTGGGCTGTAAAGAATTAGCCACAGCTCACCGCGACACAGGAGTCCATCACATTGATTTGTACAGCGAGCATCATCTCCACTCTGTGCTGGTTATGGTTCAGTGCCAGCTCAGGTTTTGTACAGAATTGAAGCAACAATGATGATTCAACACAAGATTTAAGCATCTTTGTATTTTACACTCATAAGTCCAACATGGATATTATTCCATCCTTTTAGAAACCTTATAATTCCTCCGTAGTGTAACCTCTCATCCTTTTCGGTGAGTTTGAGTCACACAAGCTTTTCTACGTGATTTAATCCTTTTGTGAAACAAATGTTTGCCCTAAGTGGGTCTGAGCCTCTCCTACACCTGTGTACCATCCACATCATTATAGCATCACATGGCACAGTATCTGGTGGGGTCAACACGCTGTCACCACACATCTAGCACGCACAGCGATAGAGAGGTCAGTGCAGGGGTCACTTGCTTAGTGGCGAATGAACTAAATTTCCTCATTGGGATAGAGTAAACTGTAAACACAATTGGCTCTGCAAGTGAGAGCATTTTGTTGGTCATGAAAGGGGAAACATCACATCACATCACATTTACGCACAAAATGCACTGTTACAGCGATATTGCAAAACAACGTTTTTGTGAAAGGAATGCATTACCCATCTTTAAAAAGGATCCCTGTGTGTTGCATTTACTGCTGTAGATGCTTAAGATTCATAAGAACTACTTTATACACTGTTGAATAATTTAGTCGACAGCAATGCATGAAATTCTATAAGATCATTTGTGGCATTGCTGTCCCTGTTTTTAGCTTTGTGTCAGTGCATTTTCCAACTAACCCAAGACTGTTTGAAATAGTTCATAGCGCTTAGAAATTAGGAGAGCTTTCACAACCCATATAGGAACACTTATATAGGAACCAAAAGTGGAGAGAAAAGTAACTAGTAACTTAATTTGTCAGACAAATGTAGTGGAGTAGTAAAGGACACACCTTTGTACTTAACTACAGAACTTGAGTAAAGTTGATCTGGGCTTGTGAAATTAGTTCTGAATAGAATTACTTAATGTAGAAATCTAAAATTGCTCTGCAGAAATTAATTCTTGTTTGAATCTGCATTGATTATTGTGATTACAAGATCCAAAAGGGG
This sequence comes from Chelmon rostratus, assembly GCF_017976325.1. Classification (NCBI taxonomy): domain Eukaryota; kingdom Metazoa; phylum Chordata; class Actinopteri; order Chaetodontiformes; family Chaetodontidae; genus Chelmon; species Chelmon rostratus. Next base: position 655,455 of record NC_055679.1, read on the forward strand.
TAAGATCCTGCTTTGTTAGCTCCTTAAAACTGGAAGATTTTGCTAGTTCATTTGTCATTTTTTTGTGTGTGTTATTTTTAGAACTTGTTTTAGGCTTCAAAAAAGTCCACCCCTCAGAAGAATTCACATGCTTTCTATATAATGCTCCCACACACACGTATTAAGTAAATTTTCCCCAAAAATATATGCAAACAAGACATTCAGTAGACCTACAAGACCTAGTATAATAGATACAAAGTAATGTAAATATAAAATAATATATCTACGTATTAAAATAAAGATGAAAGTAGATAAAAATAAAGGGAAGAGCGATGTACAAATGATGGCGCAAATCATGAATGATAACATTCACAATGTACCAAATCACAAGCATGAATAAACTGCACAGAGCTTTGAGAATATATTTGTGGCGAGTAGAGCGAAGATGAAAAATGCAGTGAGTGCATCAGCCGCTGTTGAAGCTAAAAACAGAACGGGACCGAGTGACCCCCGGGGACGCTCTGTTACTTCTCTGTGATGTCACACAGCCAATGGGACGCCACCCTCCTCCTGTTGTTGTCACCAGACACTGACTCCCAATCAGCTTTCTACGTCCCTCACTGGTGTTTAGGATGTAGCAGGTTCATGGATCCTGCTCCTCTGCAGATACTGGGGAAGAAATAAACACGCTGGCAGCAAAAACAGGACTCTGGAAAGGAATTCTGAATCAAGTAGAAGTTTAGTTGATTAAAGAGATCATTGAGAATGTGCCACTGAAGGTTGATTCAATTTCTGGTCATTTTTGATGCTGCAGTTTTTAGTTGTGTTGTGTTAGATTGTGTTATCTGAGTTGTCTCAGATGTTTTCTCGACTTGCCGTAGTCTGTGTGCTTCAGACAAACCCTGGCTCTCTGGTCTCTACTCTCTGCTGTCTTATAGTTATAAATGTGACACAGCCACATTCTCAGAAGCACTTAAGAGCAGACTGGATGTCTAAAAGATGCATGTCTGCACACACACACACACATACAGTATATACAGAGCAGAGAGGAGGTGGTGAATTATTCATTAACTGAGGTCACAATGATTTCATGATGAATCCTTAACTCAGACACACAGACACACACCTCACGTCGCCTGTGTTGACTGGAGAACAGAGGTGCAGAGGGAGGACGCCAGTGAACAATAGTATATTTAATTTCTTCTCCACTACGTGACACTGGATATGTATCCCAATGTTCATTATGTTCTGTGTGTTCAGTATAAACTAAACTGTGCATATTGCTGTTGTGAATGTCTGATTTATGGAAATGGTTTTGAAGCATGCTGATGTTCTTTTATGTCACAGAAGCTGCACTATGCTGCACATTTACTGAAGAAAGATTGTTTAGCTGCCAGCTTCTAGGATTCTTCATATGTACCTAAGCTTTGTAGCATTTTCATATCATTTCCATATTTTTTCTTTTCTCCATAAAAGCCCATTCAGGTCACTAGGCTCATCTATCTGATAAAGTAAGATGAAGGAGTGGAGAAGAAAAGAAAATACAAGTGGAATTTTTGGCAGGTGCACTTGCTCTTCCAGGCTTTCTCCACATTCAAGCACATGCACGCTGCAGCTTGCCTGCGCAGAAAGGCGGAGAAGCAAGGGTGAAAAGAAATCCACTTTGTAGTCACCAAAGTTTAAAAAAAATAAAGGCTGAGCTCTCCTCCTGCTAGTAAATGGCTCTGGATCAGAGCAGAATCTGGTCTGAGTCTGGGTGTTTATTCCTCCAGAAGCTCTGGCTCTGCCCATAACTCTCTCTTCCAGAACTCCCTGGTGCAGCAGCAGTCTGTCCCTGTGCTCCGCCCAGTCCTCTCCACACAACTCTCTGCAAAGCCCCACAAAATATTATGCTCAAGTTGAATATTTTCAGCTTGTGTGAATACATAAATGATGCAAATGTAACATATTGTCATTGCCTGACGGCAGTACGAATTAGGCAATGTGAATACACATCTTCAGATGTAATCGTGTCTTGCAAAACATTTGCTTCATGTTTGGTGTGAACACACACATACATTAGTCTAGTCTGCCACACTCACTGATCCTTTATCTGACTGAGGTTTGTGCAAGTTACAAGCTCTGGTCCTGACCAGGGCTCTGAAATATCAATAGTGTATTTATCAATACGCAGCCTAACTGTGCTGTGTACATTTGTGTGTGTTGTGAAGTTTGCTAGCTTTTGGAATCAAAATCTTAAGATATGACAGACATTACTTGACATCTAACACCTTTTGAATCAAGTGGAACAGTGAGAGCTAGAACTTATCAGACTGGTGGCTGAAGTAGCACATGGTTTAGAGTAAGATATTAAACACATGTGGATGAAGTGGGAAAATGACTGGTGACTGGTCAATAATGAGCCCCAATGCTCATGTCATTTGGCATTTAACTGCTGTCCTGCTTTTTCTTAGTGCAGTGAGAAAGCTGCTTTTTCATACCAGTATGGGACCACGAAATGACAAAATGTCATTATCGTAGATTAGTGTGAACACAAAAGGACATGTAGATTCAGCACTTGGTCTGAATACGTATTACTTGAAGAATATGTACACATCACTGACACATTATGCTTCAGTTGTGATTTTGAGGGGAGGCTGCTGACGAGAGAAACAATTGGCAGGAGAGGGTGATTTTGAAAATGGATGGCAGAGATAGTATAAATGCAGTCACTGGTTGAACATGTTTCTCTGGCTCTTGGGCTCGCTTATACTTGGCAGATTTGTCACGCTGGCTCACATTGATTTTCCCACCATGTCATACACTAAAATCCATGTGACATATTTTACAAGGCCTCCTCCCGTTTGGTGAATTACTTTCACAGACTTTTTTGCAGGCACTCCGTCCTTACATTCACATTCATTACTTCATGTTCATCCGTCTTCTTCTTCTTCGCCTTCTTCTTTTATTGGTGGGTGCTATTTAAGTGTATGACGTAAAATCCAGGAGAATCCTGGGAAAAAATGGAATGGCTGACAGGTTTGCCTCATCATCTTCTCCCCAAGGTCTCGTCTCTGCCCAGACAGCCTTCACCTGCCCCTCATCCTACTCCCCGTCCTCCCTCCTCATTAATCTTTTGATTTTGAATTTTGCATCAAACCTTTTAAAACTCTCCCTGGGTCTTGCGTTTGGATCTTCTCTGTACCTACATAATCAGTAGAAAAACTGAGCAGTGAGCATGATAATAGTCTTACCTACTGCATCCGACCAGCTAAAAGAAGCTTTGTCACAGGACAGAAGATACACACACATCAGCTCGTCCTGGGTCAACACAGCTTCTACAAAATGAAACTTCTGGCTATAACCACACCTTTCTAATAGCTAACACCTTTCTCTCTGGCTTTTCTCCCCTCCTTGGCTTTCTTTCATTCTCTGCTGCTGCTGCCTTCATCTCTTGGTCCCACATTAAAGAGGACACAGTTCTCCCATGGCTGCAGGGTTTATATTGATGCATCTTCAAGCTGTTGACATAATAATAACTGATGTAGAGAGATAGTATGGAGAGATAGATCCTTTCCTACAATTTCTGGCAATAATTCTGCTTATTTCCATGTGGGGCTCACAGAGAAATCACATCACACAGGCTTTAGTTTTGTCATTTTTAAACAGACTTGCCACAACACAGGAAGGAATTTTATCCAGGAGTTTTCACCTCCATATTCTTGCTTTTGACAGTATTTGTCAAAAGCAGAAATCCACCCTAAAGATAAGATAAGATAAGATAAACTTTATTTATCCCCAGAGGGTGTCTGCCTCCCGGACAAAAGCTGGAAGATGGTTCCACAGGAGAGGAGCTTGATAACTAAAGGCTCTGGCTCCCATTCTGGTTTTAGTGACTTTAGGAACCACCAGTAAGCCTGTATAATGGGGTCGCAATGTTCTACTGGGGTAATACGGTACTATGAGTACTTTAAGATAAATTGGTGCCTGACCATTTAATGCTTTGTAGGTAAGGAGAAGGATTTTAAATTCTATTCTGGATTTTACAGGTAGCCAGTAGTATAGCTAATATCGGAGAGATATGGTCTCTTTTCCTGGTTTTTGTCAGAACACGTGCCGCAGCATTCTGGATTAGCTGGAGAGCATTGGGACAGCCTGATAGTAAGGAATTGCAATAATCCAGCCTGGAAGGAATAAATGCGTGGACTAGTTTTTCTGCATCATTTTGAGACAGGAAGTGTCTGATTTTTACAATGTTACGTAGGTGGAAAAAGGCAGTCCTTGAAATTTGTTTTACGTGGGAGTTAAATGACATATCCTGATCAAAGATGACTCCTAGATTCCAGAGTCAAAGTAAAGTGTTTTATATACGTCTTAAAACATGTTTAAGCCAACATCAGTTGTAACAGCACCACATGAAGAGAAGGTGTGTGTATTTTAGTGTTCATTTGCAGTTACTTTGTTTCAGTATCTTCTGTGTGTGACCTCCATCACCTTTAAAGCAATACACTTCTGTCAGGATCACAGCACATCCTCATCCTTGTATAACAATATGCCTGTCAAGACATTAACCTTCAAGGAGAGGGATTTATAGTGTCCATATAGTTGTGTGGGGTTGTGTAGTTCACGCACATACTGAGGCTACGTCTCAGGCTATATATATATATATATATATATATATAACAAAGTCAACCTTTTGATTTGGAGTGATATTAGTTATAAACAAAGTTTCATTTTCAGTATCAGTCATTCCCGCCTGTTTGATCAAAAAAAGTTTTATCTTAATTTCCTGACAACAATCATGTTGTAGGACTTGACTTGAAATTTGATAGCCAGGCTTTGTCCCAATTCCTGCTTGTCAATTCATTAGTGATCAGTGTAAACATAGGACGGAGCCTGCTCAGTGATATATGCCTGACACAAAGCTACTCTCCAGAGACTGAACATACTTTTGTGGAGTTTTTCAGACTGGTGATAGTTAATTGGAAATCCTTTTATTGAGGCGCTGAACTTTCTGCTTGCTCATTTAAAGTAACCTGGATGAGAATATGACATGAACTTTGTCTGACTGGGTCAGACTGAAATTACAGATTACATTCACAGGAAGTGTCTGCTGCTTGGTCACACTAGGTCAAATATTTGAGTAAATGAACTTTATGTGAACTAAACAAGTAAAACAATTTCTCCAACAGATGGTTAAATGTTCTTCTTCCTAAGCATTGTATTATGTCTCTTAGATAAACGAGTGATCCCTGGTGTCTGTCAAAGCAGGACAGTGTGGAATCTAAATACTTAAACAGATTTAGCAACGTCAAACATTTTGCGAGAGCAGATAGTACTTTTTACACATGGTGAATATTCCATTTTAAAACCTCAACTCCCGGCTGTGATGCACCATAAACCCACTCTGATGTCTTAGCCATTCCCACACACTCACTCAGCCAAGGACAGTTTTATGGGAAAAGCTTCAGTCCGGGCGCATTAGTATGCTGATGGAGCAGCCGACCAAAGACAGAGGGCAGACAGACACAGAGAAATGAGAACCATAGATGGAGTGAAAGAGGGAAATAGATAAAGGTTTGGGTGATCAAAAAATGTATTGTGTTTTAATGGGTGTTTGCACATCCATGAATGAATGAACAGGATGAATCCCTTTTATCACTATCATAGCTCATTTATCTCCTGTGAGGCGAGAATGTCGTGTCACAATGGATGGCATTCTGTCTCTCTGTCCTGTCCTGTCCTGTCCTCTCTCTCTCACTGTCTGTTTCACCCTTGTCCTTGTCTCTTTCAGACTGAGACAGGATGAAGTCAGAGTTGGCAGTAAGGCACTGTGTCAGCTAAGTAGGACATTGGTCTCAAAGCAGCAGCTGAAGCAAGCCGCAGATCACATATATATCCCTACTGGGATGTTCAAAACTCCTAGAAATCACCTTCAACTTTTTTACGCCGTAAGTTAAATATGCTTATTTCACTACTACTTGGGGGTCCTGGGGCAAAAATATCCCCCTCTGACAATCTCGAATCAATCTGCTAGTGTTGTGGTATCAGACAACAGCCGTGCTGCAGGTTTTATGTTGTCAGTTCATTTTTGGTATTTTAAGCACAACATTATTTTGGAATATGTACCATGTAAGCACAGTTTCAACTGAAATATTAAATGCAAAAACAGCTGATTAGTGAGTTTTTTTTCAGCCTTCTTAATTTTGCCTTTACTCTCAACAGTCTTCACTGGTATTAGAAACTTGTAGGAGAAAATAAAGGCCATCCAAGCCGTACAATCGGATGTTAATCGCATGTTAGCATTTGCTAATTAGCACTAAGTACAGTTTAGGCTTATATAAGAGGATGCCACTGCATGATGATGAATAAAGTCAGCAGGAGCCAGGTTTCATAGTCCATCCAATAGGTGCTAAAATGCTCCAATCTAGAATGAAGTGCAGACAGACTGAACAAATGCCATCTTGACCGTTAGGCAGCTAGTATGGCTAGAAATGATGCATATAAAACCATAAAGATACTGTATGTGTGATTTCCTTGATTGACAGGAACAGTATCTCAGCCTATCATACAAAGCTAACTACTACCTGATCCCCCTACCTCAGCTCCACACAGGATCCACCACAATCCCAAAATCTGCATTTTTATACAGTGGAGCAGCAGACAAAACTCCAGTCAAAAATTTATGGATGAATGGCATGAAGAATGACATGTCCCAGGGTCACAAAACAGGGCGCACTGCTCCACTATTAATTAATTAATACTATTGATATACAGCAGCACCAGTTCATTTAGACAGAAATGAATGCTTTGTTCTGAAAAATCCCTGCCTATGTGTCGGTTTCTTCAGTGTCAGACAATGTCAGGAACAATCAGTTGCTCACTCCAAAGAGCTATTTAGAATCCAAAATAGATCCTGAGGCTACAGACTAACCACAGTGCATTGCACAATCAAAGAACTGCAGAGCCTGAGGAAAGGCTCCTGTGAGAACAGAGCTCACAGTCATGAGTTATTATAACATGCAAATGAATTCATATGTGTTACATCTGGTTTAGTTTTCTCAGGGTCATGACAGGGGTGATGTTCACACTTGTATTCATCAGAACTGAGAACAACTCTCAGTTTATCTGCTTTCCAGCAATAGTGCTGACTCACTGAAGGCAATAAAGTGCTGCCTTTATTTATCTGTAGGAGAAAATTACATTTGTGTGGATTCTTTAATCAAACATTCAGTGATTTTCCCTGAGGCTCTCTCTGAGCGGGATCATGCTCAGAATATTTGAATATTATCAGAATAATAAAAAACCTTTTTGTTGGGATATGTGCGTCATTAAGTAAATAAAGTATTTACTTGTTTTCATTGTTAATCTCATTTTTTAACTTAAAAGAACAGACAATGGAACCAGACGAATTATGGTGACAAAATAATATAATATGTAACAAAAAAATAACTAATGATAAATAACTTGCCCATAGTCATCCCATAGTCTTTATTAAGCAAATAGATTTCATACATTCATTACATAATAAAGGGTGATTGTACTTTCTACATCTTTCTCCGGTTGTCAACTGACCTTTAACCTTGCTCCAGTATGTGTGTGTGTGTGTGTTCTATACCTGTTTCTACTCTGTCTCCAGTGTCTCTTCTCTCCATGCTGGCAGGAAATTGACTGAGTAGGTTTTGCCTCCACTGACAGCCCAGTGCCAGGGCCCGCAATATTGTATATTATTATTTCATTTGGTTTGCTTTTTCCTGATCAGAGTTGAGGAGAAAACTGTCTGTTACCAGGATAATCTTCCATACTAATGTATGGCAGTTGAATGGGTTGTCAGTCGTTTTTCACTCTGTGACATGTTGCAGCCTGGAGTTATTGCCTGGCCTATTGAATGGATGTCGTTATAGTGCCTTATGCTGACATGTATATATTGATGTTCTGTGTGTGCCGTGTCAAAGTAATGGCTTGTATGGCAGAGCCTTGGCCACGAACACATGGTTGCATTGCACATTTAATCCATATCAAGAGACTTCTCTCCAGTGTTTATTGGCAATGGGATGTTACAGAGGGAGCTGGGTAAAATCAATATTTTGTCTACCACTTTATAGCTAGCTGTGGTTAAAAATGTTTCCTGTCGGATGGCATCTTTTTACCACCACAGCTCTAAGAGCAGACAAACAGAGATGTATGCTGACAGTTTTGAACTGTCATGACAGCTTGAAAGACAACAGGACAAAAAGAGACATGAAACAGTTTCATTTGATTATTGCCAACAATGTTACTGTGCTGTACTGCGTAACTTATGAAACTGCATCTTGTCCTTGCATCATGTTTGAGGTGACACACTTTTTAAACACAAAAAGTTTTATGCTTAGCCTGTCCATGTTGGCGCATCAGTGCCACAGTTGCCTCCCTGGACAGGGGTCTTTGCTGGGGGGAACTACACTATACTTAATTATTGTTTTTATTGGATATGTATGTGCTTGATCCTTTTGTTTTCATCTAGCTCGCAATTAGTTTATGGAGTAACATGTTTTTATTGTGGGAATTGGCTCTGTTTATGATAATATGCTCTAAGTACACCCTCTGCTGATGATCCATTAGACTAGTGAGTGATATCGACCTTTGAAGACTTCAGAATGGTTTTTCTTTTTTTTCGTTTTAAGTTAATATGATGCTTCACTTGACCTCAGGGTGGATAAAACCAAACAGGTACTCCTGCAGAGTTTTCCAGTTTGGTTCCTCTCAGGGAAAAATGCACTTTTGCCAATGCATGGTACCAAAACAGACCCTGGCTTGAGTACTCTATGAAAGGTGATGCTGCGTATTATTTCCCTTGTGGACATTTTAGGGCTCATGCATCATCGAATTGAACATTAACAGTAAAAGACAAACTCAAAAGTCAAACTCTTGTCATGCTTTTCTCACAAAATGTATTCACTGAGCAGCAAAGAAACATGTCACATCCCTGGAAAGTTGTTCTGGAGAGGAACCTGAACAAGAATTACATGCTGAATCTTGTAAAATATGGAGAAGCCTTTGGATTACTGAGAGAATGTAGTGTGGTCAGACGAGACAAGTCTTTTCGACAACAATACAGCATGCCATGTTTGGAGGAGAAATGGCTCTGCATATGATCCTAAAAATATTATACCTACAGGGAAGTCCAAAGGTGGAAGCATCATGATACGGGGCTGTTTCTCTTCTCATTGTACAGATAGAATCCAAATTATCTAAGGAAAGATGAATTGAGCCAAGATTCCATCAGGACAATGAGGATCAGACACAGATGGACCTTCTTGCAGGACAAGGATCAAATACTTACTACAAAGATGGCTGTTAATTGGTTCCAGAAGAAGACAATAAGAGGTGTTGGAATGGCCCTGTCAATCACCAGACTTAAACCCAGCAGAACGGTTGTGGATAATGATTCACCAGCAGGCCCGCAGAGTTTATAGTCTCTCTGTGTGGAAGAATGGGCCTAAAGCCTCCCTGACAGAGAGAGAGCAGTTTCTTCATACAGGAAGCCTCTTGAAGCTGTCATTGCAAATAAAGGCTTCTACACCAAGTTTTAAAATAATTTTCAGTTGGTGTATTTAATAGTTCCCTGAGTCATTCCACCTTATTGCACTTGTGAATTGAAATGTTTCTTTATATGTGTAGTTTTATTGAGTTATATGAATGTCTGGTCTCTAGTTCATGTGAATAGCAACATTGGAAGTATGTTTAATGGAAAAAACAGTGTTGTGCTGAATACTTATTTCCCCCCACTGTCCCATCAGAATGTTCACTGGCAGGGTTTTTCACTCATGCCAACGTTGGGGGTTACACAGCCATTCACCTCCAGGCCCATCAAACTTCTTCCTGAACTTTGGCCCTAAAAATCCTGGTTGCATATGAACATAATTTGAAGGTACTACAACTATTAGAGACTGCATTATGTTTGTAGGTGTAAAGTCACACAGTGTTGATGGTAATATTTTCAGTGGAGTCTCATTAATCATGTGTGCAGTCTTAAACACAAGACTGGTTCAGTGAGCAGAGGGGCAGAGTACAGCCTTGGGTGTGCAGGTCCCAGCTGACTGTGTTAAACTGTACTTACTTCCACTCTGCTCCTGTGGGAGAGTGCTCAGTGTACAGTTTAGCCTGTGCACAGTGATTGCTGCAGTCCCTCAGAATCACACATCGACTGGACTTTTCTCAGAGTGCACACACATAAAAGAAGAGTGAAGGATTTAAAGGATGGAGTTCCCCACATATTCTTCCCCCATCTCTCTTCCCTAGCATGAGCCATCTTGTTCATTTTTAGTTGAATCTATTTCTCTCCTCAGTTTTCAGTGGAGCAGGGGGTGAGCTGCTTGTGTGGAACAGCTCACGAGGTCACCACAGCTGCCTCACCTCTCTTTGTATGTTGGATCTCAGTGTCATGGCTCTGTCTTGTCACTGTTACAGAGCTGCATCTTCGGCTGTCACTAACAATGAACTGTGCACATTATTTTCAAGTACAGTTCGGACTTTGGAGTTCTGAACTTTTGTACCGTGGATGCAGGAGAGACGCTTTGAAACCAATGCCAAATATTGGCATTGCTCCTTCACTCCCTTACATTTAGCACCTTTCTACATTTTACACATATAGCTGATGAGAGTGACATTAAAAATTATTTTTAAATAAGAAGCTACAGCATGTTTGCTGAAATGCATGGTAATTGTTTTGCGGGTGAGGAGCAACACAGTAATAGACAGAACAAAGGACAATACAAAAGTTAAAAAGACATAGTCAAACACATATCTCTAATTTCCCCAGCTGGGGATTAATAGAGTCTTATCTTATAGCATACTGGGTTGTAGTATAGGGAAAGGTAAAGTGCTTTACCGCCTTACTGCAGCAATGTGAGTGCGTGTCTATCTAACAAGCTAATAGCTGTTATACCTTCAAATGGAGACCTGAGGGGAGGGTCTGGGTTTCTGAGTCATGGATGATCAACATCAAATAACATGACAGAAAACTTTTAGATAAAGGGAATGGAAAATTCCAAAATTAGACACATACCATTTACAAAAGGTCTTGCGTTCTTTTAGCAGTTGTCATGGGTTGATAGTACTATGAAGCTTCACTTACAGGTCTGTTTGTGTTTGTTCTGTGTTAAAGGTGAAGATTTACATTTTTTCTTGGATGAGTCCACTTCTAATAGAGACCATTTATTCTAACAGAAATATTAGACAAATCATGTCCTAATCATGTCTAGATGACTCTCCCTTTTCCTCTTCTGCCCTGTTTCAGGCATTTGGCCAGGCCTACTCCACCCAGCGTAAGGTAGCAGTAGATGGGGAGACCAACGAGGAGACGCTGCTGCAGGAGTCTGCCACCAAGGAAGCCTACTACATGGGCCGCCTCCTGGAGCTCCAGTCGGAGCTGAAGCACAGCCGGGCCACCGCCTCTAATGCTCAGGCAGACAAGGAACACCTGAGCACTGTGCTGCAGGAGCTGAGGGAGGTACAGTACAGTGTTAGGGGTGTCATGTCATGTCATGTCATGTCATGTCATATCATATCCTAAAAGAGCCAGCTGTGTGCTTTTTTAAGGCAAGGTGCTTTCATGTTTCATTTTTTGAAAAATGATTTTTGGGAAAGAGGTACTTAGAGTTTTGGCTGACCACATGGTTTCCTGTGGAAGTGCATTGTAATGAGTCTTTCCATCTTCACTGTCTTTCAACAATTCTGTCATGTAAAAAACAGTCACTTTCATGCTGATCTGAGTCATTTTCTTGCCTTATCTGTATTTTAAATGGTATGCAGCTCCAGCACTGTTTCCCTGATCTGTCTCAGCAGAGTAATGAGATGTTGGAGCTGCAGCGCAGCCGAATGCGGGAGGAGATCAGGGAGTACAAGTTTCGAGAGTCGCGGCTGCTCCAGGACTATACTGAGCTGGAGGAGGAGAACATCTCTCTGCAGAAACTGGTGTCAACACTCAAACAGAACCAGGTACAGATGATTCACACACGTCCACGTTACACACTTGAAATAGAGAATGAATCAAATTTTACATTGGTCCTTTATTTGCTTTTGTCACAAGCACATTATTCTACATATAAAAGATACTTATTCATACAAGCCATACATACATATGTCCCCTGTAAATCACTTGTTCTATGTTCAACTTTGAAAAAAAATTGGAATGTGTGTCACAAATGTGTCTATATAGACAAAGAACTCATTTGTGTACAGCCAATAATATAATTTCAATTTATCCTTATTTACCTACAGTAACCTTAGCATTCTATTATAGGTAGAGCAGATGGTTAAAAATATCAGTCAGTTCAGACACTGAATTGTGTGATCCTTACTTTTCAGTACCACTGTTAACAGAACACTGTTAGTCCATACAGTTACAAGGGTAGTTTTCCCTCATAGACTGTATGAAAACATGGAAGTATCTCTGTGGTGTCACCCACAGGTTTCTTTAGTGCCATTGTGAAGCTCAGTGTCAGTGGCACCCATTGCCATCTTGGCAGAGCCACATTCTGGCAAATCAAGCTAATCCAAACATGGGCAAAGACGTGGAGTGTGGGTGGAGCTGAGGCCGGCCGAATGAAGCCTGGTCGCTGAAACGTAGCAGCTAGCTGTCACTCAAAGTGGCCATGCCCTTAATTATGCAAAGCTGTAAGCCTCGATAGAATTCAAGTGAGTGAGTTGTATGAAGATTCACCTGCCATACAGTTGTCATGAGTGGGGAAATTAGGTATAGAGAGCAAAACAGTGAATATATTAATTTCTGCTGTAAAGGTGGCCATTTTAATATGGGGGTCTATGGAGTCAGCATCAAGTGGACATTTAACAAACTTCAGTTATTAGCACTTTTGCATTGGCTACATTTTTCAGCGTTGGAGGATGCTGCTGGCTTGTCTGCATGTCTCAGTTCCCCTGCCGGCACAGTTATCAAGTCAAACATGTACAATGGCCTGCCCACTAAGAGGTTTAGCGAGTAAAGGTTATTTTTAATAATGAAAAATAGAAACAATACATTTAAGAATCATTTTGAAATGATTTCTAAAGTCAAGAAGAGAAGACTAATTCACAACATGAATAAATTACATATCTGGAATGAAGTTACTCAACAAAGTGACACATTTGTGAAAAATTCAATCTTCAATTTAATCTGGACATTTTGATTCTAACAATATGTTAGAGCTTTTCGTACTGTTCTCCTGTCATCTACACTTTATTAAACAGGGAAACTTGGGGACATAATTAAAGCCAGTATGTATGTAGAACGTGTGTAGAATTTTCCAATATGGGGCAACTTTCTGGCAACTTTCAGTTACAGTCTCTGCCCCTTCAATTTGTTTGTAAAGGTATCTTTTGCTCCACTACTGGTTTAGGTGGAGTACGAAGGCCTGAAGCATGAGATCAAGGTGCTGGAGGAGGAGACAGAGCTCCTCAACAGCCAGTTACAGGATGCGCTGCGTTTGAAGGACATCTCAGATGCGCAGCTGGAGGAAGCACTGGAGTCTGTGAAGAGTGAGCGTGAGCAGAAGAACCACCTGCGCAGGGAGCTGGTCCACCATCTCAGCATGTGCGATGTAGCCTACACCGGGAGTGCCCACCTGACATTCACCTCCGCTCCACCCAGTGGCAGTGCCACCCCGACAACTCTGCTCTCCCCAAATGCAGAAGAGCCATCGAGGTGGATATTGCACACATGAAACCAATGTGGAAAGAAAATGTAATGAATTGTTAATGAGAGTGAGTGAGAGCTTTACTTGCAAATAGTCAACCCCCTCTACTTCAATGACATTATATGCTGCTGAATTATCTGTGCCAAATATGCTTTGGAATACTAATTGCTGCCTGAATAAAGTATAGTGGTAATGATCAGGGCCTGTTGGATGGTTGGGCATACAGTACAGAGGACTTCATCATTAGAAGTTAGGTTCCACATCATGCTTATCCTCATGCTGAATCCTCATGCTGAATGATGGTTGACAGGGCCAGCTGACCTTGGAACTGATCTGAGGCCATATTTGTTGGTAGTAAAGTGTTGGTCTGCACTCTTTTACTCTGTTTATGGTGCTACTTACAAATCTCTCTAATTTTCTGTACTTGCCATGTGGGAAGCAAAGTGGATCTCCTAGATTTTAAAGATGCTGTGCTGTGCTCTGATCTTCCAGGTGTAACGGCCACCTCCAGGGTGGGACTGGAGCAGGCACAGCTCCAGGGTCGGTGCCTAGGGCTAACGGAGAGTATCGAGCGCCAGGTTGGAAATCTGACGGGACGGTGACAACGGATCTCTTCAGTGAGATGAACCTGACCGAGATCCAGAAGGTCAAACAGCAGCTGATGACAGTGAGTCTGCTCTCTGATCAACCATGTACAAATCATTTATTTGAAGAAAGAACTAGCCAGTATTAAGGACTTTGTTAAAAATGGGAGCACAAGCGCGGTATGACAGAGCGTTAGACAGACACATACTAATGATGTACTGTTTGCTGATTTGCTTTAGTCAGAGCCTGAGGAGCTTGTGCTAGAAATACAGTTTCTTCTGAGGATGGTAGTACAGAACATGCAGTGTTCCCCTCAAACTAAACAACAAAATATGTCAATTGTAAGTGCCTTCCAAAACTGTTATGTATGACACCTACAAAAAAATTACATGTGATTATTATCTTATCTGTTACCTCTATGGTTAAGATTTGGTTAGGGTTAAGGTCTTATGTCTGTGTGTTAAGCACAAAGGTGCAGTCACAATAACAATGTTACAAAGTGCTTCGTAAAAGCAAATCCGCACCATGATTAAGTATAATCTAGCAAATAAAGTACAGTGAAGGAAATAGAATTCTTAGAATATAATGGATTTAGATAAAAACAGTAAAATAAACCAACAGAACACTTAAAGTACAATGGAAGTGGAAAAATATAATTTTGGGCCGACATTAATAAAAGCCGTTTCTAAAAGTGTTAAGAAGTTGCTTTAAAGGTGTTAGTGACTGAGCAAATCTCAGATCCTCAGGCAGACAGTCCCAAAGCTGTCCCAAACCAGTTATAGCTACCTCTGTTATACCCTCAAAGCCACCAGTTTACTCTCATGTTGAGTCCACCTCTTTTGCAAAGCTAAAGCAAACACTGAGAGAAAACCTCAGGTCTGCAGGTCTCTCCATTGTCTCTATTACAGCATAAACAGCATATAAATAGCTTATTAGTCACTGGAAACTCTCCTTCCAATTTTAAACATGCTGTTGTAGAGCCCCTTTTACAAAATCAAACCTTGACCCAGATGATCCGACTAACTATAAGCCTATCTCTAAATTGGCATTTCTATCAAAGGTCAGTGAACTATCTTTTGAGAACCCAGTAGAATTTTAGATAAATTCCAATGGGGCTTTGTTAAGTGACTAATGACCTTCTTTTAAATGTAGATTTTTCATTTTAGTTCTTGATGTCAGTGCTTTGATACATTTGACCATGAAATTCTTTTAAACTGTTTGAGGGATTGGGTCGGTATCTCAGCTCTTGCTTTTAACTGGTTTAAATCTTAATTGTCTAATAGAACCACAAGGTTCCTTGGATTCTTGGTCGAGTCCTTTTTCTCAATTTACATGCTTTCATTGGATCACATAATGTAACAACATAATGTGCCTGACAGCTGTATTTTACTGCATAATTGTTTAAATGAAATCATAGAATGGAGGCTTCAAAACTACTTGCAGCTAAACAATAACAGCAGAAGTTTTACTGATCTGGTCTACCCTCCACAACTGAGGTACTGAAACATTAGCTGTTTTCCTTAGCTCCCTATACCACAAACTCTACTCCCTATGTTGCACTTTTCCAGAAACCCAGGAGCCATATTTGACTCAAATTTTATCTCGGAAGAGCATATTAAGAGAATCACTGTATCCTACAATTAAAAACCATCTCCAAAATAAAATCTACTGTATCTTTGTGTAATATAGACAAGGTCATACATGCTTTTATTATTTAGAGACTTGACTGGTGCAACTCTTTGTATTCCTGCCTCGTCCAGAAACATCTGGGATCCCTCTACATCTAGGAATTGATTTTAAAATGTTAGTAGAGTAGTTAGATATGAGATACTATGAGTGATACTATCTCTTAACAACTTATGAGCCTCAACATAGTCTTAGATCAGCTACTTCTGGTGTGCAGAGAGATGGTGTACAAAGTAATGTATATATGTGCATGTACAGTATGTGTGTGTACATGTATAATGTAATGTCGTCAACATTCTATATAATTGAAAAGTTATAATAGTAAGAACAATACTACTACTGTCAATGTGAATTTGTGACACATTTTGGCTGTGCTGAACAACTGTTTTATAGTTTTATTTTTTATTTTCAGTGTCTGCATTTATTATCCAGAAGCAGAATCCTTTCTAAAAGCCAAGCCTTTTGAATAATTTACTGTAAAACCATGTTGCCATATGGTATCCCCACTGCATAAAGCACCCTGTCTTTCACTTTCTGTCCTTGCCTCTTTCTCTCACACACAGTCCTCAAACCTTATAACCAATCACTTAGTGCATCAAATCATGCTTAGCTCACCACAAAGCTTATATTGTGTGTATACACACATTCATGCGTGTGTGCATTTGCTAGGTGTAATCCTATCCCTTCCTGCTCCCTGAGGCCTCTCTGCTGGGCTGCAGGAAGAGGTTATTTATATCTCAGCTGACACACTCCACAATCGACCACTCTCCAGTAGATGGGTGGGTTTCATTTGTTCTTCTGCTGCTGTCTGGGCTGCTGTTTTTAAATGCTCATGAATCCACTTTTGTGGTACAGCATTGTTTCTTTACACCCAATCGAAGCATTGACACATAAATAGCATAGCATTTTACAGCATTATACTTAAATGAGAAAAAGTGCCATCATTCTGTATATATGCTATACTTTTGAAGATATCTCTGTGGTATAATTCAGTTTAAAAGATCTGATTATTATTATCTGATTATATACTTATTTTTCAGTGTTGGTTTAAATTGTTTTCATTTCAGGTCTGGTTGTGGTGGTGCTCAGTTTCTAAAGATGAAGATAAAGTTTGTCACTGACATGTGTAGATGGATGTGCGTCTTTCGAGTTTTTGCCATTTTAGCCTTTACTGACAATAGACAGTCAAGACAGAGAGACTTGGGGTGTGAAAGACAAAAAGTTGACCCAGGTTTAACTGTTGTGGTAAACGAACTTGGCCTCTTTGTTGGAGCCCTGCACATTTGGATTCCTACGTAGGGGCTCTATGAAATTAATGAAGAAACTGTATTTTTTTGACGTAATGCTAATGTCAAATCATCACTATCACTACTACTCCAAAGATATGAAAATAATAATTCACATCACAAAACCATTTTAGGTTCTGTACATGCTGCACAAATTATTAAAGGCCCCCTGTGGAGCTTTCCTGTATACAAACTTTACGTCTTTACACATTAATGCCATTGAGGATAATCATATTTGATTGACATATCCAATTGAGCCATTTGGTTCAATTCAATTCAATTTTATTCATTTGAGCTCTTCTTTGCTTTCCTCTTTGCCGGTTTAATAACGACATGACGACTTGTTAGCCTCAGCTGTATAGCAATCATCAGTATTTCAAAGGGCTTGTCCTTTCGTTCTCCTGGCCAATTTCTCTCTTTCTGCCTGTTGCAGGCTCACTCAGTTATTGTCAACATCAAACAGGTTTCAGGTGAGGCACACCGGTGACTCTTGCAGCAGGTTAGGAGGGTTCCAGTTAATTTATGAACTGCTTGCATTAGAGGATATTTAATACAGATCCAGTCCCAGGACCAGGACCAGATTTCTCCTTTTGATCATTGTGACAGGTGAATTGGAGACAGTCAGTTGGGAAGTCAGTGCAAACGTATCCTTTTAAAAACAGTCATTGAGAAGATTCAAACTACAGTACAATAATTGAAGATGCAGAATTTGATTTGGACTTCTGATTTTTGGCTGTTTGGTGAGGGATGCCAATTTCAGACCAAGTCTAAAGTTTATCTGTTTGAATCTTGCTGCTGCCCCCTGCAGGTTGAATATGAGAAAGCAGCACTGATGACAAGTCTGCAGGAGTCCCAGACTCAGCTCCAACACACCCAGGGGGCCCTAACCGAACAGCACGAGAAGGCCCTTCGCCTTAGCCGGAAAGTCATTGCCCTCCGCCGCCTGCATCGAAGGGCCTACCTCAACCAGGAAGCCCATGCCAGTGCCACCTCTCAGCTCAACCATGAGGCCCTGGTGGAGCTGGACAGGGATGAGGAGGAGTCTGAAGGGGAAGGAAGAGCTGAGGAAGATAAAAGTGAGACAATGAACAAAAGTCAGGTATTTTCATACCAGACGCCCGGTCTGGAGATCCTGCAATGTAAGTACCGTGTGGCTGTGACAGAGGTGGTTGAACTCAAGGCAGAGGTCAAAGCTCTCCAGGACAGACTGGCTCAGTTTGTGGAGGGAGCAGCAGAGGAGAAGCCAAGAGGAAAGGGTCAGATCCAGAAGCTGGAAACGCAGGTCTCATCACTGGAGAAGAGCTGTCGGGAGGGATGGGAGAAGGTAACCACATCATACAGACTGTGTCTGAAAAGATTCAGAGATAGTTACAGAGCTAAAGGATGTCTTCTTCTTGTCTCTCAGATTTCCAATCTGGAGATGGAGTTGCAGGCAGCTCAGTCAACAGCCAATGAGAGCCATGGGGCATTGAACGCAGCTCAGGATGAGTTGGTGACGCTGAGCGAGGAGCTTGCCCAGCTGTACCACCATGTCTGTCTGTGCAACAATGAGATGCCCAACCTGGTCATGCTGGACTACTACAGGTTAAACTGTTTTATTAGTTGGACACATGCAATGTCAAAAGGTGGAACAAGATTTTTCAAAGTTGCAGTGATTTGGGGCCAATTTCTGGTGGATGCATTCGAGGGAGGGCAGCATGACAATAAAATGCACCTACAACCTAAAAGCTGCATTTAGGACCTCCTGTACTAGTTAAGCTTGAAAGGTCTCTTTCTGGAGCTGTTCCAGTACTTATGTCCACCAGAAAATTCACGACACTAGTAGCCTTCTTGCCACAGCTCTAAGCGCCACGTCAGTTGAATGGTAACCTCTTCTCTACCAGAGATGAGACATTCCATGTCTCAACCAGTTTCTAAAGCAAGTGCTCAATCTGCCAAGGCCCCCACCTTCACCTGGCTCCTATCTGGTAACGCACTGGATGCCTACGCTTCCTTCCTTATGCAGTTAGCAGTTTCATATTGTTTAATAAGTCAGGCACCTGGTAAGCTCCTGGACCTGTTGGGTTGTATGGGCACTTTTTCCTTTGAAGCTTATTCATAGAGCTGGGATCAACTGGGGAATCCTCTCCAGTAGCATCATTGATGCTGCAAAACAATGGACTTAATGAAGATACTGTTTTTAAATGCAGTGCAAGTATACATTATTAGTATTAAAAGTGTTTGTCATTTAGTACACCTTTTAAAAGTACACCTAAGTACAACTTATACTACAGTTACAACAAAGTACTATCCCTTCAAGTATTGCAGAATTAGAATTATATTCACTCCACTTCTCTGGGACCAATTTGCCTTTAATGTGTCTTCGAGGAGTTACAGGGAAGGAACATTTTTTAAAGGCACAGCGCTTTATTAATTCAAATGTATCACTGGCTGAGAGACCTCATTTTGATAACTTCAAGGTAGAGCATCAGGGTGGTGGAATGAGGAGAGAATCTACCTTTCAACAGCAAGAGGCAGGCTCAAACTCCAGAGTTAATACATATCAATGGTTCTACTGGTTAAAAAGCCTAACTGACTTTGTTTTTTTCTAGACAAGGCAGAGGGCTCAGGGGCCTCAGTGCCAGTCTGAAAGCCATGTCTTCAGACAACAGCAAAGTTCTTCTCACGCCACGCCTTGCCAGGCGGCTGGCCACTGTTGCTTCGACAGCCTCTACTCCTGGGGAGTCGCGGAGCCCCTCAGAGTCTCCATCCAAGGATCCCTTATCTGTGGAGGGTGGGAGAAAGGAGAAGGAGGGGGACAGGGAGGGCCTCCAGGTGCCATCTGAACAAAGCCTGCCGCCCTGCACGCCTCCTACCCGCTCACCCAGCATCAGTGCCTCTTCATCATCTTCATCATCATCATCACCTGCCCTTGAACCAGCTGGTGAGCTGCGCAGGGAGCCAATGAACGTCTACAACCTCAACGCCATCATCAGAGATCAGGTAGAACACAGTTCTCTGTTCTGTGTCAATGGAATTCCCTTTCCCTTTCTCGGCTTCTCATAATTTCTCTTTTTCCCTCTCAATCCATTAATAACTTTTTTCACCTCTCATTTTTCCTGTTAAACACCTCCAAAATGAAGTGGATTCCCTCCATCCTCTTATCCACTCTTGTCCTCACCCCCTATCTCCTCTGCCTCTCGTGTCCGCCCCCAGGTGAAGCACCTCCAGCGGGCTGTCGACCGGTCTCTGCAGTTGTCCAGACAGAGAGCTGCAGCCAGGGAAGTAGGCCCTCTTCTAGACAAGGACAAGGAGAGCTGCATGGAGGAGATCCTGAAGCTCAAGTCTTTGCTCAGCACCAAAAGAGAGCAGATAGCAACCCTCAGACTGGTGCTCAAGGCTAACAAACAGGTGACACATGTGAGGCGTTCATGTTATGAGTGTAGCTGAACGATACCGACAAGTGTTCCAATATTTTGAGCTGTGTCAGGTGAATAATATGGCAATGTTTTCAGTATGATTGTTGGACAAACATTTAAACAGAGGCTGGGTGGTACAATTGCAGAGAAAAGTTTATAAAATGTGTGGGGAAGCCTGACCTTGAGCAGCTAGAAAGGTTGTAGGTGGCAAACAATGTAAGGGTGGTTTATTTTAATGGCATCATGAGACATGTGCAACTAAAAATACAGCAAAACAAAAAGAAAGAAATGAACAGTTAACCTGGCCTAACTGAACTAAACTGAACTCATAGTAATGCAACTTAATTTAACATCATAAACCCCCCTCTGCTAAACCCCCCGAACAGCCAAAAATCAACTGCTTAAATGGCCCCTTCTATGAGCAGGAGTTAATCTAGTCTGTGCCATACATGATGCAGATGACTACAGTATCTCTCCTGACAACAGGGAAGGAATAAAGTTAATCATTCTCATTGACTCTACTCTAAGTAGAACCACTTGATGTAGTTTACCATATACCAAACAATGCAATTGTATATACATAGACAGATCACAATCAACATAAATAACATACTTAACTTAATTTGTTCAGGCATCCCCTATCTTTTGTTCCTTGAACACATCTTAGGTACGGTAAGTAGAAAATGAAAGAAGAAAATGATTAACATTCGTGGTTAAATCTGTGAGCAACACGGCAAAAAAGACAAATCACATTTTTATCAGTTAAAAAACTATATATTCCCTATCACATCCTTATTCCCTGAAACACGCCATTACATTGATTAAAGGACTTACTTGGCTGTCCCAAACCTTTCCCCTATTGCTATTAGCTTATATTGCCTGTTGTATATGGCTTCTCCCCAAGATAAATATATATCAGTGATACAATGCAGAGACTACAGCTAACACCATCCACTGAGAGAATCTCTGAGTCAGAACATCATTTCATAAAACAGAAGTCTGACACATGTACTGAATTGGATTTACGCGAACTATAGTGTAGGAAAGGACAGTTACACTGCACAATCACTCAGCCCTCACATGATTCGTGAGCCACTTCCTGTACGGAGTACTAAAGACTCACTTGAAGAGCTGTTGTTGTAATCTTTACAGTAGCAGATATGCACAGTGTAGCATTCATATGGTTAAGTGTGATGGTGGAAAATAGAAACTGAAGTAAGAAAAGATAATATATAAAATCAGAAAATGCAAAACGATATCTGATCCGTGTATGTGTGTTTTGTCCAGACGGCAGAGGGTGCCCTGGCCAACCTGAAGAGTAAGTATGAGGCGGAGAAGTCCATGGTAACTGACACCATGACGAAGCTGAGGAACGAGCTGAAGGCCCTTAAGGAGGATGCTGCCACTTTCTCCTCTCTGCGGGCCATGTTTGCCACCAGGTCAGAGACGAAACACGAGACATTAAAGTTCACTACTCAATATTTTTTCAGATTAACAATGGCAATGTGAATCATGTTGCTTGCAGTGATGAGGCCCCTCTCTACTTTTGATTAATTTACCTTTAAAGGTGCAATGTGTAAGACATGGCCAGAATTTTACTTTAAAATGAGCTACTTTTCGCAAGGTCTCTTAGCTTTTTCGGTTTACAAAAAAGTAAAATGTCAATAAAGGAAAATTTCTGTGTTTTCCTGAGCGGCTCTGGCTCAAGAGGTAGACTGGTCATCCACCTTTCAGAAGTTCGGTGGTTTGACCCTGGCTTCGGCAGTCCACATGTTGATGTAGTCTTGGGCAAGATACTGAACCCCAAAATTGCTCCTGAAGGTGTGTTAATGGTTAATGCTTGACTGTAAACCTTCTGAATTCTGAAAGACTTCAATAATTGGCAAGTTTCCTCACTGTGAAATACATTCATTCAAACTTGACAGAAACAAAATAAAACTCACTAAACTGCCTCGTCTGTCCAATGTTCCAAAAAAAGTTTGGTTCTCAAAGAGATGTGAAAATTCTCGGGCTGTAGAAGCTTTCCCACACTGGTGAAGACCGACTTTCCTCTCACTGCTCTTCATGGCTCTCCTGCCATGTCTTCGTCACACCTGGAGTCTGGCACCTGTTGTCAAACAGGCCTTCCTCTGTCTCAGAGGCTGTGTGCGGTCCCGGTCCTTCTGTGTCCACCGGAGGTCTGCTGAGCTCAGTTCCTTTCCCCGCGCTGTAAACACCAACAACACTCCAGTGCCTGAGCTCTCACTAGCTGCACGGCTAACTGAGCTAACTAGCTAATGGCAACAAGTAGCTACATCGAAAGATAGCTACAACAAAGAGAATAGTGAGCAGCAGTTAACAGTTATTCAGGCGATATGCTGTCCCCCTATTTGTGTGGATTTTTACACATTTTACGTTTAAATCTGTAATAACAAGGTGTCTACAGTTATAATCAGGAAAACACAGAACAGTCATACAGTACCTCTTATATAATTTATCAGTTTATCAGTATGTGTAAACTACATTTTCTCTCAATCCAAAAAGTCAACAAACTTTCAATCTCAAGCAGAGGGTTAAAATTTTTGGAAAGCAAAGTCATTCGTTTTTATGGCAAAGAGTTTGGTGGGATGACCACTCTACCCTACCACGCTTATGCATGCATGGTAAATGCAGCTACTGCCACTGTCTAGTTTATCTTAGCACAGAGACAACTAAACAAAAAACTCTAAATCTCACTTATTAACATGTTATACCTTGTCTGTTAAAATACATAAAAAAGTAGAAAAATGAAACGTTTTAAAGGGGTCTTTAGGATGTTACAGTGCTTGCCCAAGAAACAGACATGAAAATAGTATTCATTGTCTCATCCGACTATATAAGCAAGTATACAAACAAGACCAGATTTCTGGTCTTTTTTTCTCATTGCTTGGACATTTCCACATTTGTACCTGCTCCTTTTTAGCCCTCTTTCATTTTGTTTTTCTTTCAACCTGCTGACACCTTGCTCTCTTCAGGTGTGACGAGTACGTGACCCAGCTGGATGAGATGCAGAGGCAGCTGGCTGCAGCAGAGGATGAGAAGAAGACTCTGAATTCCCTCCTACGGATGGCCATCCAGCAGAAACTGGCCCTCACCCAGCGGCTGGAGGATTTGGCCTTCGATCAAGAGCAAACCCATCGGACCCGTGGGGGCAGGCTGACCCGCAGAAAGACCAGCACCCCCAAAGTAAGTTCTCCGGCCTCTGCTTCGGCCTCCAACTTAGCCGAAGGCTCCACTTCGACTTTGGCCCCAGTCAGCCTCCCCTCTTCAGGCCTTACTAGTCCTACGTCAATTCTTCCCGATGATCCCACTGTGCCCCTTAGCGCATCCATGGTCAGTGCAGCTGCTGCAGCTCTGGCCTCAGCTCTCACCTCGCCTACGTCACACATACCCCCTCGCAGTCCACCGTCACCAGTGGTCGCCCCATTGGCTGGCCCTCCAGTGCCAGAGAGCCCCCCATCTCTGGAGGCTCCCTCTTCTCCGTCAGCACGAACCCCGCCCTCAACCCCTCTGAGGCTGGCTCACTCCCAGTGGACCCTGGGGGTGCGGACGTTTGTGGTCGACTCCCACAGTTTCAGTGTCAACCTATCCCCCACTCTGCCCCGTAGCTCTGGCCTGTCCAGGCACTACACCCCAGACTCTCATACTTCTCCTCCATCCACCACCACCACCAGGCCCACCCAGCCAGGATCTGCCCCCGCCTCTCCCTACCGGTCCACAATTCTGGGGCTCAGGCGC
Organism: Chelmon rostratus; assembly: GCF_017976325.1. NCBI lineage: Eukaryota > Metazoa > Chordata > Actinopteri > Chaetodontiformes > Chaetodontidae > Chelmon > Chelmon rostratus. The sequence goes on from NC_055679.1 coordinate 679,797, forward strand.
TCCCTGTGGAGCCCCTCATCCCGAACTCGACCCTTGTCCAGCCTGACACGCTCTTCTGTCCTCCACACTCCTTCCTCATCGTCCCACTACTCCCCCCCACACTCCCCTTCTTCCTCCCACAGCTATTCCCATGCCTACTACAGCTCCTCTCCTGCTTTTGCCCCCTCTAACTCCTACCTCACCTCTGGTACCTCCACCACATACAGCCACTCCAACCACTACACACCCCTCTACCCCAGATACTACAGTTCTTACCAGCCCCGGTACTGATGCCCTTCTATAAGTCCTTTACTCTAAGCCTTTTAAAGGTTTTTCCACCACGCTCCTTATTGATGCTAAAACTGCAACTCTCATCATCCTTCTCTTTTTGTCACCTGAGAGAGTGTGGGCTCACAGAGAGGAGGACAGAGTGATTTCCTGTTTCCCAGTTCCTGTTTTCCTGTGCCTAAGCTTTGGCCAATGGGTTCTGAATGTTCAGTGACTTTGCTCAGGGATTTGACATAAGGAGCACAAGCAGTCCCGCCTTCCTTTTATTCTGAGGCTGCTGATTGGTCCACAGAAGGACATTAATAGAGGCTTTTTAATGAGAGTTTTTAGCATTTAGGTTCTTCAGGTTGAGACCACATATGCATGAATCGAGTAAAACGCAGAGACATTCAGATATTGACTGGACACTTGCTGGACACTTTCATTGGTTCAAGTGAGGGCCATGCCCTCTATATTCAATGTAATATCCACTCTGTTTGAAATGTTAGTGAGTCTCATATACTGTATACACAAACACTGTAAACCACATGTCTTTCAATGCAAGCATTCTCCTATGTTGATGAGGCACTTGGATGCTTAGGGTTCAGTATGATTCAAACAAACTAGGATCTATGAGCTGTCTGGTTTCTGTAATCCGATCTGTATTATTTTTGGAAAAACCTTAGAAGTAGGATCTACAAAGTGTTCTGCAAACACGTCTGAAGTCAAAAGTGTTCATAGCTGTTGTGGGTGGTCACACTAAAAGGTGGGGTGAGATGTCTGCTGTACAACAGAAGGGTGAGAAATGATGATCTTTCCTCAAAGGAACTTCTGGAATTGCAATCTTTCATGGTAGTAGTTGTGTGAAGTATTACAAAAAAGAGGTATGCACACCTGGCCAATCGCTGCAGCCATACCAAGTTGTCATGCTTGTTGGTTTTGAAAAGTTACAAAAATATCCGGATGCAGCCCCCTGAATTCCAACAATGATAGGGTTTGAGTGGAGGACGTTTGAGAGGCTGCTTGGCCTACCAACAAGAACTTTGTTTGAAGCATACTGACCTCCTTTAGTATTTCAGCTTTTATTTCACTCTATAATCTCTTTTACACACACAAACTGATGGGATAGCTGTGGATGAGGATGAGGCAGCTTTAATTTCTTGTCCAGGGTTGTTGCCTCCATCAGCTCAACCTTTAGCAATTTTTGTGCATCTCTAGCACCACCCAGTGCTTTGTTCTTATACAGCCATGCACACAGCTATGCATGTTCACGTTTGGATGCTCTTATACTGCAGACTTCATTCTCCTTCCATATGAAAAAATGATCTGATAGAGGTGCAGAATGTATGGAAGGCTGTGGTAGGAGGAAAGGAGGTGGAGAGCACTCAAACATGGCATATGACTAGTGTATCCCTGAATCATTGTACAAAGACGTAACATGACTTGGAGTTAGCTCTGGGATGTGTCTCAGCAGTCTGAAGTTGCTTACTCTTCATTTCTTATTTTGAAGCTGTTTTAAGTATATTAACATTCAGCCATTAGTATTAGTTACAGCAGGGTGGCATATTGAGTATGGAGGTTGTTTTCAACCATCTGACTGAATAGCTTTTGAGCAAGTTGCAAATCCCTACCAGCTTTTTCAAATGTAAACTCTTTTCGGTAGGGTATGAATCTGACAATAAGTTGTAAACCGCCTCTTTTGCTCCTGCACCACTTTGATCAAGTTTATAACAAGTTCAATTTCCATGCAACATAAGATCTGAGCCTTTTTGCAAATTCGCCTATTTGTCATTCTTTGCTACTATCTGTGCTACATAATGCTCCTCTCCAATATTGCTATCAATTTACTAAAGATGGCTACTAGAGAGGGACACCGGTAGATTATAAGGATTCAATCTTAAAATCAGTTTAAAGAGTATACTGTGCTTTCCTCCAAACAATCTAATCCAGCAGTTTTGTTAGTAAGCATGAAATTAGGGAATTTACTCAACAAACAGATGATTCAAGAAAAAGTAACCACATTATTTCGTTTCTATATATCCACACACTGACAGGAAGAGGAAGTGATTCAAGACTATTCTGACTCACCATCATGGCTCACTTCAGACTTATATTGGTAAACTCACAATGTAGCACCCCTCTTCTGCACCTGAGGTCATCTGCAGAGGTTTGTCTGGCAACACAGATGGAATGTATTCAGCTGTATGAAGGCTTGTTTATGGCATTGCACCAAACTCAGGGAACACACCTCATCCAACCTGGAATCATTCAACAACCACACCAGGAAGACTATTAAGATTGTGACAACGGTTTCACTGAAAGAACATATCTCCCATATTACATTTGAAGTTAAATTCTAGTCAAGCTAAAGGAATTCTGAAATTTCAAGAAATATACTTGTTTTCCTTTGTACCCAGAGTCACATGAGAGGATTGATATCATAACCTCTGGCTTATGCTGCATTTATGCAATGTCAGCAGAATGGGAAAATTACAAAAAACTCCTGTTATTCCAACTTGGGAGTATTCCAGACCATCTTAGAAACTTTTATTGTATTCTGTTTTTGTCGTGGAAACAGATCCAACCAGTTGTCAACCCTAAAATAATTTTAAGGGATTGGATTTCATTCAGGATTTTTTATTTATTTATTTTGTTATTGCCAGTGATAGTAGCAGCCGTTTTGCCACCAGCTTGTTGACACTTTTGTTCTTTCTGCCAACTGGAAGAACTGTCAGAAATTTCTCATATTTCTGACTTGGAATGAGAATTAGAAGGCTATTGTGAATGGTTTTGTTCACCCCTCATATGTGGTCAGCTGGTAAACAAGTCACCGGTATATCCATACCTCTGTACTGGACTCACAACTGATGCTGATCTTCTCATTTGACCTGAGTTGACAGCAATCTCATTTCTTAAAATGCTTTGTGATATACTTTTAACTGCTAGCTTACATCATACATGAGACTCTACCAGGTCAGCACACATGATACCGTATTCCCTGTGTCTGTGTGTGCCTTACAAAGCCTATTTCACAGTACCTACACAGTGTAGCCTAAAAACAAATGCCTGTCTGGAAACAAAACCTTTTTTTAATGTGTTTACTTTATTCTTTATTTCCACACCTGCACCTCAACTTAAAAATGCTGGTTTTTGTTTGTACTTGTTTTTTTTTGTCTTTCACCCGACTGATTGCTTTCAGTGGGGTGGAGAATGACTCAGCAGAGTCAAAATATACTTGTAACTGTCAGTAGACATTTCTTTGTCTGGGTGCTGTCCAGGATGCAGACTTGGCAAATACTTGCCCATGTCCCCTTCAACTTTTCTCCAATGTCCACCTTCCTTTTTCCCCATTGCATCATGGGAACCTTTTATCACCACATTTGTCTTTCTTTCTGTATCTGTTAATTCAGACTATTACTGTTGTCTGTTGATAACTGACTTTTGGCTAACACTGTAAATGGCTGCACCCTCTTGACTACACCGGCAGGTTTTTCAATATGCAACATGGGGCAAAAACTCATTTGACAGTATCTTTCTTTTTCAGATTTCTGCTTCGCTCCTCTAAAAGGTGTCTTTTTTTTAACTTATCATTGAAATCTCATTTTTAGGAGCAAATGGCAGTTGATTTCCAACCACTTTCCATTCCTATAAATTCCTGTAAAATTAGCCTAAAACACAACAAGTACAACAAGTACATTGAAAGCTGTTCTTGAACCATTTGGAGTACATGCATGATTTTGGTCTTTTTTGATATGTCAGTGAACTTTTATTCCCAGCAGTCAGAAAATGCTACTGGCTTTGAGTAATAGAAGTAACTGCAGGACCGTTTTTATTTCTGCCTGAATATTTTATGCCTGCAGATGATCTGGGCCTCATTAGCTGGAAAACATATAGGGACCACAGCATGAAGCCTTATCCAAGTTCAATAAAAATTGCTTTCACTACAGACAATACAGCATTTGAAAATTCTACATATATTTTACCAATTTCATTGGTTATATGAAGCGGCAGGCATCTGCATTGCAATTGGCTTGATGTTTACATGAAAAAAGAAAATGAGGCACTTCCTTTCAGTGCAGCCTCTCTTTGGCTGTTGTCGGCTATGGCACTGAAGATCCTAACTGTTCAAGTGAGGTATCTGTTGAAAGGTCAGAGTGCAGCATCAATTTGAAACTAATGCATCACTTTTGTGTACACACTTACTGAAGTTAAAATACAGACAACATGGAAGATTAGCACATCTTTCAGCAAATTTGACTGATAAAACAGCTTTCTGTGGATTATAGTGCTATTTTAGTTATTTAGCAGTTTGTTAAATTAAACAATCCATATGATGCTAGAAAATACTCTCAGCTACCTCTAAGATGTGAAACAATGTCATGCAGGTGACAAAAATACATGACTTACCCTGACCAAGGAAGGTTTCCTCTGTTAGAGTCATATTACAGTCCACATAAACCATGTTAACTGAAAGATGACGCTAGATTTATTATTTGCTCACCAACAGGAGAGCTGCTCAGCAGCAGTGTGCTCAATGCTGCCACTAGTGGCTTGAAGCTGAAATACAGCAATTCTACTGAATAAAATGGTTGTTCTGCAGGGTGAATAATGTACAGTATGGGTGGGAATCACATCACAACAAATATTTTCAATTAATCTATCTATTATTACTTTGAGGAATCAATTATTAATTAGATAAAAATGAAAACGGTAAGCTGTACAAGGCTCTTTTAAACAACTGGCAAGGCCACTGCAATATAAAAGGACACTGGAGATGCAGCCCTGCACTGAGAGTAAAAGAGAAATGTAACTAGTACACAGCATATCTGATGAAATGTTGCTCAACGTCAGGATTCACTTAACACTGTCTCGGACTGAGACATGGAATATTCCAAAAACTCCATAATGTTATGTCTTACTGCTGTGTCTCTGACCTAATTTCAGCTAATATGAGTTAGCTAAATCTGCCCTCTCCAGTAGATTTCTGTCCATTTTGATGGACAAACGCACAATTACAGGTTCATTTAAAAACTGTTGTCTCAAGCTTTATCAGGGGCGTTAGCTTTATTAAGCGCTACCTTTAAAATAGCTTTATCAGGGGCATTAGCTTTATCAAGCATTAGCTTTAAATTCACTTTATCAGGGGTCTGGCTACATTGATCCATCACAAAGTGGAAAGAAAACAGACGAGGCATTTCTGCCCATTACATTTGTTCTTAAATTAGAACCTGCAACCGTGCGTTTTTCTGCTATATTGTTAGTCTCTGTCTCTGTCATTCAAATGCTTGCCTCAAAGACAAAGGAGACAGCATCATTTTCTGTAATTCATCACGTGATCTACACAAAGCACAGCATGTGCTGGCTTACTTGCCCCACCGAGTCTTAGTTCAGTGACTCTTTAACACACATGCACACTGGCTGCAACTTTTCCAAATCCACGTAATTGGCAGTGGAATCTGTTTAGAGCTGCTGCATGGTTTAATAAGAATATCAGTATTTGCACCATGGTAATGTTTTGCAAGAGAAAATAATACAACATATTCCTGCATTGAGATTTTGTCCTGTCCCTACTGTATAGTATCATGGTTGTCAGTAAATCATGTTTTTTTTATGACTTTCTACTCGCACAACATGTTTTTTTTTCTGTTTTTTTAAGAATACCATGTGAGTTTATATTTTTAATATGCCTCCCATTACAAACGCTATAAACTGCTTAGTGCCTGAAATGATCACACTCCAGGAGCTAGTGATGCAGAACATCAGCATTCACTTCTTGTCAGTTGCATTGTGGCTGTGTGGTGATGCAAATAACTTCAGTTTGATTTAAACTCAATAGTGAAAAAAGAATGTGAAATGTGAAACACCACAGTGAGATTTAGAAATTTCTCAGCAGAAATGGTGATGAGCTTTAATGGACTGACTCATGTTCCCTGAATGACCACTAATAACAAACACTCGGCTATGTGGAATTAGTCCAAAACCATCACTGCTTTCTAAAAAAAAAAAAAAAAAAAAAAAAAAAAATCTGATGCATATGATATGAAATGTGAGATATTCATCTATCCGGTTGAAATGCTTTTGGTAAACCTTAGAGTCTCTGCTAGTCAGCAGTACTGCAGGATTATCACTGACTAATGTTATTCTATGGTATATTTATCTGTATGTGCAACTCAGATTGACATCCAAGATTTCATTAGTTTGGGAAAAGTTGAACTGATTCAAAAGTGGACCTTAATCGAGGGAATCTAAACATTTTGTGTGAGAGTAACATCTACTTTGGCTGTGGTAAAAGAAGGAAACCAGTGTGATCTCCTCTCTGTGATACCCTTGCTCTGTCCAAACAGACATATACGACTCACACAAACATGCTGACACACACATGTCCCTGTTCTCCGCCAACATACCAACTTATCCTAAACCTGAAATCTGTCAAATGTTGTTTTCTGCCCCATGGTACACCTATAGGAATACTGGTTGTGCAGTTTCATGTACTATTTGCTGTCTTAGCGTCGTCTCTTTGGGCTTTCACTCACATGGGAAACAAAGGAAAATATTTTTTGCAACAGACACATTAAATGTGATGGCTTTGTCAGCTTGGCTGCATCTTAATTGATGATCTGGTATTCACAGCCATCTCTGGAGTGAATTATTTGGCAAATAAATGTAATCAAGCAGGGTTGGAAATATTAGTGTTACAGGTATTTGTTCAGTCTGATATTGAGGTACTATCCCTACAATATTCTGTGAGTGAAAGTATTCATTTCATTCACCATTCATCCTTTTTATGAAAAATGTTCCATTATTACTTTTGAAGCAATCCATTTATTGGTGTTCTTGAAGGCACTGACTTTATCATAGTCAAATGTAAGGAGTTTACCCATACAGACATTCCATGAAGCAAAAGAACTGGTCATGTCACAGAAATAATCTTATTAATGGGTTTGACTTTAATGGAGCAGACCAAAACGCAGCTTTTTCAGAATGTGAGCAAGTGGTGAAAGTCAATGGTGTAACTGAAACAAAAGGTCAAATGTATCTTCCTTAGTTTGCCACCATGGCAGTTAAATGTCTTGGAAAAAACACACACAACACAAATGATTAAAAATGCATCCTTATAACACACTGTAACCTTGTTCAACTGGACACGATTCAAAGATGGGCTCCACTTTAGCTTTGAATAGAACCAGTTGCCATGTTTGGACTGGAACTGCGAAGCACATCCATAATGACATGACCATTGGACCATAATGGACCAATGGTGCGGAGCCCCACCTACCTCTGGAGAGTAGATGTGTTACGCTAACATTGCATGTACTGTAGTTCTCTTCCTTTTTGCCTTGCATTATTCTTGTTCTTCTTCTGATCTTGCTTCACCAGACAAAATGGCTTTGTGGCTCTACCTACTGGATTTAAAACCAAATCATTTTTATGAAATGTCTGTCAAGCTAAAACTCCAATCTTTTCTAACATTATCATCATATAATACTTACCATATCACACAGCACCACAGAATCATGGTTTTGTCTTACTGTGATCAAACCTTTCTCGCTGGGAGTTCTGTCCTAGCATACTGTACGCAGCACCTTTGAGCTAATGGCCTGCTGTGCAAGCATCCAGACTGTTAAATGTCATACCACTAAATACGTCTGATGCCTGTTTGCTGTCTGACCACTTTAAATGCACGTGTACATACCAAGTATTTTAAAGCTTTAACTGTACAGTGTTGTGTTAATATATACTCTAAATATCCATGAATTTCTACCTTGTGTGTCATATTTTGTGATTGGGTGGTTGATCACTATTCTCTTCCATTATTCCACACTAGGGATGTTTACTTCCATAATATCTCTTATGTAGACATAAGTTTGTACAGTGTACCTAGAAATATAGCCGTCCAACACAACAAAAGTCAAAAAAGAGGAAGAGCTTTCCATCACAATAAAAAATCCAACCCAACCTTAACTTACTGGTGTGTAGGTAAGTGTTGAGTGCTTTCCTTTGGACAAGCCTTTATTGTCTTTTGTGTTTAAATCTGAAATATCTACAGTGTATATCTGTGCTGTGTCTAACGGTGTCAGTTTCTTGCAGATCGTCAGTAGCCTTTTGCCACAGTGCCGTTCCTCGTACCCTCCCCACAGCTGAGAGTTTGAGCCTCCTCAGCTCCTTTCACGGGTAAAAACAACATCACAGTCACACTTCCAGCAGACTCTAGGGACACAGTTTCACTGCCCTCTTCAAACCTTCCCTCTTATGCCACAAGCTGTCCCATTTTTCTCCAACTGTAGAACATATTCACCCACATTTAAAAAAGACCATCATGCGAGTCTGAGGACCAGTTGAGTGCTAAAACACAAGGATTTCCTTTTTTAATGAAAAGTGGAATAAACAGGAATGAATCATATTATATACTATTAGCTTGGTTGGTCGCTCTACCACTTTTGTCTAGGTAGAAAAGCCTAAACAGCTATTGGATATCTTGCAATGACATTTTGTGGAGACATTCGTGTTCCCCAGAGGATGTGTCCCACTGACTCTCCCCAAAGCACCACCATGACGTTCACAGTGGTTGTTTTGATAGAAATGCATCACAACTATTGAAACTATTACCATGAAGTTCCCCTCAGGAAGAACTGAAATAACTTTGGCGATCCTTGAACATTTAATGTAGAGCCATCAGTAGAGGAAAATTTCAATTAGTCTGGTACTTTGGTTTATCTCCAAAGACATGTAAATTCCCATGTTTGCATGCTGCCACACTAAACAAAGATGCTGAACGTGGTGAACATAGCTTTCATTAATATCTTAAAATTCTCTGTGAACATTAGCATGCTGATGTTAGCATATACCTCAAAGCTCGGCCTTACAGAGCTGCTAGCTGGACTGAAGACTTTTAGTCTTGCTCACCTGTTATTCTGTATGCAACCATCATCAATGTCTCTTTGAAATATGCAAGCTAATGATTTGGCAAACGTGTAACAGGTGGGTGCAACTTTCGATGTTGTATGCACAGCACTTTACATAAATAGTGTATCTACGGTACACAGCTATGTTGAAAGAGTTTGTGGGCCTGTAAGGTAATTTTTCAAAGGAACATGCCTACCTATGATAATTACACATGTTCACAAAATACAAACAAATGTGTTAAAATGTGCTACTCGGCAGGTGGTGTTATATAAAAACAGTGGAACCATGTGTTCTGCAGTAGCTCATCCATGAACTCCTTGCTCTCTTGTTCTCAACAACAGTGTGTCGACCGTCTTGGATTGCTCAACAGCCCACCGTGAGTGCCTCCTGTCTGGGCTCCTCAGTGCCCTCTTGGTCCTTCATCTCTGTGGAACACAACATCTGACCTCTGGCATTGATGACCAAGAAGATTCACCCAACATTTAGTCCACAGGAACTCAACCACCAGAAAACAGGCCCACAATGCCTCTACAGGGAGTGCCTGGCTCACATTTACATGGCTTTGGAGAAGGAGAAATTCTACTGTGACACTTGCTACTGCCAGCAGAGCCACATGAACATAGCAAAACAAGCATTGCCAAGCCATTGCCAGAACTGCAGTACATATTCATCCATTCAGATTGAGTGTTTGGGATCATCAAAGTCAAAGTAGTCAAATCCTCTTTTTGTGTCACTCACAGTGGTTATTGTGTGTTTAAGTAGTAACATTGATTGAAGAATCCCAAAATGTGTATTTCAGCATATCACAACAACAGTATGGCACCATACAAGTATGTTAACCATTGTGTATATTTCATAAAGCATGTGCAGCTGTATAGATTCTAGCTTTTGAGGCTCCAACATTACTGTTTCTTTTTCTTCTGTGTAGAGCATTGCACTGTTTTTTTCATGTTTTTTCTGTGTTACATGCGAAACCCAATGTAGGATAAGCACAAACTAAAGCGATGCATTCCAAAAACACGTTGTGTGTGACTGTTAGGCTCATATCAAAAGCTGCAAAAAAGCTGACAGTAGGCCTACAACAATATACAACATGTCCTCTTTGTTTAGTTGGCAGTGCTCTGAGGTAACGTCAGACAGCATGATAACGGTCAGGCTCCTCTGTGCTCTTTCACAGGGAAATAGGACTTTGTTATCAGCTCACAAATGCTGATTGACTTGCAGCGCTCACTCAACTGCCAAAGTTGAAGCCAAGCCGACCCAGCTGGATATGAGCTGGAGTCTGGGCACGAAAAATAACGTATATCATTTGAAAACGACCTGTGATTGTATCACTAAATGAAGCTGGCATAGTGCTGATGATGAGTGGATTTCTGCCCAGAACAGACATAACGGGGAGGTTTATTCACTTCATGACTTTACCACCATGTGCAATACTGAAATATAAAGATGTCACATCTTGTAAGTTTTACCTGCAATAGGTGTAACCACCACTTTGTCTCTGAGGCTACAGATGGAGCCTGAATACTGGGTTCTGCAACCCTTCAGTCACAAATAAATTCTTATTTCTGTGATTTCGTTTGACTGTGCTGTACTGTCAGGATGTTGCTGGTCTTTACTTGATGAGTATTATTGTAAGCAATATGTTTGTTTCAGACATCTGTCCCCCAAAAAAGCCTCCCTTTCAAATCAGAAATAAACTGTTACTCGAGTTTCCTTTTCTTTTTTCTACCTGTTTTATCCATAGATTAAAAAAAACATGGGTGTTGGTGACACACACGCACGCACATATTTATATATTTCCCCACATTCAGGGGGGGATTGTTATCTCTGCACCACATGGCCAATTGGCTCACCTTGTTCCTGTATTTAGTCCCATCGTTGCTGCTGATGAGACCCACCACAGTTGTGTTGTCTACATTTTTTATGAGGTGATTGGTGCTGTGGGTTGGTGCACAGTCATGGTTCAGCAGGGTGAAGAGCGGGGGACTGAGCACACACCTTTGGTGGGCCAGTGTGCTCAGTGTGATCGTGTTTGATTTGTTGTTGCTAATCTGTACTGCTTGTGATTTCCCAGCGCGGAAGTCCAGAAATAAATTTCAGAGAGAGGTGCTTCGGCCCAGCCGGTCCAGTTTGTTTATGAACTGCTAAGGAGTGACAGTGTTGATATGGAAAATTGTAAACTGAAATGGGTCCAGGGAGGGGGGAAGGATGGATCTTATTTACTGCAAGACTAGCCTTTCAAAGCACTTCATGATGGTGGTGGTCAGTGCAACAGGGTGATCAGGGTCACTGAAGCATTTTAACAACACTCTAAGCATTTGGGAACTGTAGAGGCTGTAATTTTGCTTCTTGCTTGATGTATGATTTCATCTGCTCAACTGTTGGGGGTCCCTTTTGTTGTATTTTCTGTTTTATAATAGGGCAAACATTTTCAACAGGTGACAAGTCAGGACTGCAGACAGGCCAGTCTAGCACCTGAACTCTTTTACTCTGGAGCCACGCGGTTATAATATATGCAGAATGTGGTTTGACATTGTCTTGTTGAAATAAGCAAGGCCTGTCCTGAAAACGGTGTCAAGGGATGTCCTGAAAGGCAGCACATGTTGTTCCAAAACCTGTATATGTCTTTCAGCATTAATGGTGCCTTCACAAATGTGCAGGTGATCCATGCCATGTGCACTAATGCACCCTCATACCATCACAGATGCTGGCTTTTGAACTGGTTGCAACAGTCTGTTACTAAAGGAGCTGTTAAGGGCCCCCACTGTGTCATGCAGCAGGTGGCTCTGACTCATTTAGAAACCAGGACTTTCAACAGAGGCACAGGAACTTGGGAAGCCATGAGTAGGACTTCAGAGGGAATATATTTTGCTGACAAAAGACACTGAGAAAACAGAGTTTGTTTCACCCACCACCACGGCTGGCTGACTGGACTGATGGAACAGCTCCTGAGGGAAGTCAAGAGAGATCAAGTCAAGAGACGGTGACTTGGCAGTGAGTTAACCACAGACACACCCTCCTCATTTAAGACATTGTTTTCACTCAGCTAAGTTTAGGTCACATTTTCACATCTAATGCAACTAGCAGGGAGAGGCACTAGGTTATGGGGTTACTAACCCTTAAATCTAGCCTTAGATTTAAGATTTTTTACAAGCCTATTTTAATTTATCAGCAAAACACAACATTCCCAACCCTCATCTGCTCTGATTCAGACCTCACACAAACAAATGCATTCTTCGAGATACTGGTGTTGGCCCATCTGAAGGACAACACTGGCCCCTACCGTTTGCCTACAAGGTCAGTGTGGAACTGCGCTACATCCTGCAACACCTCCTCTCCCCAGAGACATGTGCAAGGATCCTATATGTGGACTTCAGCCCAGCATTCAATGCCATCATTCCAGAAATCCTCTGTTCTAATCTCATCCAGCTCACTGTGACAGCCTCCACCTGTCCTTGGATCATAATCTTTCCTGACAGACAGTGGGTAGCAGGTGAGGCTGGGGAAAGCGTGAGTGGCAAAGAAAAATGGAAACAGATGAGCAGGTGGGTGGTGAAGGTCAGATGACTCGGACTGGAGGGAAAGGGGTTACTGCAGAGCAGGAGGGAGTGGCTTCAGGTGTCTGGAATCCACAATCTCCCAAGACCTAAAGTGGGCACCCAACATACACACAATCATCAAAAAGGCCCAGCAGAGGATGTACTTCCTCACCAGGTTAGGAATTTTAGTGGGCCTCAGCAGCTGCTGATCCAGTTCTACGCTGCAGTCATCCAGTCTGGGCTCTGCACATCCTACACTATGTGGTTCATTAATGCCAATCTGCTCTCCATTCAGGACTTCTGCATCAGGAGTCAGGAAGCAGGCAGGAAACATGACTGCAGACCCATCACACCCTGGACACAACCTGTTCCCACTGCTCCCCTCTGGTGGGTGCTAAAGAGCATTGTATGCAAGAGAAAAAAGAGACATATTTCCTACAGAAGAAACTTCCATTTTCCTCTCACTCCTTGCCTGATTGTCAAAGTTGCCATGTGTGTTTTGTTTTTGAGCTACCTGAACCAGAACCAGAACCAGACTCTGCCCCTTTACCTGTAACTGCGCCTGACTGCCTGTCTATCTAGCTATCTCACTAGATATTTATAGTTTAAAAACACACTATCTTTGAAAAACTTGTACATCGTCATTGTTCAATATAAACGTGAGCATGTTGTATATACTGTATGTTGAAATGTATACATGCACACAATAAATAACATATTAAAATGTCAAAGCAATCTCTCAGATGCTGATACAAGCATTATCTGATGAATATCTGTGGTCTCCTTGTCAGCTGAGTGTATGGAAGCTGATCTTCTCTCTTCTAACTTTACCAATTGTAAAAAAAACCCATATGGGATTGAAATTAAAATTAGTCTCAGTTATTACAAACCAGTGAATCAGGAGGAAGTGATGATCCTATACTCCTGGTAAAAACTTGAGTAGAGGGAGGTTGTTGTTGAGCTCATCATTGCTTCGCAGGTCAATGATTTCGTATTATAGGCAGGGTGGGGAATTAGCACCGGTCAGCAGCTAAATGCTGGTAAAATATAAAACAGTAAAAAATTCAGAAACAAAATGATTTACTATTGAATGTCTGGTGAATTTGAACATTTAGCTGTCAGTGGCTAACAGGTGTTCACCTTAAAAAAAATATTCCCAGCCTGGTAGGTTGTAAGACACATCAGCTGGTTCCACATTAATAGTAAATGCTGTATGTTCAGTTTCTTTACTTTTAGTTTGTGCCTTAGTGATGATCCTATACTCCTGCGGGATGTGATTCTGTATTATAACACCAGGCCAGCTAAGTATGTAACAATCTCCATGACAAGTGGGCAAACTGCATCATCTGAGGGAGACCTTGAGATGTGGTGGAAAGGTCAGGAAAAAGATATTGCTTGAATATTTAGTTAGAATATTATTTATCAGACCGCCTTTACTCAAGGTCCACTGACTAGCTTTGGAACCATGGGCCGCATCAGTGGGCAGCTGTCGTGGAGATGGTTCAGGTGGTATCATTTGATCTCAGTATGCAATTTTAATAACAAAATGGTCATATATGGTTTGAAATGGTGTCTGTTCAAAGATGGTCTTTGGTGTCAGGTGTCAACCTGGTGCTGAACACAGGGAAGACCAAGGAGGTCATTGTGGACTTCAGGAGGTCCAGGAAGACAAATCACGCCCCCCTCCTAATGGACGAAGTGGTGGAGCGTGTGGACAACATCAGGTTCCTGGGCCTCCACATCACATCTGACCTCTCCTGGTCCATGAACACCTCCCGCCTGGTGAAGAAGGCACAACAAAGGCTCTTCTTCACAGGAAACTGAAACGGGCTGGACTCTCCTCTCGGTTGCTCGTCAATTTCTACAGGGCCACAATTGAAAGCATCCTCTGCCTCAGTGTGACAGTGTGGTATGGCAGCTGCACAGCACAGGAGAGGAAACAACTGGCACGGGTGGTTAAAACTGCACAGGGGGGGCTGCCCCCTTCCTGACCTAGACTCTATATATGAAGGCCGGGTCAGGAAGAGGGCGAGATCCATCGCCACGGACCCCAGCCATCCGGGCCACAGACTGTTTGTACCGCTACCATCAGGAAAGCGGTACAGGAACATCCGCACCACCACTAACAGACTGAGGGACAGCTTCTTCCCCAGAGCTGTTAGAGCTATCACCCCCAGCAGCCCCTCACTGCAGTGAGAGACTGTGAGAACTGTGAACCACCAATTTTATTCTTTCTAGTCTATTTATCTTTCTTACTATCTGTTCCTAACATGGGGGTTGCAATGAAAATTTCATTGACATGCTCAATGACAATAAAGACTCTTGAATCTTGAGTGTCCTCGTTGATCTCTCTCTGCTGACTCCTGCTTGATAACCTTTGAGCTCTTCTGAGATCCCACACTGTTGCCACCTGGAGACATCTGGACCAACTTCTGTTCACTGATGACTCTTAAATGAATCCAGGTTTTTGATTAAGCACTTTCCTTTTAGACATGGTGTGCTTTGTTTGACTGTATGAAAAGTTTTGAGAGCACAGCATATTTTGGATTTTATCTGTATTTTTAAAACTGGCTGCAGTCATGCTTTAGAACTATGGTTCGTACTGTAAGCTGAAAGAACAGAGGCCTCAGAGATGACCACTAGGTGTCAGTATGTAATCATGATTCACCATGAGACCAAACAACCAGAGAACATAAAGACAGACTGCCATTTTCACAGTCAACATTGGAATAACGTTAATTGCAGAATATGCAGTATAGTATCAACCAAACTATTTGGCTTGTATTGCAAACACTTTTATATGAGCATATATAAAGTGACTGTCTGTAGACAGTCAATCTTGCAGTGTGTGTTGGAAGAAAGCAGGAAAAGCAAGAGCTGGCTCCGAGCTTCCTTCCTTTATTGAGTTGGTAAAATAATCAGAATTAAATGTTTTGTCTAAAATGAATTGCGTTCTCCGTTTGAGTCTTGTGAATAAATGAGATGGTGACGAGATTTGGTCCCTAGTGAGAGTGTCAACCTGCTGTTGATCAGCTGCTTCTTAAAGCCACAGCAGTTTGTCAGCTCTCAGAGGGTGTGTGTGTCCGATGCAGTCGTCCTTCAGACCACAGCTGGCCTGAGGCTGAAGTGAGCTGAGCATCTGCTGAGGACCCTGCAGCCACCAGCGAGACCACCAGATCAAACATGTCATATCCCTTTGGTTTTGATCTTTCCTCATGATTCAAGTGAGATATTACCTGATTGGTGTTTTACAGAAGCACTTTTTTATGAGATTGGGAAAATACTAATAACTGTGCTAAATCTGCATTCTCTCACACACTTACTTCATAGTTTTTCTGACTTGACAACAATGATGGACAGCGGAGCCATGAGGACTCCTAGCTAAAACATGTATACATAAGTTTACAGTGCTTGACAGATGGTAATTACATTTACCAGGTAATGAAGGATGAAGAAAACAACATGCAGCTCCCATCTTTACTGGAGTTACAGTTTATTGAGCACAACCCCTACTGGAACCCCGAGGCACTACCAACAAATCAACGAACAATCAGCTGACATTGACAAGGATCTGCATCCCTCTTCTTGGATCACTGGCTGCAATGTCTCATCAGTGACCAGTACTGGCACACATTTACAACCAAATATGGAATTACTTGAAAAGAGACTACTATAATAATTGTAATGAGACGAGAATTAAATTCGTTTTTCAAATGAAATGGAATATTTGACCTGAAAATGAATTATTCTTATCTGTCATATATGCATGAAACTGGGACTGACCTGCCAGATAATAAATGGCTCTGTCCCTGCATGTGTCTCTCTCTCTCATACACACGCACAGACGCACGCACGCACGCACGCACGCACACACACACACACACAGTTGGTTGCAGTGGCTGTGTGCAGCTTCATGAAGGTTGGCAGGTATGATACCATCCTGCATGTACAAAGATCAGTCTTGACAACCTGCAGTGTAGCTATAGATCCTGCACAGAAATGCTTGGTGAATGGACAAACTAGCAACTCCCCTAAAACAACTGGTGTTATTAGAGGTGTTAGTAGGTGTATTTCTGAACTATGGAGAGCGGCAGGTCAGCTGTGTCCCACTGTTTCCAGTCTTTTAGCCAGACTAACCATGGCCTGACTCAAGCTCTGTGCTTAGTCTAGTCTTGAGTAGAACCGAGTCTTTAGTTCCTTCAGTTTCCCAGAAATACAAACTTCAATGCATATCTCCTCAGAGTGGTAAAAACTTGAGTAGAGGGAGGTTGTTGTTGAGCTCATCATTGCTTCGCAGGTCAATGATTTCGTATTATAGGCAGGGTGGGGAATTAGCACCGGTCAGCAGCTAAATGCTGGTAAAATATAAAACAGTAAAAAATTCAGAAACAAAATGATTTACTATTGAATGTCTGGTGAATTTGAACATTTAGCTGTCAGTGGCTAACAGGTGTTCACCTTAAAAAAAATATTCCCAGCCTGGTAGGTTGTAAGACACATCAGCTGGTTCCACATTAATAGTAAATGCTGTATGTTCAGTTTCTTTACTTTTAGTTTGTTTACTTTTGATGTCCTGAAACCTCTCACCAAATGCCTGAAGGAGCTTTCAGGCTTTTGTTGTTGCAGAGTAGAAAATGCACAGCGTTTCCAGCTGCAGTTGCCACAGCTTTTCAGTTTTACTATGTCAGATGCTGCAGCTCCACAGCAACAAGGCACTCCTTCACAAACTCTCTTTCTAAATGGGATTCAGCTTCTTAGCTGTTAGCTTGTGTTACCAAGGTTAATGTGGCTTTACAAACAAATGGAAGGTTAAGAAAATACCAAAAACACTGTAAGCAAATCAACAATTGTTATTAAGTCAGTTAACATTAACATTATGAGATTATAGTAGTCCACACTGTTGATTTTGTTTTCCTTTAATGGGTGCAGCGGTGACAGCCAGTCTGACTGTTGCGCCGCCTGAGGCAGAGAGTGGAAAAACATTCGATCCTCCCAGACCAGCGACAGAGAAGCTGAAAACAAATGAGGAGAGAAGGAAAATAAGAGTAAAGAAGCACATTTGAGGAATGTGAATTGTTTTTGTAGGATTTTGTGTTCACCTTCTGATCTAATTGTTGGATTTGTTTTGTTTGGAACAAGGATTTGGCTACTGACAACTATTTTTTTATGTCAACTAACACGCCATTTCTTTGTTTTTTCAAGCTGGATGTGCAGCTGAAATAGCCAGTAGCTAGGCCAAGACAGTGTGAATAAGTTGTTGTGTATTTTGTGGATTCTTTGTGTAGAGTGAATTGAGGTGCTCTGTGTTACAGCAATGGTCAAGTTTAGCCTCGTTAGTAGAGCGAGGTGAACATCGCCACCTTTATAGGGTTTACTTGAACTTCCTTTTGTTACAAAATACTTAAGACTAAAAAATGTATTTGTATGTATAATGCTCTGTTGCACAGCACAGCACAACAACACACCAGGACTTGTAAAGGACTCAGCATGTCCTCAAAATTCGGATTTGAGGTTATCGAATATATATATATATATATATATATTCGATAAACTCAAAATTCGGTGTCAAAATTCACCTCTTTATGTATACTCAGTGGTGTGTTGTTGTGCTGTGCAATATATGTATGTATATATATATACATATATATATATACACGTATATATGTATGTGTATATATATACGTATATATGTATATATATACACGTACAGATATATATATATATTTATATGTATATATATATACATATATACGTGTATATACACATATACGTGTATATACATATACATGTATATATATATATATATATATATATATATATATATATATATATAGTTTTATGTATTGGTTCTGTGTTGGTTCTGTGTTAAAATTCTTTTTAATTTTCCTTTATCTTGTGCCGAATTGGTAATGCAAACAGGTTGTGATACTGTAAATTCTAAACTTACGGTCCTGTGAACTAAAGAGAATGTAGGAAGGCCTAACTAAGATAAAAGGAGAACTTAGAACTGAGTTAACCCAAAACCTAGGTTGACAATTACCTCTGAAACTGTAGTGGGTTTAAATCAAACCAAAGCTGGATAAAATAGGGGAGAATACTTTACAGATTTGGGTTTGATTTTGAAGGATTTCAAGGCACTGAATACACAATACCTTTGTGTGTGTGTGATGTGTGCGATTTGTTCTGATGTAGTGAAGATAACTGGCATGACTGATCAGCTGTTTCTGCTACAAAACCAAAAGAAGTAGAAGAAGAAGCTGTTTCTGTTAGGGTTAGTTGTCGTCTTCCTTGATATTCCCATAACGTGGCTGGTATCACCAACAACAGGCTCATGAAAACATAGCCAATACTAGCAGACAATTACTACTTGCCCGGATGAAACAAGTTCCCGCAGACTGCTCTCCACTCACCATATTCACTCCAGACCAGTTTATGGAAATGCGTCTAATTCCCATTTTCTTAGTTTTTCTTTTTTGTGACATTTCAAATTTTCACTTAAAAGTTGCCAGACAACAGATGAAAACACGGCTGCTGTCTCTGTCAGAATGTGGTCTTGTAAAAGTTGATTGTTGAGCATCCAAATTCTGCTGAAGAGCATTAAATTTATTCAAGTGCATTTGTCGCTGCAAGTCATCCAGTTCAACATGTTTCCCCCTGTAACGATGCTCCAGATTGGCCTTTTTCATCACTGTGAGTGCATCCCCACAAACTAACCCAGGCACGTTAACTTGCCTTTTACTTGAACAAAATAATCCAAAATGCATGACAGAAACATTTCTTTTGACCGTTGCAATGATGTATTCCTTGATATGCACCCTCTTTGTGCTTGTTAATTCAGGGACCACACAGAACGACATGTTAGTCTACTATTTTATGTTCTCTTTTATTGCAGAAAAAGTTTGCTGTTTTTGTGTTTATGAATTGTCTCGCGTTCACACTGTCAGACAACTGTAGAATATCAATATATCAATATCAAATATCAAATATCAAAAGCCACAGTACATCACTACAAGCCGAACCCCCACCAATCCTCTGAACGTATTATCTAAAAGTCAGCTGAAATTCATGTATTAAATTTTAAATTGAATTAATGAGCGGCTCCACTAAAACTTTTAATAGCCTATCCGATAAGACAAATGGTGTCGTGGGACCTTCATTAAAGGGAGGTTAAAGGGATGGCTCTACCGGGGACAGCCAGACTCCAGGGAGCTGATAAACTGGGAGCTCTGCTCTCTCTGTTCTCATTTCATTTACAGTTGGGTCAACCCGCAGTCTCTTCAGCCTCAAATATCCCAGCAGCAGGACTACAGGATCAAGATCATACTGTATAAACATCAGAGAAAGTCAAATGTAAATAAAACTTCATCAAAAATTAGTGTAAAGGTTCACTTAAGGTTCACTCTCACTTTACTACAATTATGTCTTCTCATTTGACAGATGAAGCTCTAGTGAACGCTCAGTCAGAAGGAATACTCTTTCTCATGCTGAAGCCTGCAGTTTATGTCTCATACGATCCTGCATTCAGCGCTCTCAAGCATGCTCACTCATGATTTCTTTGCCTTCATTTCTGGGGCTGTCAATTGAGATATCAGCTGCTCTCATCAGCTGGTCACATCTATCCAATAGCGCCGCGACACCTTCGTTGTGAGCCAACCATAGTGCTGCTGTCTTTTTAAATATGATTCTCTTCTCTCTGTCATAATAAACAGTTTTCTTAACTTCAGTCACTTGTTTCTCCTGATTAAATGCTTTTGTCCTTTTTGATGTACAAATGTCTTTCAGACTCCACTCCCACAGTTTGAAACACAGGGTTCGGTTCGTGTTAGAATGTGCTGTCATAGAGCCAGTGCTAGATA
Organism: Chelmon rostratus; assembly: GCF_017976325.1. NCBI lineage: Eukaryota > Metazoa > Chordata > Actinopteri > Chaetodontiformes > Chaetodontidae > Chelmon > Chelmon rostratus. The sequence goes on from NC_055679.1 coordinate 700,345, forward strand.
ATGACAATATCACTATGACTTCATCAGAATGAATTTCTCAGGCAGCCAGTGAAACAACTGTTCTTACCTCAGTAGTGCTCTCTTTGAGGAGTAAACTTACTTTAAAGTCTTGGGAATTCCTATAAGTAGAAATACACAAAGGTGTAAAATTATACTGTGTGGAGGTGTAACAGTGAAGGCTCACATGACCCTCTCTTAACTTCGGATTCACAAGGCTAAGCTGATATTCATGAAGACAGCAATGATGAAACAAAGTAACAGCAGTGTTTGACTCTTTGCTTTTATTCAGGTAGCAGCATCAGTCAGCACTGTCCTACTTACACACTGCAACTCCTCCAACCCTGCAAAGCCACACACACACTCAGAACAGAGTCAAACTTCACACACGCATATGAACTCAGACACACGCACGCACACATACGCACGCGCACACACAAGTTTGCACAGCTATCCTCGTTAGGACATTGCATTTACTTCCATCATTGACAGCGTAACCCAAGGCCTAACACTAGCCTACCATTAACCTAATCTCAATTGACACCTTACAGATAAACTTAACCGGGACCGTAAAAATGACCTTTTGCCTCATTAGGACTGTGATTTCCACCTGAGGACTACTGGTCCCAACGAGGTCGGTGTTTATGCTCGAAAAGGTCCCCAATAGGTTAAAAAAAACATGTACGGAACATACACGTACATCAGACACACAGCGTATGCACACATACACAAGAATGGCTGCAGAGAGAAAAAGAGGGAAAGAGAGAGAGAAAGAGAGAGAGAGGAGAGGGAGGGAGAGAGAGCGAGAGAGAAAAAGACAGACAGAGAGAGAGAGAGAGAGAGAGGGAGAGACAGACAGAGAGAGAGAGAGAGAGAGACAGACAGGGAGGATGTACCGGCTGGACAACCAGACTGAAATCTCAGCTGTCATGAACCTCATCACAGTTTGACAGAACTTTATTGAGATGAGCAGCCTCCACACAAACTGTATCTACTGGATGTTTGGGCCTGGACAGAAATCTGAGGAGAAACTTAAAAATAAGGAAATGTCTCCAATACTTTGAAGTTAGTTCTCAACCGGTGTAAGAAATAAATTCTTCAACATGAAAGGCATCTGACAAAACAATCCTTACTGAAGGTCACACAGTTCGATTGCTAAGAAGTAAAGAAGCGGCTGTTGCCCGCACACAATTTACGCCCCAGGCCCACAGATGACTGGATCCCAATTTTAATCATTCCCATCCATTCTAAGACACTAAGGAAAAGGTTGCTGAAATATTCTCTTGTTTAATAGAATGAATGTGTAATATTAAGCATGGTTAGTCGTGAATGCAGAATGTTTAATTATTGTCAGGAGGTTCAATTATTTGGCTGTTTGGCAAGATGCAGTCAGGAAACTTTACAGGCGAGTAGTTGAGATTGTTGGGCGTGGCCTGACTCATGAGTACTGAGTACTAATGGAATAATGTGGTAATGACTACTCGTGGGTTGGAACGTCAACATTCTCAGTAAGCAGTCTGTGGAAGTGTACTCTCCAGGGTCTGTCACCTGGGATAACAGCAGCTCTTTAAAGTGCCAGGAAGAAAGCGGCTCCAGCAATTTCTACACAAATGATCATACAGATGGTGGAGTGAGCTGCTGTGTTAGTGTTGTGATGTTGTAGTGGTTATCTGATCCCTGATCAGTTTCTCCACTGCATGAATGACAGAGCCCATAAAAATGATAAAACTTTTTTTCTTTTGCTTGTTGTCCTTAAATGCAGTTAATCAATGAGTTTATGAAGAGAAGATTAAGAATATTTGTTAGCTAACTAAAATTTACTGTTGTAACTTAACTAGTAACCTGCAGAAGTTTTGTCATAGTTTTGTCTATATTCCATAACTTCAGTTTTAATTTGACATGATGTAGATACCCAACAGTGAGTTTTGGATACTTTTATCATGTGGCTTTAGTATAATACAGTGACTGTCTGCCTGTGTGTCCTGTCTAAACTTGATAAATGGGCATAGAAGTTTGTCTGGCAGGTACTGCTGAACAAAGTAGGCAGAATATTCATAACACACCCACATCAGGGTCACGAGGATAATGCGTGGCAACAGAAACAGGAGAACACACGCTACTGCGGTGTTACTGGACGCCACTGAGGTTGTAAGAAAGAGAAAGTTGAAAGAGCAGAAAGAAAAGAGTGTGTGTGACTCACTCCTGACTGCAAGTGGCTGATTTTCATAAAGTTTAGACTCTCCTTCCAGTCCTCTTCAGACCCTCCTGATGGTGTGTGGAGACACTAGCTCTTCCTGCTTCCCCATCAGGACTGTGAACACACTCATAAATAAAAGTGACTGTTGGAAGGCAAAGTAAACAGTAAGCTCAGTGACTGGTGCTCGCCTCAGTGTGCCGCTCGGGGTGCTGGGGTGGCAGCTTCACAAACCAACAAGACTTTAGCAGGTGTTTAAAATGAACACAAAAAGCACACTGAACCAGCTGCTGTCAGACTCTGGAGTCGTGACAAAACACTGGAAACATTCTCCAGCAGCACATTCAGGCTGATGTGGCGATAGAATATCAACTGCACGGATGACCTCCAGCCATCCTGGCACTTAACTTCCCTTGTCATATGACGAGGGGGAGGATTTATTCTGATCTCTATCACTTATTAAACAAAGCAAGCAGCAGCAGACAGTCACCTGGCTGGCTGCTCACCTCAATATCTGAATGTGTGTTAGTCGTCACAATGAGATTTTCAGAATTCGTGTGGACATGCTCACTGCTTTGTCTTATCTTTCTGCCTGGCGACGGTTTGCATTTGAGTTGGGGTGGGCTGTCAGTCAATCTGCCACTGCTCTTAGTTGGCACTTGGAAGGCGTGCAAACAGAATGTAAGCCCACAATGTTTCACATCTTCAGCTCTCCTGAAGCTTATTACTAAGCGCTGTCCTGGAGGAGCACACACAGTCACCTTTTTCATCTACCTGCATGTACACACACACACACACACACACACACACACGCACACGCACACACACGCACACACACGCGCGCACACACACACACACACACACACACACACACACACACACACACACACACACACACACACACACACACACACACACACACACACACACAATTATGTTACAGCCCGCAATTCTGTCACTGGTCTTACAAATATGGCAAGGCATTGAATGTCTGCTTTCCTTTGTCTGCAGATGTCAGGGCCCACACAGCCAGGACCGAGACCCAGCAGTCACTCATGTTGTGAAAGACGAACTTTGACATCCTGGCAAAAGAGATCTCCTTCTGGAGTATCCCTTGCGTCCACAGCAGAGGACAAAGAATGGACAAAAAGACCCCTGCAGTCCCCAACTGAGGGTCAAACGTTCTAACAAAGTCCGGGGACTCAAGTCTAAAAGTATCCTGATGGCCCCACATGGGCTGTCCGTGTCCTGTGCCCCCTCCTCCCCAGCCCACGGAGGGTGTCAGTAGTTCAGGGTTGGGGGTGTGAGGGTCTGCAGTGGTGGCTAGCTGTTGTTCTCAGCTGTCATGTATTTTAGGGCGGCAAAGCCGTAACGCCGTGACATGTTCTGCTGGAACTCCTCCTTCAGGGTCTTGAGGCAGACGCGGTACTGCTTGTTGGAGCGGAACTTGGTGATGTCGAAGCTGGGCGCGTGAGGCATGTGGATCATGTAGGCATTGGGCAGAACCACGAACTCGTATTCCTGCAGAGACAGAAGGACAGGAAGAACTATCAGTGTGGACCTCACGTCTTCATTACGACACGCCAACCTGTGAGTCATTATTGTGTCCAGCTCTCCACCTGCTCCTGAGCTCCAGCTGCACACAAATTTGATTGGCAGTTAAGACGTTAACACTAACTGCTACACTGCAGCTACTTAGGGTTCATGTTAACCTCACCAATTTGTGTAGTTGCACCATCTCCACTTATGCGAAAACTTAAGTTTAACCTTTTCAGTAATTTATCCCTAATTAACATGTTGTAACAGAGGGCGACAGTTCATTCAGTTGAAATGAGAGAAAAAGTGAGATTAATTACAGATATGAAGAGAACTATCATAGATGTCTGAACAGAAAAAGAGAAAGTGATGCATACTATGTATGCTACATGTATGGACTGTGTGACAAATGATACAACATCACCCAACAACGTTATTTAATATTACAACAAAGACCATGTGCTCCTGGTGGAGCCTCATTATCGAAGAAACCTTTTCTTTGGCTTTATTTTTATTTGTCTGCGTTCTATCATGAAAACAGTTAGTAATAAATAAATGAATTCATGAAGCTAAAAATTCTACATTCATACATTGTAATTAACTTATATGGTGCAACCTGATTTTACACGTGGCAGCATCGTGGCTGTAGGGACTTTCAGCTGCAATACATTTGTTTGAATGTTGTTTAATGTACAGAGGTGCTGAGGGAAACTGCAGAGTTGATCTTCATTTTCTGTTTCATCTCTACAAATGACCTTTCACATAACAATAATATCCTTTGTCAACATAATAAATGATTATTTGGTGCAGCTTTAGTGATACAGCTAATTTTCCTGTTAGTTATCTTTATTGCAGAACCAGCAGAAATCAGGAACCAAGACTTTGAGCAATCACACCATCAGGCTCTTTCATTATAAGCTGGCATTTCATTGAATAGGTCAGTGCAAAGACAGATATTGAGCGCTTTATCCAAACCAGACCTAAGATAACTTAATAAAGCATTAATAATAAAGCCTAATCATAATTAGATGCATGGTGACATTTGTCTACAGGGGCATTTGCTGTACAGCCGAACAACAGTGATGAACTAAACTGCACAGAACTCATTTCTTAACTTAAAAACACTACAGAACAAAAAGTGCTAAATGTTTGCAGCTTTTCCAACACAATTATTTGGTATTCTTAAATGATTTTTTCATGAACTACAGACAGTATGCAAAAGAAGTATGCTGACATATTCAACAGACCTTTAATAGATAAGTAGAGGAAGAGGAGGTAAGTTACCTGTGCATCCAGTTCCATGATGTGAGCCACCTTATTCCAACCAAACCCCACGAAGCGGCGGTCGTACTCAGGACTGTCCCTCCTCACCATGACGTAGGGCTCAAAGTCGGCTTCCCACTGCACCCTGTAGGGTGTGGTGGCTGTCCGCCATTTGGCAAAGTTAGTAGGAGCGTGGCCTTTAGTCCACACATGGTACCTGGTGGTAAAGAAAGGAAAGGGTTTATCAGGCTATTGTTAGAAGGAGCGTGGACTATGCTCCCACATCTAGTTTTCCTGAAATGAAGTGAGATAGTTTACTTTAGTTTTGAAAATATAAGGTGGCATTTAGATTACAAACCTGCATCTATATCACAGAAGGTCTTAAAAGTTGAGACTTTTATTAACAGAGTGTTGGTTTACCTCACACTGTAGACCAAATCATTTTTGATTGGTGACTTTTCTGTGCCATCACAACACTTCTTTCTCAACGGCCAAGATAACAGAGGTATTTACTGACTGCAAATTCCAGACGGGTGTAGCAAAGTCAGTGTGACTGAAGGAGGTGTGACCGCCTTGAAGGGCTGCACACGGAGAAAATAAACACCCCGATTCTCCAACCAAACAAAGAAATCTTTACTGCCGTCTTCCTGCCTTTCTACAGCGCGTGGTGTGGGAGCATCTGTCTGTGTTCACTGCTGTTGTGATAATGATGGCAATGCAGAACACAATACAGTAAAACTGATATTAAAGGGTAAAAACAAAACAAAAAGCAAAAAACTGCCAGAGCGAGCTTTCAGGGCTGAAGCCTGGGATGTTGCTATTTTTTGCATTAAACCCTGATCCTAGATGCGTATAACCAATGTGTGTTAAATGAAAAAGTTGGAGCGAAGCACGGACGGAGGGGAAAACAGAGCTCCACCAGCCAGGAGAGTTCCCACCGTCCAGCCTTCATGTCCTCAGTCAGGCTACGGGACGGCTGCATTTACTCAGAACTATGTTTAAGAGTCATACGTGTTGAGCAAATGATAACTGACCACCTAACAGCTGAGTCCTCCGGTAACGCAGGGGGCAGCATGTTGAACATTAGATGTAACATCTAGTGATGAGAGGTCACTAAGAAGAAGGAGATGAATGAATGTCAGTGTACCTGACAGGTATGCATTAAGTGCCTTGAAGGATAACTTTGGTTTTTTACAACCTGGACCTTATTTGTAGCATTAAATATGACCATTTACTCACCCAGACAACTTTGGTGGCATTTCGAGTCGTTTTGAAGAAATTAGCCCTAGAGGGGAATAGCACCGGCATATCATAACTAAATATTGGAATATGAACGAGTTTCGCCGCAGATTATGCGTTATATAGAGGCTGCGCATGGATGCCCTGAGTACTCGCATTATACGGATATACGCGCCGCTCCTCTGGGGCTAATTTCTTCAAAACGACTCCAAATGCCACCAAAGTTGTCTGGGTGAGTAAATGGGTGTATTTAATGCTACAAATAAGGTCCAGGTTGTAAAAAAGGAAAGTTATCCTTTAATGCCTTCCTGAATAAGCAGATCTTCAGACGACTGCGTATCTTATGCTAACCCAGCAGGGTGTTCCACATTCTTGGAACACTGTAGCAGCTGAAGGCAGTTTCCCCGTTTGTTCTGTGGGCTACTTTAGGAACAGCAACAAAAAGCGACAGGACCATAAGGTTGACACTTTGTTGGTTGACAAGGAGTTAAAAGGTATGTGATGTAAGGAGATAATGATATCATTAAGACCTATGTTTGTGATTAAAAGGATCTCAAAATCAGTTGAAAGAAATGGAGAGCCAGTGTAGGGTAGTTCAAATAGGAGCATGTTCTTTTCTTAGTGTTTGTCAAATGTCTGGTGAGTTCTGATTTCTGAGCTAGATGAAGTTTTCCTATCAGCTTTTTTGGTAGGCCAGTGAAGAGGGCATTACAACAGTCCAACCTGCTCGTAATGAAAGCATGAATACATTTCTTTGCATCCTGTTAAGAACAGTCTAACTTTGACACTTTTATCAAGGTCAAACAGACGGTAGGACAGAGACGATATGCCATTTGGGTTAGTTGACTGAACAGAAACGTGTAATTGTGTCATCTGAGTAGAATCTACAATCTGTTTTGTAAAAAAAAAGGTTAACTCTGGCATGCATTCTCCACAATTCCATTGAATTTCATCTTGATATGTGTACGTGAAATAGTTTTTGTTATATCCTCCTCAAGTTTTTAAGTAGCATTCCAACAATTTAACTGTATATTCGAATGTAGTTGTCCATCATTTTAATTGCTTATTATCTTTTCTCAGTTTTCTTTGATTTTTGTGTCTTATCTATTGCCTGCTCAGTACAAGTGCAAGTGAGTCTCCGTGTGCTCCAGAGGATTAAACAAAGATCTGAGTTAATGAATGAAAAAAAAAAAAAAATAGATGAATCAATATTGCTGGTTTACACAACCTCTGCTACTCTGCTGCAGACAGGAAAATGCAAAAAGTGCTGCTGTAGTGTGTTGTGGAATGAAAACCTGAAGACTCTTAAACATTGCTGCCTATAGAAACAGTGGGTAACCTGAAGGTGAAGAGTGTGCCCATGTCCAGCTGAGAGAGCAACTCAGCCTTGGACTTTGGGTAAGACAGACGATATCGCAGCGTCTCAAAGGCTGGAACCACCAGAGCTTTCTTGGTGTTGGCCATGTCCAGCTGCACAACTGACTTCCTACATAAACACACAGATTGGATCGGATGACATATTGCATGTTACTACAGTATACATGTGCAATAGCTCATATAAAATGCTGAGTGTCAGTAACACCGCCATCTGATTTCTCTTTCTCCTCTTACCTGAGGTACTCATAGAGGCCATACATGGGCAGGAAGTCGATGTCTGATAGGAACATGTAGGGTGTGTTGACCTGCCGCATGGCCACATTTCGCAGCAGGTTGACCGGGTAGAACTGTCCCTCTTTGTAGACGATGTGGTAACCAACATTCCCGCGGCTCATCAGCACCTCGGAGCCCTGAGCATAGCGCAGGAACTGCTGGGCCTCAGCATCAGAGAGGTACAGGGCCAGGCTGATGGGGCCTTCCCAGTGCTTACAGATGGCCTCCAACATCTGGAGCCTGTAGGGGGCGGGGCACAGGGGGCGTGACATCACACAAATATATTAGTATATAACACTATATGTTAAAACAAAGAGCCGAAATGAAATATTTCTTTTTTAAATTTTGGTACAAGATAATATTTTTTGTGCTACATAGTAACTTGTCTCAACAAAACACTAACTTGCAGACAAGATACTAAAATGTCAAACCATCCACATGTAATGTGAACATGGATAACTGCAAACAACATACTGAGTGTGGGAACACAATAATAACTTATATTCCGTTCTAACTTTAGATACCGGACAATTTTAAACTGTGAGACAATACACTACAGACACATTGTTGTCTGCATGACAAAGACACTGAGGCTCAACATTTGGCCCTAACCATCACATGTGCATAAACACTTTAATCCTAAAAAGTCTTTTGAATGTGCATCCTGTGTAATGTCGGGTTGCCATATTACATGAAACGTCTCGTAAATGACGAAAACAGCGACACAAAACTGGGTAGGGTGTCCTTCTAAAATGTGATGACTGTGCTCTCGTGGCTACTATTTTTTGATCTGGCAAAATCTGGAAGATGTTTAAGTATTGAGCCCTGTTGCTGTTTCCAGCTGTTTCTGTTCCTTTGTGATCTTAAAAACTGAGACATGTGACCCTACGTAAACATTACGATTAAACTTTTTTTTTTCATTTTTTTGTGATGATATAAAGTTCAGAGTTACTCAACCTTGGACTTGATATACAAATGGGGTACAGATGTTTGTTTTAAATTTGCTATATTAGGGAAAGCTAGTGACAGCATGTTTTAACTGGAGACAGGGCTGTGCTTTGAAGACCATTCAGCGATGCTCAGGCTGACCTCTGCTCAGTGTCATGCTGTAAAGCAGTGGTCCCCAACCTTTTCTGTACCATGGCCCACTTTAATGTCTGATATAAAAGTCTTATTTTCACGGCCCAGTCTAAAGGTGTAGCAGATAAAAACAAAATAAAATGATAAGATCGGCATTAAAAACTGTGGTATTTTCTCTTTAATAATAATAATAACAATAATAATGAACGTAAATCCACTTTTTAATCATGTCAAGACTGGCACTGTCAGGCACCACCTGTTTTTCAAATTATGTGAAAAAACAAAATAATGGAAATTATTTTTTCTTTCTGTGCAGCCCAGTACCAAATGACCCACGGCCCACTAGTGGGCCGCGGCCCACGGGTTGAGGATCAATGCTGTAAAGTACTGTTGTTGGAAAGCAGAGGAGAATCCATGAAGGTCATTGTTTTTCCCTTTACTGAGCTTGATATATTTCACTATTTTAAATTCTGAAGCCTCCATGCCTTAATTTGTAAAACCAACTTTTGACAATCTCCTTTCCTTCTCCACATCTCACTTCCTCTGCATGTTTCCTCACTACAGTAACCAGACAATTCATTTGCTTCCCTACCTGTAGGTGGGATTGTATTATTTGCTGAATGGGCCTCATTAAAACAGGACAAAGTCTAAACCCAGCTAGCTGTTAAGGGTACTGGTATTTATAACACATAAACACTCCAAAATATAATATGTTGCTGAGCAATTTACCGTACCATGGGGTAATTTAAACCAAAAGGCTTATCCCCCATGAGATCATAATTGTGCTTTGCAATTTCCAGTGACAATGTATTAGATTATTCTACATAATAGCCTCATATGGAAGGTTTACCTTTTGTGGCATATTAGGAATGTCTGTGAAGTTGCTATAACGAAAACTGATCATTCTCGAAGGAACATGGCCTAAGGCAGTTTATTTCAAGCTTACTGAACAAGGAGTGGGCAATGAAAAAATATCTTGATATTTTAGGGTTTTGCTGCAAAAATGAGGACAGATAGCACTATTCTTGTGCCTTGTTATTACTTGCTAATGTCTGAGTGACATTCTAATTTCATTCCGCTATAGTCTACCCCTGTTTTGTACATTACCTTAAATAATGTGGGAATTAAATGATGCCTGGGGGGCAAGGTCATGGCAACAACACAAAGAAAGACTGTTAACATAAATGATAAGAAAACAAAGTGAAGCCAGGAGTTACAGCTAAATTACCATAACAAGGAAACATAATTGAGGGAAAATCAGTCTGCTGTTGTTTTTGTTTTACTGCATTGGCAATAGCACAAATTTTCAACTGCGTTGATGAATGTTCATCCCTCGACTCCTACATCAATTACTGCTGAGGTTTCAAGCTTACTAAGCAATGAGCCTGGCTCCCTGTCTTGTTGGTCCCCTTCATCATCCTTGAGCTTTGAGGACATTTTCAGACATGCATCTCTGACCTTAAAAAACTGGAAACAAAATCATTTGTTCAGTTGGAAAACAGGATCAGAGAGGCTGCAGCAGAAACAACTGCTGACAGTTCAGGCACTGCCCTCACTGGTGGAGAAAGCTGAATGAAACGGGACACTGTCAAATCCTGAATCTTAACCATATAATGATAGATGTTGTTAATCTGACAGTTAAAATATAGAAACTTTACACTGTGCTATTGCATGAAATTCAATTTTGGTAACCACTGGCCAACTACAAATCCAACTGTGTGCAGCAGTGCAAAGTAACTTTCTGCATTTTCTCAAGTAATGTACTTACACTAAGTATAATTCACTTGAGTCTTTCTGTTTTATACTACTTTATGCTTTTACTCACTACATTTCAGAGAAAAATATTGTGTGAAACAACTACATTTATTTCACAGGTGTACTGTTTAACATTAAAACACATGATAAACTCATAAAATACAATCTATTGTTGAAAGTTAAACTACTGGTTTCCCACATTTTTGGACTGTGACCTACAAAAAGCTGTCTGGTTCTGGCTCCTTATCACATCTCAAATATGTATATACTGTGTCTTTAAATTGTCAGCAGTTCTACCAAAGACAGATTTTTGATCTAAACTTCTCTCATGGTTTCATTTCATTTCAACTGTTTGAGGCCAAAAGAGGTTATACTTCTAATAATGTCAGATAGAATCCTATACCAGTCAGAGAGGTCATTTTTCTGAAGAACAAGAAAAAAGTGTATTGCAACTTTTACTCAAGTGAAGGATCTGAGTACTTCCACCACAGCCAGGGTTTTACATAAACCTGTTCGGTGGGGTTCACAGTCAACCGTTGGTACAGACATGTTCCTTTGAATTAACTGTGCTGTTGTAGTGTCTGGTTAACAAATAGGAGTACAAGTAGTCACTACTTTACCAAGCTTGCAAATGATTTTCATGGTGTCACTTTCTGATGTGACTGAGCACTACAGGTCCAGAAATTGCACCAGTCAAAGTAGAGAAGTAAATAAAATAGCAGTTCAAAGAGAAATTATGTTTTGATGTCCTTCCTGTTTTTGTATCAGGACATTGGAGGACTTGTATGAAGACATTAATTCAGTCAAATTCAAATGTCTACAGGGATAACCTGGAGCAACTTAAATGACCAAATCCCATTATGAGAAGAGAAAGTAGTAGGTAGTAGGTACATGTACATAACTAAATATGGACGGTTCAAATTAAGAGGACTTGGATGTTAGATTTGCTTATAATCCCCTTGTTCAGCAGTTAGTGATTAAACAAACACCAAAACTATCATAGAAGTGGCAGATGATGATGTCTGATGGTAAAAATCCCTGGATTTTTTTTTTTTGTATCTCAAGAACTAACATAATGCTCTTTACGAAATCTGACAGTGGGGTGTTTCAAATCCACTAAAATCTGATTTTTATATAACTCATCAGATGCTACAGATCTGTCAATATGCCTCATTGTCTCTATGCATGTTGTTAGTAGAACACTGACAAGCATTCTGCTTCATGGCTTGTAAATGGCCCTTGTCACATGAAATATAAACCTGATCAGTCGCCCATGTACACTCTAAACCAGGATGTCCAGCTGCACAGGTTATCACTTCCTTCGTCCTTCTGTCCTCCACGACAGCTCCTCTCAGAGAGCAGCATCAGCTGCATCATGAGCTTCACCGTGTCCTTTTACGGGTTCTAAGCGCATGATGTATCAGACATTTTTGTAACTCACTGAGAATGGAGCGTGCTTGACGACCAGCTTTGTCAAAGATTTCATGACCCGCAACCAACCTCAGAATTTGTTTGGTGACAATTTTTCAAAGACTTTGGATAAAAAGTGTAGCTTAGATTGGTCTGTAACTATCACTAACTGGGTTGGATCAAGAGGGATTTTTAAGAAGTGGCTAAACACTGACAATTTTAAAATAGTCTGGAATGACCCGGATCTGAGAGAGTGGAGGAGGGGAATTGACAAGCTGGTTAAAAGAGCTGAACAGGAGCCTTGGGTTGAGTTTATTACTTTTAATCAAGTCAAATGTAGGAACCTTGCACTTCTTTAATAGGCTGGCTCAGTTTAAACAATAGCTCCTTTATTTAGAGGTGTTGAATTTCAAAATTCTGATTTTTTCCATCAACTTTCTTATATTCCCTTCTATGCTGTCTGACGTTGTTGCTCCAAGGGGCTGTATTAATAAGTTGGAAAGCCCTAGAAGTGTATGGAGTGGAAGCGTCAAGGACTGATGTAGACACTTCATTAAACCAACAAACTTGGCCATTAATATTAGCAAAGTGAGGAAGACAATTTGCCAACTGGAAAATAAGCTGCAGACTGCTCATGAAAGATGCAAGAGCGGATTGTACATTTCTGGTTATTGTAATGGGTAGCACGGATGCATCAAAGGCAAAACATTTGTGGTCAGAGACAAAGTCAGTCATATTCAGGGAATTCAGAGACATGCCCAGAGCAAAAACTAGTCAAGGGTGTGCCCAAGGTTAAGTACAAGTGGGGCCAGAGACATGATGCACAAGGTTAAAATGTGTGAATGTTTGAGTCACCAACTATTTTGTCTCTATCATATCACATTTTAGCACGAGAGGGGACGTAACTGTCTGTGGCTGCTAGATCTTGGCATTATCCTAACATTATTGTTTTATGAGACCAGGGACATACAGTTGGGTGGACTTAATGCAGGTCAGGAGGTAAAAACATCACAAGATTGACACAAGTCAATTCAGTGCTAAAAGGTGTGAACTTTCCTGGGAATGATGGAGGCAATCTGGTTTAAAAAGCTCTGCATAAAAAGGCAGCAAAACAAAGGGGATATCTCTATTGCTGCAGTAAGCTTGAGCCAGATGTGGAGCGAATGAACTTCATGTCACCCAAAACGAGAGGCTGGGAGCGGACTAGAAAAGATTACCTACTTTCTGGTATCCAGTGTGTTCATGGGCTACACGAGATCCGCTTTGAGGATCTTGATTTGGTGCAAATGTGGACAATGACTGAAGAGGCAGTTGTGAGTTTTAATCATGTGCAGAGCGCAAGGCGTGGTTTCCTTCACACGGGATAGCAGAAAGTTCGGTCACCACGTACGACTATAGAGTTACCGACAACAAACACCACAGGAAGGCATTGAATGTTGGAATGTTGATACATTTTTGCAACAGACTACCTATCTGGCTGAGTTTTGTTACTGTGGATGAAGAACAGTACCTGTCCATGGACAGCTGGGCGACTAGAGTGACGTCCGTGTTGTCAGAGCTGGGTTCATACTCATAGTGGAGGAAGTAGAGGTGCGTGCGGTGGACAGTGAATCGCTCTCGACGAAACTCATAGCAAGGATCATCTTCGTCCAACTCTGACAGAGTCTTCTGGAGCTGCAGGTGGAGAGTAGAAGGGCACCAACAGTGAGAAATTTTATGGACTGGAAAGCTAACCACTGAAGATGATGCTGCTAGCTTTGCTCCAGTGACTTTCTGTCTGCAACATCTTCTGCACCATGATCAAAATAGGGAAACGACAAATCATGAATCATTTCACATATAAAAAAAATTGCATTTCTAAAGTGCTTTTATGCAAAGCACTTCACAATCTGCCTCTCATTTACTCTTTCACATACAGACTCAAACACAGACGAAAGCATGCTACCATGCAAGGCACTGGCCTAACATCAGGAGCAATTTGGAGTTCAGTGTCTTGTTTAAGTTGTTTAAGTTAGCAATGTGGTTCCGAATCCTTCTGGGGGGAGGAAATGGAACCCAAGGGCAGCAGTGCAGGAGGCAGAGGCAGCTCTTAGGCATGCAGAAATAGTAGGAAATGTTCAATTTGGCCGGGGAGGCTTGGGGCTTGGCCCAGGCAAACCAGTGTGGAATAAAGCAGGTCTAAAGGAGAAAAGAAAGCTTGTAGTGGAACAGGTGCGTAGGCAGGAGGAGTTGTTAAGAGGGGCAAAAGCAGTTGGTCAAGCCAAACAGGGACAATGGTTGAATTGGGAAGGTGTTGAGAAGAGGAAACTTAGTTGGAGGGACCTGTGGAATATGGAGGAAGGGCGTATTAAATTTTTGATAGGGGCGACATACGATGTGTTGCCAACCCCGCAGAACCTAAGTCTCTGGGTACAGGGCGATCAATCGTGCCCACTCTGCTCAGGTACAGCAAGTTTAAGGGGGGGGGGGGGCAGAGGACATGCATGCCTAACCCGGCAAGAGAAGAGGTTAAAGTCTGAACAAGACACCTCTCCTCTGCTCTGCTTTCCCCGCCCCATCTTCTCGCTCTGCCAATAGGAAGAGAACCAGGAAGTTTAGATAAGGTGGGGGTGTGGCCAGCTAGAGTCTCTCTTTGGGACCATGCGGCCTGTTCAGGTGAGTTTGCGTGGTAAGATACAGAGTTGGCTTGTTTTTTGATCTTTTTGGTTGTTTTCCTGTTTTGTTTGCTTCTTGAAGGAAATGTTAGGGTTTGTTTTCCTGCTCTGTTTGCTTTTTGAAGGAAATGGTAGGGTTTGCTGCTTCTTGAAGGAAATGTTAGAAGAGGCTGTTAAATCTAGTCTGTGGTTTAGGCCTCCACCTTCAGCACCCTCTAAATTTTCCACCCCCTACCCGAACAAGGGTCTGTATCCAATCCCTACTTTCATCTTTTGACTCTACCTCTTTATTTTCTATCCCCTACTCGAACCAGGGTTTGTATTCCCACCCCGCTTTTTCTTGGTGCAGTTGGTGAGAGGCAGGGGTAGATGATGGTAGTGTGGCAATCGGCAGTTACATGTGGCATCTAGGCCTGTGGTAGCATTGTAGCAGCTAACAATAGCTAAAGCGGTGAGAGTATGATAGTATCTTAGCAGTTAGTATTGGTAGCTAGCAATTAACATTAACAGTATAGGTGAATCTAGCTTTATTGTCTTCTTCTGTTCCTCTTAGCAGGTAGCGGTTAGCACGTAACATTAGCTAAATGGTAGCATCGGAACTGTATTGTCTTCTTCTGTTCTTCCTAGCGGTTAGCATTAGCATTAGCAATAGTTAAATGGTAGCATCGGTACTGGCCACTACCTGGAGCATCTCTGGGTCAGTTGAACGTGGCGGTGCTGTTTGGATTGTGTAGGAGCAGTGTGAACTGGCACTAGGGAGGTGACTCTGGGACGCTGGAGTTCACTGCCTAACCTCCTGGAGGTGTAGTGGGACTAAGTAGGCGAAACACTGTTGAAGGGAGGTTTCCACCTGATGACCCCCAGAGACGTGTTAGGAATCACTGCTCTTTGGCAGGTATAGATGCAGATTAGAGCTCCAAGGTTCTTCACTGAGAATGAATCCTCTTTTTGAGCACAAGTATCTTGTGTTTAAATTAACTAAGGAAACCTTAACATGTGGTCAGGAGGGGCCAGGTATTGGACCACAGACCACGTGTTTATTGGATGACCAACTACCTGCTGCACCACAGCCTTCCCAGGGAGGATTCATATTATATTTGCCTACATGAAGCTGGATTCATTGGTTGTTTGTTACATTTGCAGTGTTTTAAGCCTTCAATCTTTCCACTGCAGAAGCTGCCACAGACAAAAAAAAGTTTGTGTATGAGATGAACTTTCATTTTTAGACATTAAAATAACTACTCAGAAATGTTAGGAAACAATCGTGATTTGGGTTAAAAGCTACTGCTTTGTTGAGGTTGCCCAGGATTTCCACCAGGTCTGTATTTGTGACATCCTGTATCCAACACGTGTTTGCTCTGTCCTCCATGCGTCTCCAATCCCCACCGGTCGCGTTTCAGAAGCAGAGCGATTTGCATGCAAAGTTTGGTTGACATTGTTTATTTGGTCATTTTCCCTTTTGTGCTTCCACAATGGGTAACTAGGCCTTGTAGTTATATGGTTTCTTTTTTGTCTGTTTAAATTGTTTGTTTCTAATGTATGATCGGGAATCTGTGCTGCACGTTTTATTTTGAAAAGTTACCAGATTCTCTACACCAGTAGAACAGCATGGGTTAGGTTCCTGTGTCCCAGTGTGCAGCTGCATACCACAGACTCTGGTCTCTAATCCTACATAAATCAATTAAGCACCAAGCTGTTTCAATGTAATGCTAATAAAATGCAGTTTTTCAATTACTTCTCCATGATTAGCTCTTGCCAACATTCTGATGAGACATTACAAACAAACAGTGATACAGGATTGCTGAGGACAAGGCTGGAGACTTCTGCACAATGTGTGCATGCTGTAATTTGATGTGTTAATAGAGCACATCAGCCAGTAAGAATGAATGTCAGTATTCTAACTTCAGGTCTATGTCCGCACAGTCATTTGTCAGCACAGGAGTCGGTGTGTGGTGTTGCTCTGCTTTAAACAGTATTATTAGTGGAGCTGCACTGAGTGACTGGGCTGCAGTGCCACTGTTGCCCTGTGGCCCGGTCTGCCATGTGCTGCTGGAGCCAACCCCTCAGTGACTTCATTAGTCTAATCATCACTTTAATGGGATTTAAATCGCTGTTCAAACTCTGAAAAATTGAGTGAGCAAACTATTTCCTGAGTTAAGGACACATTAGAATTGAGTGTTGGCAAAAAAGGCTCTGGCAAACCATGATGGAAAATTATAATGTGATTAACTGTCCACAGAGCTGACACTTAAATAATCCTACAGCCCCATCGTGGCTGGTCCTGTAAAGAAAAAAAGAAAAAAGCCTTGACCATGGTGACCTTCAGCAGGTTAGAAGATGAGGTGGTGTGAGGCCTGAATGATAAAACACCAACAGAGTCCGTACAGTATGCTGAACATCCACAGGAGTATGTCAAAAGCTTCAACGTGACAGCATGTGGTCCAACCAAGTGTAAAGTCTCTGACTCTTTGGATTGTTGTTGAATTATGAAGTCAGGCAGATCAAGTCCAAGTCGAATCTGAGCTTGTCTTGCAATGTTCTTCTCTCAAAAGTTCTTATTTTCAGTAACTTCGCAAACTGAACTCCATCTGCTGCACAAGATTGTCAGGCATCATTGTGGCAAAAATGAGTAAGCATGTGGCTCAATACATGAGCGTAGCACAGAAAGGAATTGGCAGTAACACCAGAGGAGCCAAGCACCAGCTACTGATTGATAGAACAGTCGCCCGAGACTGTAAGACTAGACAGACCAACCTGTGCACTGCCTGGATTGACTACAAGAAAGCCTACGACTCAATGCCACACACATGGATACTGGAATGTCTGGAGCTGTATAAGATCAACAGGAACCTAAGGGCCTTCATCCAGAACTCGATGGAAACGTGGAAGACAACCGTAGAGGCCAATTCAAATTGATTGCCCAGGTCAACATCAAATGCGGCATATACCAAGGAGATGCGCTATCACCACTGCTGTTCTGCATAAGCCTGAACCCCCTCGGTCAGATCATCACAAAGAGCGGCTACGGGTACTGATTCCGTAATGGGGCAACAATCAGCCACCTGCTCTACAAGGATGACATCAAGCTGTACGCCAGGAGCGAGCCAGAAATAGACTCACTGATCCACACCACCAGGATCTACAGTGATGACATAGGGATGTCATTCGGATTGGACAAGTGTGGTCGCATGGTCTCAAAGAGAGGCAAGATGATCAGGACTGAGGGGATTGACCTACCAGAGGGGAACATAGGTGATATCCAAGACAGCTACAAGTACCTGGGAATCCCACAGGCTAATGGAAACCATGAAGAGGCCACAAGGAAGTCAACCACAGCTAAATACCTCCAGAGAGTAAGGCAGGTCCTGAAAACTCAGCTGAATGGTAAGAACAAGGTTCGAGCCATCAACATGTACGCAATACCAGTCATCAGATACCCCGCTGGTATCATAAGCTGGCCAAAGGAGGAGACAGAAGCCATAGATATCAAGACTAGAAAGCCGAAGGATGTACTGCTAAGTGAATGTCTCAGGCAGCAGAACCCCGATAAGAGTGTAGAGGAGGAGGAGCAGACGACCTGGAGGGACAAGCCCCTACATGGCATGTTCCACCGTCACATAGAGGAAGTGGCTGATATCAAGAAATCCTACCATTGGCTGGAAAATGCAGGACTGACAGACAGCACAGAGGCACTAATCATGGCAGCACAAGAACAAGCCATAAGCACAAGAGCCATAGAGGCCAGGATCTACCAGAGTGGATCAGACCCATGATTCAGAATGTGCAAAGAAGCCCCTGAGACAGTCCAGCACATAGTTGCAGGATGTAAGATGCTAGCTGGATCAGCATACATGGAGAGAAACAACCAAGTGGCTGGGATAGTACACATAAACATCTGCAACCAGTATGGAATAGAAGTACCCAAATCCCAATGGACCATACCACGGAAAGTGGCTGAGAACAACAGGGCCAAGATTCTGTGGGACTTCAGCTTCCAGACTGACAAACAGCTCCTGGCTAACCAACCGGACATAGTGGTATCCAGCAGATACCAGGAACAACATCTGAAGCCTCACTCCAGAAGAGCGCAGTCCTAGGAACAGCCAATACACTGCGCAGAACCCTCAAACTCCCACGCCTCTGGTAGAGGATCCAAGCTTGAGGATGATACAGATACCACCCCATCGGGGTGAGAAGGAGATTTATATATATATATATATATATATAATGTATTTTATGGGTTGTTAGACAAATCTCTCTCTCTCTCACACACACGAGTGGAAGTACTTTATTATTGTAAATACTAACCTTTTTCCTGAGATTATTTTTTTGTTAATATATTCTTGTCCAACATGTAAAAAGTGACATTTCAGTTGTTGAGTGGTGTGAAGACATTATTATCAAGTTGCATTTGTTTGTTATAAAAATCTAAATGGAAAGTAAATTTAGGAAATTTGGTACAAATTTAGACCAATTTGCTGAAATTATAAAGAAAATGGTGAGAATAGTTACAAAATGTACTTCAATTTGCTGGCCTGCAACAGTTAGGCAGAGACTAGCTGGAAATTAAGCGCACTTCAATTTAGTGGTCTGCTGAGCAGAAGTTTGACAGAAACTAGTTCAAAGTGAAGCTGGTGTGATCAGCAGCAGTTAGGCAGAAACCATTTTGAAGTTTTCTACAAGTGTATTAAAGAATTTCCCAGCTATCTGTTAACTGTTTATTGGAAAATAGAGGAATATAAGTATTAAATAATAAAGAAATTTTGAGGTAAATGTTGCAATTAGGGGGATCTGTGGATCCTGTGGGATTTCCGCAGGATGGAAGTCAGTTTTACTATTCATCACTTGACTCCGGACAGGAAAAAGTCCCAGTCAACAATAATGAACAATATTATCTAAAATGCTTTATTCTGAACACAATGCCAGCCATTCTGTTAGTTATTATTGTACCTTGGCATCGTTAAAAAAAGGTCACACCGACCTCAATTAATCACTGATTTAATGCACCACCTGGCAAGAATGCAAAGTGACACAATCAAACGCAGCAAAGATGTTTTGTGTTATGTTTTTGGCTGCAGCCGCGTGAAGTTCATGTTGTTTATACATCTCTGTGTTGTTTGCTGTAGTGATGTTGATGCCTACTGTATTTAATTTCTAGGCTTGCTGCACCCACCATGGTGTCCATAGCTATTTTTATTTATTGTTGGCTCTTCTGTTTTTAATTGCTTGAGTTTTGTGTTGTGGGGGCTGTTGTGAATTTATAATTGCTAATCAGTAAGCACTGGCAGGAAAATCTGTCTCTACAAATGGAATTTATTGTTGGTGTGGACATCAGGGATTGGTGACATGATGTGATACTGTTCCACTGGTGTTGTTGGATTGACAGTAGCTGCGTTTCCATTGCCTCTAGAAATGCGCAAATCCTAAATATCGCAATAAAAAACGGTAATGGAAACACCTAAATTTCGTAAATCCTCTCAAATATCGCAAAAACATTTTTACGCTCTCATGAGGTGGTTTTTCAGACGTGTCTATATTTAGGTGTATCGCAAAAGTGTAATGGAAACACTTTTTTCGAATTTACACGTCTCCGAGGTCAGCGGACTCCCCGTTTCGGGCCGGCCGCATGCAGTCAGATATAACGTCTTGTCAATTTTGTAGTGTTTGTATGTTTTCTGGATCTCAATAAGTAGCAGACAAAAACACTACAACTGTTCCAGCTGCCATGATGGCCAATCCGACAGCTGTGATCTCGTCCTGTGCGCACTTTGCAAAATCGTGAGATGAACTTGTGATGAGTGTGTGCACCTCAGCTATGTGGGAGACACGCGTGCACGCCGTTAACTTTAATATTTACACATAATTGCTGATAGAAAATATGTTCAAAGGACACTTCAGTAATTCACAGTCCTGTATTCTGCTGCTGCTCCGCCGGCGCGAGCTGACGCTGTCAGAGCGAGCTGATGCTGTCAGAGGAGCCTCGCGTAATAACAAAGTGATAAATAATGGGCCATTAAAATCACTGATCACTCTAAGTCAAGAGATAATTTCTTTATTTCACCTTCAGCATGTGCTTTTTAATTATAGAGCTTTGTGTTAAGTTTTACCGACGCACAGCACGCACACACATCTCGCGGGACGTCCGAGAACTTACGAGAATTTCGGCTGGTTCGCAAAACACTGTTCAATGGAAACACCTGCAAGTCGCATTCGAATTTTGCCGAAATTTCAGAAATATCGCTTTTATTTTGCAAACAACTGTAATGGAAACGCAGCTAATGAATGCAACTGTAGCCTAAAGGTGTACAACAGTTTAACAGAAGCATCATATATCACCAATAATTTCCAAAATGTAGCACAGTAACAGTTTGGTCAGAGTACATTTTAACTGACTGAAATACTTTTTTTTATACAAGTACTTTTAAAATAAAAATAAATCACAACAAAAGATGCCATTACTGTAAATTAACATTACTGGTACTTGAGTATATTCTTGTTCTCTTTCCATCTCAAGAGTAATCTGAAACGAATAGTGAGAATCTCAGATCAAAAGCATTCCACTACCTTAAGACTACCCCCCCAAAAACAACTTAACACCAATTTACTAGTTTTACTACAATTTTGCTATTACCACATGTCATACCTACAGTGCTAAACAGAAACCACTAGCAGAAATATAAATGCAGTCCCGCTTACGTTCTCACTGTTGTGGTCGGCCTCGCTGGGGCAGCCGAACAGCTCACGTCGAAGCAGGTTGCCATCGTACTCCAGAAAGGTTAGATAGAGATTCCGAAAAAACTCCACATGCTTGTTCTTCACTCGCAGCTTCTTTGGAGAATTCCAGTGGATCACCTGGATCACAGATAGCCGTTAAAGCAGTTATCAGGGTCTATTTTTGTCATACTCAGATAAATATTCATATTCATATTTTGGATATATATACTCAGATTTAGGCTATATATCTTTATATTGAGGCTATTTACTATATTAATAATTTCAAAACCTGTGTAATATCCCTAATGGCCCTGAATTCCACGATCTGGTGGTAAATTACCCACTGAAGCAGCATAGCCTCATTTTCAGAATTTCACTGGCAATATGAAGCGCCAGTCGTCTTGTGCACATAAACGGGTACAGATTACAAAACGGTCTGACAGCCCACAGGCAGGCTGTCAGAGTGTTAAGAGGGCCCTTCTTAATAACAAGAATGATTCATGTCAGCTTTCTCTTTACCTTTTGTGGGAGGAAAGCCTTCCTCTAACATTAATGGAATCAGTCCTTATAGTCTGATCTAGTTATTTGAATGCAGGAGAACAAAACAAAAGTCAAAAAAGCATCACATGTGGGTGTTTGACTGGCCACTCCACAACAGGTCCACCCTGAAAAGTACTGAAACAAATCAAACAAAAATAACTGCTGATCTGCTTTTCTAATCAGCTTCTACCGTTAATGCTTTATATTGTGTTAATTGTCCCCAACAATAATTATTTGTTTCTTTATGAGACACTTACTGAATTAAATGTGAATTTTTCTACAGGAATAATTTGTTGCATGACTTGGCTGTTGTCATATATATATACTGGTTGTTTCATAGTCCACCTACTGGGAACCACTAACAGGCTCTCCACAGCTCCTGAAACCTGGAAAAGACAATGCTTCTCCACCAGAATCTGTGACGCGCTTTCTCTGCCTGAAGTAGAACCAAATGTCTGTCACTTTAAGTGTGGGGCTGGCTTGAGTCTCTTGATTAATGCAGGTCATGTCTTGCATGTCTGAAATGGCTGTGAAGTGAGTGTGAGCACAGTAGGGACAGCAGGGTCTCACCTTGAGGTCTGACACATCTTTGTAGCACTTCTCGGAGCGGGTGTGGTCGGACAGCTGGACATTCCAGAAGCAGGGCAGCTGGTGAATCAGGAACGGGTTTTGTTTGATCACAGCATTGAAGATGTCCTGCAGACAGACAGACAGACAGACAGACACACACACACACACACACGTTACGTTTCATCATCGAAAGGCCTGCACCACACAGTATAATCTGACCCTACTACCTGTTTATTCCATGACCACATAAAGATGTATTAAAGAGGCCATATTACGCTTTTGGGGTTTTTACTTACTGTGCATGTATAAAGTGTGCAAAGTTACAAGGTCCAGAGACCATGCCAAAGGGAGTTACTTTCTCCCACAGCAAACACTGCTCCTAAATTGTTTGAAACTTCTCCTCAATAGTCCAGCCTTTTCTTCTGTTTCTTGCCTGTGTCAAAAGGTAACACAAGGATGTGGTTTTTTCAGAACTGTTCCAGCACATCGCCTGCAATGGCTGCAACATAACAGATGAGGGCAATTGTGCCCATCAGTGTGCTTGTTTTTGCCACTCACACGTTTAGATTGTTATTATACAGGAAGTGTCTGACAACATTATGGAAAGGATCCCTACAGAGTTTGACCTTTTTGTGGAAGATTTAGGTGATTTTTGTTTAACTACAATCAGCTGTTATTTCACTTTATTCAAAACCACCAGACTTCATTTGGAAAACCAGTAATATTACCTTGCAGACCATTGTAAAACACACTCTATTCAAACTCAAAATAATAAAATTAAACTCACCAAAGCCATATGTATTTTTCCACTGCTTCAACAATCATTAACTCTGGTTTGGTCATAATAAACTATTTCACACAGTTAGAGATAAAATTGTGCCTCTACACACTGTTTTCCACCCACTGCCTTTGTTTCGATCGAATCTAATTTGCAGCCAAATAAATAACGAAAGTAGTAGGTTGGATCCTCTTGACGTTCCAAACTTCTTTTGAGCCTGGTCCAGTCTTTACAGGCACTTTTATCATTAATTTCTTACATTGTACTTTGTGGTGACACATATGGGTTACATACAGTATAAGATTATTTTTTTTTACATATTAAAGCATGTATACCTATTCTAGTAGACCCAAAATAAAAGTATGAACCTGAAAATGAGCACAATATGTTAATAATAAATCTTACCCTGCATATTGCATGGATGTTAAACTAAAGACCAATTTTCACAAGGTCAGTAAAACAGTGCATGTCAAGAATCAGCTCAGCCATGAGCCGAAGTGCAGTATGAACAGGGAGCTTGTTCCACCATTGTGAAGGCAGGACAGCAACAGCAACAGTCAGCAGTAGCTTGGCCCACCATGTAGTGAGGATGTGACTGATTGACAGTAGCAGAGTGTAGTGGACGGGCTGGGGTGGATCGTTTGGTCCTGGATGTTAGACAAGCCTGAGCCATTTACAGTACGGCTGGCAAGTAGCATTGTCTTGCATCGAATCCCAGTAGCCACCAGTAGCCAGTACAGGGTGCAGAGCAATGGTATGGTGTGGGACAACCAGATTGCTGCGTTCTGGATAAACTAAAGAAGTCGGACGTCACACGCAGGCACACAAGCCAGGAGTGGTGGTCTAGGCATGAGATGACAAGAGCCTGGACCAGAACCTGCGCCATCTCCTGGGTGAGGAACGAATGTGTCCTGCTGATGTGGAGAATGAATCCGCAAGATCGGGTTGTCGCAACAATGTTGGCAGCGAAGGACAGCTGTCAGCAATCTGGGGACACCATAGAGTTGTCAGTGGTAATAGAGAGGTTATGGACCTCACCTCACTGTTAAAAACAGATCACAGTTTGGATGTATGTGTAATCACACTCGTAAAGAAGAATACTTCAAATCACTTTAAGGAGATGTTCTTTGAGACACTTATTTTGACTTTGAGATCGTTGTAGGTTCACAAGACAAGTGTCTTAGTGACAGACTCCAGTTTCTTAATGGGACACATAAAAACTATAGCCACATAATTAATGCTGCGATAAAGAGGGCTGAAAGTCGATTGGAGCTTATACAGCAGAAGGCAGATGGAATGCTCAAACGATTTCCAAAGCCCCGTTCATTTTCCAAACTGCGTACCTTGTGGGACTTTACTTAATGAAGGTTTAATTAAAATCTCATAAACGCATCTCTCATCTACATAAGCTCTGAATAGCACTGAGATAATGGAGAGACCCTTCACCAAGGTCTAAGTGTCTGCCCTTAATCTGATAGATAAAGAACACGGCATGCTTTAAGATTTGACCTATTTATGACCTTCAGGATACAAATACACTCAAGTGGGATGAAAAAAGTGCCATACCTGAAATCAAACCTGTGTACAGCTTTGACATGTAAACGGTGTGTTCTGGTGCACTATGTGATTAAAAGGGAGGTAAAAGACATATGTAGATATATGTTGCCTGAAAAACTTAATTGTGTGCAACACACACTGACCGCATCGTGAGGGGTAATGTCAGTTCACATCCATAGCAACATTCAGTGTCAATGCAGGATGAAGTGTGTCCTTTATGTAGCGAAGCATGAAAGTGTAAGGGCGTGGAGGTCAGAGTGGTTTGTGGGTGTGTAGAGAGTCACATCACAGGCCAACAATTAACATTCACTTTTGTTAAGGCCATGTTATGATAAAAAGGAGGGGTTCATCATTTGTTGTCAGACCATGCTGGAAAGCAAAAGTATTATGCAATAACTGTTCTGAATGACCACATTCAAAGGGCTGTAATGCTGATAATCACAAAGAGGGCCAAAACAAGATAATAGTTTAAACGTGGGGATAATGACGCGTAATTCAGACAGCCTCTCCTCCTGGAAGACACTGCGATGCACTTGTTCATTTACAGTAAACGTGAAAGAAAAGTTGTGTAAAGAATGAGAAAAGAGGGCTTAATGGAGCAGTTCAAACCTTGTTTGCTTTTGTAGCCCCACACAGCTGAACAATTGTTGTGTGAAGTGGGTGTGAATGTCAGGTTTTTGTAGGTTTTTGTCTGAAGCTATTAGATCATCCAACAATCATTTGTCAAAGAAGCTTACAGGAAGCTTTGTGTAAACATAATCATTCCCTAACTTTAACCAAGTGTTTTAGGTA
The DNA here is from genome assembly GCF_017976325.1 of Chelmon rostratus. Classification (NCBI taxonomy): domain Eukaryota; kingdom Metazoa; phylum Chordata; class Actinopteri; order Chaetodontiformes; family Chaetodontidae; genus Chelmon; species Chelmon rostratus. The sequence continues at coordinate 726,074 of NC_055679.1, forward strand.
CCTAACCCTAACAATATCTTAACAATCACTTATTGGCCATAACAATGGTCTTTTCCTAAATGTAACTATACCATACATACCTCATTCTTTGTGTGTTTCCATTTTTTTTCTCCCAACATACAGACAGCAACTGAAGAGGACTTAACCATGCGGGACTACAGTAAGGCAAAGGACTCCAGATGCAACTAACTGTACTGCATTGACTGGGAGTTGCATGAATGCATGACTTTGCCGTCATGGTAACCTCATGTATCAACTTCTGTGAACACGTATGCCTCCCAACCAAAACCCACAGAATGTACAATAACCCTAACAGCCCTGGTTCACCAAACAGCTCAGAGAACTCAGGCACCACAAAGGATAGGAATTCAGGTGGGTGACATGGATACATTCACTGGAGAGAACCTCAAGCTTGGCTTGGCAGTCACCTGTCTAACCCTGTCACCACCAACATCAGATCTCACCATATCTGTTCTCCCTGTACACCGATACTGAACCTCCAGCCTTACTTCCATCAAGTTGGACAAGTTTGCTGGCACCATGTTGTAAGACAATAATCTGGAGCTCAACATCAGCAAGATGCTGGATATAGTCATGAACTTCTGCAGACAACCACCTCAACATCCCCCTCTACTCATCAACAATGCAGCTGTAAAGATGGTGGAGTCTGTTAAGTTTCTGTGTATCACAATCACCAGGGACCTGTGGTTGGAAGACATACTCATCTCATGTTATCAAGCAAGCTCACCAGAGGATGCTCTTCCTCAGACTGCTTCAGAAGATGCACCCAGTTCTACAGAGCCACCAACAAGAGTGTCCTCACCTCCTCCATCACTGCGTGGTACCCCCCATCCTCTGCCCACACCAAACACAAACTGGAACGCATCATGCAAGCATCCAAGTGGCTCAAAGAACATGATCAAGTGCCCATGATCAAGTGTTCTGCATGATGCCAGAGTGGGCCAGTGGGCCAACAGAATGATGGCAGACCATCACATTTGGCTCTCTGCCTCTTCAGAAAGCGTCCATCCAGCCACAGGTTTGGCTACATCAGCACCAGCACCACCAGACATGTGAACAGACCATCAATCTTCTCAAAAACCAATCCTAGCACCCTCCACCACTCACCATGCATTGTAGCCAGTGCCTTCACACACATACGCACACATGCACACATATACACAGACTGTGACGGTACAGTCCCCTCCTATGGATTGTGCTATATGTGCAGTATTTGCCAGGACTCTACAATATGTGCAAATTTAGCATAATGCTGCCTATTTACTGCATTATTCCTAACCTGCATACAAATGGCAAACAGTATAAAGCATTATGTACCATTATGTATTTAATTCTTGTTTTTAACTTTGTTTAACTTTTAACTTAGCCTTTTAATTTTTAATTTTCTTGTTCACTGCACTGTATAACCAAATGAAATTTCTGTGTACATTTTATTAAAGAGATTCTGATTCTGATTAGCATTTGGTGCACAGGATTAACAACAGAATTTTTCTACTCTGTTGTTATTCCTACTACTATTGCCTCCAACACCCAAATTTCCCCGGCTAGGGATTAAAAAAGTCTTGTTTTATCTCTTATCTTATCTTATCAGACGTTGTCACTGAATTTTTGACTTTTCAAAACAAGCCAACAAGCACACTCACTTTTCAACAATGACTGGTCAGGCCTGTAGAGGTGAGACAGTGTGCAGGGTTTGATTTAGTTGCAAGTGCAACACCATGCCTTTGAATGCCTTTGAGGAGAGACTGTCTGAAAGCGTGCGCTGATATCCCCATTTATATGATTAATGGGGATGACACAACAAAGACACAAATTTCTTGGAGAGAAATCAGGGAGGTAGTGTGATATAGTCTGGAGGAGGGTATAACAGCATGTTGGACTTCCAGAACAGGCAGAAACACCTTTATCTTTAGATGTGGTAGGATAACACAGTGTACGAAGCAGTTTGTCTGAAGCATACAGAACCGTTTATTGTAGCGTAGTTTAACAGCAACAGTTTAAGGTGGCAGTGACAGAAAACAAAAGCGTGAAGAAGTTGCAACAGTTTATATTACTAGCCTGGTCTAAAATGTATGGTCAAGCAAGCTCCTGCAACCAGTACAAGTATTTCTGAGATTTGCCCATGTGAAATGACATGAGGATTTGTGTGTGCGTGTGCGTGTGTGTGTGTGTGTGTGTTTATGTGTGTCCCCACTGCGGACGTTAAGCTGACTTCACACTAACCCACACGGACATTAAAGTCCCCACAGGTGCAGACCATTTTTGAGGGTTAAGACTTGGTTTTAGAGTTAGGGTTGTGATTGTTAAAGTTAGGGTCAGGGATGTGTTAATGGAGTGTCTCAACGGGGAAAGTGATATAAACGTGTGTGCATTTGTTACCTGGTCTGCCAGGGAGGTGGACAGCATGCTCATTAGTTCCCTCTCTGCAGTCAGTCTCCACATTTGCTCCCATCGCAGCTTCCGGAGACGATCCAGGAGAAGCAATATCACCCCTGAAAAGAGCACACGCACATGCGCACACACACAGAAATGTATAAACACACGGACAAACACACACACACACACAAATGGACAAACACACGGACACGCATGCACGCACACAAGTACAGACAGAGATATGGTAGCTTTAGAAACAGACAGATTAGTATCTAGCTGCCTGGTAGAGGTGATAAAGTCCCATCATGAGGTACTGAATCACAGCCTTGTGTTTTCTGAGATAAAGGTGTAGACTCTAAGGTTAAACAGAGACAAGCACTGTATGGAGAAAACATTAAAATCCTCCTGGAAGCACAAATCATTCTTAGAAGCTCATGTGCTTCTTCCCTCAGCTAACTTTATCCACCAACAAACAGGAAAAATGTTCCTGGCTGCTGTACCTAAAATCTAGCAGCCAGTTTTCAGAAGGAGAGACATCGTGAATATTTTTTCGAATTGGAACAAACCATCTTTCACACCCTACTGTGCTCCATCTGTTGTGACGGCTCCCGCCACAAAGCCTACCAACCGCAGCTGAAGTGGAGGCTCTCTGTCAAATTGGTCTATATAAATGCAACACATGCTTCTCTGTTTCTGAGATCTGATGTTCAGTCACGCTGACAGGAAGTTTAAGAGCTGAACAACACACGTGTCCAGGTGAGTTTTACACTGCCCCCACTGAGCTGTGTGTGCTGTGAAATTCACAGAGCTGCTGCAGTGGGTTGTGCTGTTTGTTTTAGGTTATAGTCAAGAGAACTATTATCCTCCTGCTCCAAACAGCACAGAGTGAGCTATAAGTCACCATAAAGAAAAGACCCGCTGCATTTTATAGAGGAAAAAACATATGCAGGGGAAAATAATAACAAGGTGCAAGGGAATCCAATCAATTCCACTATCAGCAGCTCTGAGGCTCTGTGAAATTACATACCCCAAACCTTTGTGAAAATATTTTTTCCCACAATTTTCAACAAGCCTAGTGAATGCTTGCATATTTAATCAATGCCTGTGCACATGTACTACATTTTTGTAAGAAAAGAAACTGCCTTGCTGTGGCCCACTCTTTACTTTCACTGTTTTTCCACTGGCTTTGAAAAACTGGAGACACTAATTCTCCAAAGAAAAATTAAACTAAAAAATACAATTATTTCAACAGCAATCAAATGTTTTTTTTAATGGGAAAAGGATGGCAAATGAAAATCATCTTGCATGGTTTAAAAAGGCAAATTATAATCATAAAGATAAATAAAAATAAAAATGAAACTGTTATATACAGTATGTAACTACAAATGCAAGTTGTTACAGCAGGAGTGAGCAATAACAAATTGTTTTTAACGTGCATACTGAGTTTTTTTTAATCTAATTAATTCACGCAATTAATGTGTCACTCTTCTCACCATTACTGACTGAAAATCTGCTTTAAATGAAAAGTAGTGCACAACTGGGATGCATTCTTAAATGTGTCCCTACTATGCTAACATGCTAATATCACATTCTCCTGCACTTACCAGTGTTGAAGCCTCTGCCCAGAGCCGGCCAGGGTCGATGGTTCTTCCACAGGTTCCCCAGGTACCAGTCACTCTGGTTCTCCACCAAACCCAGAACCTGCTGGCCTGAACACAGCAAACACAACATCATGTCATTCTCTCTTATATTTCCTATGTCTTGCCAATAAATAATAAACTGCAGTAGACATTACACAGACAGGATAATAGATAAAAAGTGCATCTCCATGACATAGTTTGTCCATCAGAAAGCACAAACAGTTCATTTAAACACAAGATACTCGTGCTCAAAAAGAGGATTCATTCTCAGTGAAGAACCTTGGACCCCTAATCTGCCTCTATACCTGCCAAAGAGCAGTGATTCCTAACACGTCTCTGGGGATCATCAGGTGGAAACCTCCCTTCAACAGTGTTTCGCCTACTTAGTCCCACGACACCTCCAGGAGGCTAGGCGGTGAACTCCGGCGTCCCAGAGTCACCCCCCCTAGTGCCAGTTTACACTGCTCCTACACAATCTAAACAGCTCTGCCACGTTTAACTGACCCAGGCCTGTTTAGGAGATGCTCCAGGTGGTGGCCAGTACTGATGCTACCATTTAGCTAATGCTAATGCTAACCGCTAAGAAGAACAGAAGAAGACAATACAGTTCTGATGCTACCATTTAGCTAATGCTAATGCTACCTGCTAAGAAGAACAGAAGAAGACAATACAGCTAGATTCACCTATACTGTTAATGTTAACTATTTCGCTTCTCTTTTTCTCAGTTGTTAAATGTCACGCTCATGCCATATCTTGGCACTTTAAAATAAATTTAAGAGAAATAATGTTTTTTTTTGTTATGTGCTTATTAAAGAGCATCAGTGGATATATCATCATCTGATTTTTAAACTCAATAATAATACTGCTATTGGTATCAACCTCAAAAATCCAGTATTGTTTGGCCTTCCAGAAAAAGGAAATAATATGCCTTTTGAGCTCCTGCAAGCCTTTTCAAGTGAAAAATCTTTGCAGAAGGTGTTCACTTTCATTGACCATGGCTTAACAGGTAAATATGGGTCACTATTTGAGAATGTATGATAACTACATTTTAGAAAAGAAGCTTTAAAACTAATTGTAAACTCAATAAAAAACATTATATGTTGCACTCGGTTTTATCTTGAGATAAGGAGATAACTGAGTCATGATCTCTAGCTAGCTTCACTTCCGTATGATTTGAATTGTGTGCAGATGGAATAAGAGGTTGGAGGCGATCAGCAGACACTTCAGGGTCATGTGGTTCAACATAGAGCCAGCAGAAAAATAATCCTTTCATAAAGTGGGCTTTTACGAGTCAATGACAAACCAGGAAAGAACTTTAACTGCTACTTCACAAATGGCACACTGCTGCCATGAGAGAAGGGGCAAATTGAATTCAGTCCTAAGCTCATATGAATTTAAAGTTTTGAGCCACAAGATAAAAGGTATAAAGAGGACAGAAGGAGGCGGAATGAAATAAAGAGGAGAGATCAAGGAAATAAAGAGATAAGAAGGGAAGGGATGCACGAGGGCTTCAGGGCAAGAGATTATGAGAGGCAAGCTGGGCAGAGATAAAGGTCAAGGAGATCGGCATTAGGGAGGAGATAGAAGCATGGAGAGTGGGCCTGGGTGTAGCAGTGGCAGCTTTAACGAAGGCTGTAAGGAAGATTAATGAGTGCTTATTGGAGCAGGCAGCAGAGAGCAGCAGCTCCTTTTAGAAATGCTGCAAAACAAAGAACACAGATCCGCCATCAAGGTGACAACTGAGCAGGCCAATTAGTGCTCTAGAGGCAGAACACTGCTCCTTTTGGACAGACTTCACAGGTGATTCTGCTTTGGTTTGGGTTCGCAAAAAAAAGTGGTTGTAAATTTAATCTCATCGTCAGCAGTGGTGTTCCCACCAAAATTTGACAGAAATCTCTTCTTGTATATTCTACTCCATGCTTTCATTAAGGTTAAACAATATTGATTGCAATTAAGTCATGAAACTGTGTGACTATAGTTACAGTTAATGAAATTTTAATCATGTTTCATGTCCCTGTAAAACACAAACTAGTTCTGTATTCAGCACCAGCAAAATACAATCAGAATCAAAGCTCAATTTCTTTACTGTTGTACTTCCTTAAATTCAGGGCCCCCTCCTGGAGCTGGACCTGGGAGGGAAGCTTACTGGGTAGCACCTGGTGGCCAGGCCTCGACCTGTGGTGCCTGGTGGAGCACAGCCCAAAAGAGGAGTGGCCAGTCTGATCTTAACCTGAGTGGTGCTTTGTTAGAGATCAACGATCAACTTTGTCTCATCAGGACAAGTGGGGCTAGAGTGGAGCAGAGCTGTCAGTAAATCAACACCTGGTGATGAGTGGGCTCAGATCATAGGGGAGATTGTTGGTCAGACCTGGTGAACTCAACTGAAGCCCCTGTCTGCTAGGTCTTTAACTCCCACCTCTAACAGAATTTCTCATGAGTCCCGAGGGAGGATGAGGATGTGCAGGCCGGGTGGATGTTCAAAGCCTGTATTGTAAATGGTAAATGGACTGTATTTACATAGTGCTTTTCTTGTCTGACAACAAACCAAAGTGTTTTTATAACACATGCCTCCATTCACCGATTCACACAATGGTAGCTAGGCCACCTGCTCACTACGTGCACACTCACACACCAATGCACAGCATCAGGAGCATTTTGGGGATTAGTATCTTACCCAAGGATACTTCGACATGTAGGCTGCTGAGGCCGGGGATCAACCGGCCACTGACCTTCTGATAAGTGGATGACTGCTCTACCTCCTGAGCCAAAGTAGCTCCTGGCATCAAGTGATTATTATTATTGTCCACTGGTATATTTTAACCTGTTGGTACATATCACTGTGTATTTTTTTTTATTCTGTCGGTACATTTCACTGTGTATATTTTATTCTGCTTGCATATTTTATTCTGTTTGCACATTTCACTTCCATATTTTATTGTTTATTGTTTCGTATATTTTATTGCCTTAGTATATTTTCATTCTGTTATATTTTTAATTGCTTTACGAATATTTTTATTGCATGTTGGTTTATTTTATTTTATTTTATTGTAGTTATCTTAATTTTATTCTTTCTAGTCTTCTTATCTTTCTTACCATCTGTTCCTAACATGGGGGTTGCAATGAAAATTTCATTGACATGCGCAATGACAATAAAGACTCTTGAATCTTGAATCTTGATTAGGTAAAGGTCTTTGAAGGTTTGTTTTAAAATGTGGAATACAAATTAAGTTTATTTCATGTCTTTAAAGGGATGCAGCTGTGTCCGTCTCTGGGATTCATACTCCTTACTGTCTTGTACTTGGTTGCTGTAGTTTTATGAAGTCCCAACCCCCCCCTGTGCTCTGTTATTGGGTGGAGGGGCAAAATGAGAAAATACATATATAGAGGGCAGGGTCTCTGCAGATAAATGAACCACCACACACTTCTCGTGCATCATAAGTGATTCTCTTTCTAAGAAAAGTCCGGCATAGTATACCTTTAAAGTTGCCTCCTGTTTATGCAGCCATCAGACATAGAGCAACATCATCGAGCATTTAAGGTTTTTTGTGGCCACATGAAAAATCTTTGGTCTCTGTCTCTTTACCTGCTGAATGCTCCACTATGGTCACCCAGCCAGTTGCTAACTCGCTCGGCAGGTAGCATGAAGTGGGAATATTAGAGCTTTTTCATTGGAAGCAGCTTCCTCCTGCTGCTGAAAATTGTGTTGATTAGAGTGGAGTTTGTGGGCTGAAAAACCGAAGCAATGAGCTAAAAGAGGCTCGACTGCTTCACAGAGCTGAGGGGAACCATAGAGTCGGAGGTCATTCTCTCAGTACACAAACTAATTTTATACAATTTTAATATTATTTATGTATTTTAAAACTTAGTGTTATACCTTAAATTATCAATCATCATTGTTAATTAACAGTTTTCCTTTCCCATCAATGTCAGTGTTGTTTGGGTTCCAGACAGGGAAACAGCTTTCTTCCACAAATCTTTGAGTGAATTCAAACATTCGCAATGAGAAAAAGTGAGGAGCAACTGACCGTGAAGCTAAAACTACTGTCTTTCTCAAAAACAGTCAAATACTGACTTTCTAAGGCAGAGAGCCATGACAGGCAAGAAGAGGAAACAAAATCAATACAGCTTTACTCTATTTCAAGAAAGAGGAAAAAAATGAAGAGCTCTGGTTTAGAATAATATGTGAAAAAATATCCCTTCAAAACAAGTAGATATTGATACTCTATACTCAAACAAAGCTGTCAGCCATAGCCACTGCATCTGCTTTTTATGTCTTCAAAACAGATTAATTCACATTACACTGTTTAGGTGTTATTGATCTTGTAATTTAACAACTGGCTATCTGGCCTGTGAGCCTCTGAAGGATTAAAGCCAATGCCTGGTATTTAGTGATTACAGCCTGAGTAGAATGTAGTACAGAGTTGGACATAATGGTATACATGCATGTCCCACATAGCAAAGTCCTCGCAGAGAGAACCTTAGGCCATGCACAATCTATTTCCCAGCATGCAGTCGGCTGAGGGGGGAGTGAACAGTTCTTAAATTAGCCGTGGAGAGGTACCAGGAGATCAGTGGGAGGTTTTACTGCTGAGTCAGTGGTGCTGATACAAGTAACGATGAATGCCAAGGTCAGCAGGCCCAACATACACTCTTCACTCCACCATTTTATCCTCCTACTGCACCTCCCTTGAAGCATCGATTTAACAACCTTATCAGGAGTTAAATTCCAGCAGTGCCTCTGACAGCCTGGTGGGAATTCAACAAAATCACAAAAACTATTTTGCACCATCTAATTTTACACCCATTTGGAACAATCCTGATTTTCCAAGGAACATGAGACCACTTAATTTCCACACATGGTCTAAGAAAGGCATTGTACAACCTCAAACAACAATACACTGGTTTCATTCATCAACTCGGTGCAGAAGCACAGCATTGGGAGCAAACAATTTCTCAAATGTCTATCTTGAGCTCTTTTTTTCATGCAAATAAACTGCCCCCCTCCTTAGGCTCTGGGAGCAGTTTTATAGGGGATTAAACCCACAAAGGGCCATTAAAAAACAACATAGAAAACAAAACAGACACCAAAATCTCCATTACAACATGTTAAAACTAAAATATGCTAAACACATAACTAATGCCCAAAACAATATGGAAAACATGGTTACAGCAGTGCAAAAGTAATTATAAAAAGAATCAATAACCTCTGTTAAATCTACCGGACTGACCCTGCCGACCTGTTCTCACACTCCTTGATTGTGTCCTGATCCTTTAAGTTGGACTTAAATCTAAGTTTCCCTCTGCACAGCAAGATGTGAGTTCTCAAGCCAACTCAGGTAATGTGGAATTTAAATAAATCCCATTTTATTATCAGATAGACCTCTCCCCCAGTAGACATTTTGACTTGTCAGAGTAGGAAAAGCTCATGTGTTACTAATAACATTATCAACAGCTCTGTTGCAGTCAAGTGAGCATGATGGTGTGACAGTGAGCCAGTATGAGTGACACAAAAGCCCTGAAACTGAAACAGCTAAATGGAATTCAGCCATCATTCATGTGATTCCACCTTTTCATACAGTACTGTGGCATGTCAGAATGTCTGACGTGAAAAAGGGCTATTAAGTTTTGCAAATGAACAAATGGCCACATCTTTTTTCCCAGGAAAATCCAACAGGTAAAATAAGGCTCGTTGGTAAGAGCTAGCATGATGCGGCAAGTCATCGTCTGTGTCCCGGTGTCCTTGAATGCCAAGTGATCAGCTACAGGAGGCTGGAACTACTGAAAAATAGAGAAATGATGTCTCATGCACAAGACTGCAATACACTTAAGTGTTCTTAGTTCCAGGGCAGGTAGTTGGTGGGTTACACTGCCAAAGCATCAACTGCCATCAGTTCTGTTGATTGCAGAAGGCGGGGTAGTAAGGTTAAGGATGATGTTGTAATGCAGTGCAGGGTGTTGTCATGGCGATCCACTTCTGTCATTAGGGCAAATACATTTTGCATATCAACTGCAGGAGCAAGACAGATTTGAATTGAGTTTATTTTCTAATAATCTTTCTTTTTGAAAATGTTAACAGAACACCATGTTGTGGTTGTCACAATTAAAAAGCAACCAGGACCAGTGACCAGGAGCCTATGGTCAATAAACAACTGACTGAATGGGTAAATAGGTTATTTCTGTATAGGTTTTTTATAGAAAATGAGTTTTGAAAAAGTCACAGAAGCTGATATATTTCACTGCTGCAGTTCTACACAGATGTTGCTCAATGGTGCCACAGTCTGCCTGTTTAGTGGCTCTGTCATCAAGTTAGCAATAATAAATATGCATCATCTGAGAACAATAATAAATCTGGTGAAACTGTTGCGTGTTTGTTAGGTTTAGGCACGCAAATGACTTGATTAGGTTTAGAGAAAAATCATGGTTTGTCTTGTAATAAGTAAGTTACTTAGTTACTTAAGTTATGTATGTTACGTCACTTCACTTACGAAAGAAATCAACCTTTACTTTCAGTTTCACTTGTGACACAAACCCCTATCTCCTGGGTGAAGGTCCTGTGCGTGATCCATCCAACCTCCTCCATAGGTGGACTTTTCTTGCTCTTTATACTACATCAGTTGTCCCCAACCTTTTTATCACTGCAGACTGGTCAATGCTTGACAATTGTACTGCAACCCGGAAGGGGAGGGGGTGTACGTAGATGCAGCTTCCTTGTAACCTTGCAACAACATTGTCTTTTAATCCAGGGTGCTTGGTCTCCAAGCGGCGAATTAGAGAGCCGGTCGCCACATATGATGCAGAGCGGGCTCGTTGTGTGGGAATCACCTGTCGACAAATCCAGATTTCAAGTAGGACTCCTGCTATTGTCTGTTAAAGGCTTTCTTTTTCTTGGAAGTCGTCGGCTCTTCTTCTGTCTCTTCACTGGGCCTTTTCTATTCTCCTGTCATGTCTGAGATCTGAAAATGTGTGGGGAATTCTGTTTTGGCCTGAGCTGAGGCTCAAAGGCTGCATAATGGTAAGTTGTGTACTGCTCTACTTCTGATAAAGTAACTGTAGCTGTTTCAGGACAGTGAGGGCTAATTCATCAATATCAACAGATCCAAACAGAAAATTAGACCACATTGATTTGGGATTTTGCCTCTTGCTTTCATGTACAGATTCTCCTTTGAATTGAAGTTCAGATATTGTGTTTCATCACTACCCCTCAATTTTAAACTTTCCATTTCACAAAGTTAGATGGTGTCCACAGTAAAGGTGTTCTTTATGCTAAAAGTGTTGCTGAAGTTGTGAAACTGCTGATCATCTAAGACAGTACCTGGTGAAATAAACTGTAAATCCTCAGGTAAAACTGTGCAGCTGCACTGACAGCTTATTTAGCAGATGGCGAGTTATAGTACTATATCAAAGTGACCACTCTCAAATGAGTTTTGCCACTCGGGAAAGACGGCTGTGAAGGAAAGCTGCTATTTGCGGAAGCTTTGGGCCTGAGGCTGCAGGACGCTTGCTGGGTTACATTCCCAGTGTCAGTGTAGGGGGCTCGTTCCCTTTCACCAGCTTTGTGGCAAGATTCATCACACCAGTGATGATCAATTATCAATTATGTCAATCAAAATGATATCAAGCCAAATCCCTGTTCACTGATAAGGTTCTGTTTCTCTTTACCAGCCTGGAAATCTACTCTCTCTGCCTCAATTTATGTTGTCTCTCACATCAACATAGATTACTGAGGTAAATGACAGATAACAAAGATAAAACAATGAAAGTAAAAGATGCAAGATAAGCTATAAAATGCATTTCTTTGACACAACTGTCAAAGTGTCATCAGCTCTTAAATGGGTGATATTTAACTGTGAGATCACACCAGAAGATTTAATGAAGTGACTAGGACGAGCCTTTCATTTCAGTGAGCCTTAGTGATGAGAGGCAGCAGCAGTCACCACGGCAGCAGAAAGGACTGAACTGTCACTGCCTAACACAACTTCATTTCAAATTAAGATTTTATCATTCACAACATGCTGATGCAGCTTCAAATTTATCCAAAAAATGTACGACTTTCTTCCCACTGTAAATCTGTACAAAATTACACCATTATTGATCCCCACTGTGCAGACCCCAGGGAACTAAGTGCCTTAGTCAAGGGCAGTGCCAGGAGAATGAACGTACATCGTGGGAGAAGCCAGAGCACCTGCCCAAGCAAGGATTTGGAGGCTAGGAATCCTTGCTGTGATGCAACAGCGCTAACCATCGAGACACTGCAGCTCTTAAAGTACAGTGAGTTTCAACTTTGATCTGATTGTCAGTCACCATTCAAAGAACAACCACTAAGATGACAGCTATCTGTGATAACCTGAAAGCAACCATCATTCTCATTCAATGAAATATATGAACTCAAATTCCTTCTATGTGTTCACATACTTGCCCAATAAAGCAAATTGTGATTCTGTGTTCATGAGACCAGAGTTTTGTGCACATTTTCCTTTACAGGGGCTCATCTATCTCCGACATACAGTTTGTGGCTGTGAGATGCCTCGGTTGTGTTACTGCCGTGTCTTAGGACATGCTGCTGTGTGTGTGTGTGTGTGTGTGTGTGTGTGTGTGTTTCTCTCTCTTTGTCTAATATAGGACCACATGACCAGGAGAAAGCGATCTGATTGGTGGAGGCTTCGTATTTAAGTGAACCTGTTCCGGCCTTCTCCCCTTCCTCCTGCAACATAAGACTAAACAGTTGCCCAGTGGCATGACCAGAGAAAGATAAGAAAGGTTCAACTTTATGCAAATGTCTTCTAACACAATTTGTCATGGTAACCCCCTTTTATTTCCATTCCATCTGGAAAAATGACACCCCCCAAAAAAATAATCAAAACAGAAAATATATCCTGATGTCCATACTATGGATGAAGCTTCAAAAAGCCTGTATCCTACACTTCCCATAACGCAACCAATAGCATTTTTTTCTTTCACCACCTTTGAAACTCCAGTTTGAATCGTAGAAACAGGGTGTTCCTGGGAGAGAAAACTAAGCACTCCCACGTGAACCTTACTTAAATGTATGCATTCGTGTGTCGGGATAGATAGAGAGTGCGACAAAAACCCAGAGGGAGATGCATGTGCATGGATGATAAAACCTATTTATGAGTCTTGGTCCAAATACTTGCTTCCTCCTAAAATTAAAGCCCTCTGCGCAAAATGAAAGCCTTCTGTGCACTGGACCTCTAAGACACACTGAATCAAGACCACTATTTATTCTGCATAGAATTTATTTAGGCAGTGAAAGCAAATAAAGCTGCCCCTACATGAGCACTTTTCTAGTTTTTATTTATTTTATTTTGAAGCCAAAGTCACATGCAGCTGAAGCTCATTTGAAACTGAGATAGCTCAGATGTCTCAGTTGACCTCAGTTTGGGACTTTGGCTGGGGACAGTTAAAACACAGTGCGTGGCCCATCATTCATCAATACCTCGTTGACAACTGGTTGTTTTCTTAACATGCTAAAAGCAGCTAGAGTGAATTCTCTTTTAAAGAAAACCACACTCAACACTTCTGATGTACAAAATTACAGACTTCTTCCACTTCTCTGTAAAACACTCTAGCATGCAGTCTTCACTCAACCCCCATATATTTCCGCCAGAACAATCTTCTTGTACCCAGCAGTCTACTTTCAAGGCAGGCCACTTAACTGAGATTACCCTCCTTGCCATTACAGAGAAACTCCATACTGCTGGACCTTTCAGCAACGTCTGACAAGCTGAACAACCAGATCCTACTTCTCTCCACTGTCCAAGAACCTTGAGTCTGAGGCTCTTCACTCTGCTTTTTCACATCTAAAAAACACAGAATCTGTGCAGGAACCTTACAGCCTCACTACTGGGGGTCCTTCAGGGTTCTGTTCTGGGCCTCCTCCTCTTTTCTTTATATACCAAGTCACTTGGCTCTGTTATTCACTCACATGGCTTTTTCTACCACAGCTATGCAGACAATACATTCTGTCTATTCCCCAGGCTAAAAACCAGGAGGCAGCATAAATCTCTGCGTGTCTGGTTGACATCTCTGAGTAGATGTCGGCACACCATCTGAAGATCAGCGACAAGACTGAACTGCTCTTCCTGTAAGGCAAGGCCTCCCCTATCTGAAGGCAACCTGCATGTGACACTGGAGCTGTCCTTGCTGCCAACATTGACACCTGTTCCCGCAAATTCACTCTGCACAGCACCAGGAGGAGAGGTCCGTTACTCTGAGCAGGCTCTGGTCCACGATCTTGTCAACTCCTGGCTGGTGTACCTGCATGTGCCACCCAACGTCTGCAGCAGCCCAGCTGGTTTTCAAGTACCCAAGCTCTTCCACACTACACTCCTCTGCACCCTGCACTTGCTGCTGGTGGCTACTGGAATCGTCTGCAGGATCCTTTGGTATTTACTACCAATCAGAACAACAGATGTAGGTAAGTTTCACCACATCAAACATACCGACACTCGCCAAAAACAGAATTCTTGGAGAGAGATTAGAGATTTTTTGGGAGGAAGCTATGACAGCAAAATACTTTTGCCTCACAAAACAGCACATTGTATGACCTACTTTGTTTGAAGCATACTGAGGTCCCCCAGCTGCTTAAGTGGAGCTAGTCAATGGCCAACAGATAGGACTGTCCTGTTCTGACGATGCAATACTGTACAAACTAGTTGTTATGAGCAGGTTCCAGGTGTGGCTGCATGACTGAGAATATGGTGTTCCAGAAAAAAACAGCATTGCCAGAAAAAGTGCCCTGGTCGAATACAGATGAAAAACAAGTTTTTGCATGAATTCATGCCTGAACTGCATAATGTTACTGAGTAGAACAAACATAAAACTCCAGGTGAAATTCCCAACCAACAAGTCCCCAAAACTAAGAGTGTACATTGTTTCTCATTGGCTCTAAAAACCCATATTAGTGTTCTCAGAGCTGACGTCCCTATCATCAGAAAAAGTGCTTTCCAAATGATCCATGTGATTGTTTCCTCATCTGCCACTGCTATGGTTAAGACATGGTTACGTTTAAGCACAACATTACCTGTTTGGACTTATGAACAATGTGTTGCATTAATATAGCTACTTGTTGCTTGTTACAATGTTGCTTAATGAGCAGAGGTGGGTGTCAGCATTTGAAGAATATAAGAACCATGCTGATGGGACATTCTAAACTGTAGTAATGACACAAATTCAATTGATAGTGTATCATGGAAAAAGTTGATATTAATGGCTTTTGTAACTGCTATGATTATTGTTTGTCTCACTTCTATTTAGGGGATATCTTATGGTCTGGAACAAGTTTTGGAAATACAGTTTCCATAAGTTTGTCATGCCACATCACACCTATTTTAGCCTCCATTCGCTCCCACAATGTTTTAGAATTGATTTTAAGATCTTGCTGTAGACTTTTAAAGGTCTTCATGACCTCTCTCCAAGCTATACGTATATCTGACCTCTTACTCGCATACAAACCAGTAAATAGCCTGATATCCTGGGACAGAGGTCTCTGATCTCTTCCTAAGGCGCAACTGAAAAGTAAAGGCTGCCTGAGGAAAATCAGGTCAGTAGATTCTTCTAAATCTCTTCTTAAAACATACTTTTATTGGAGAGCTTTTCCTGATTCTACTTGTTTTTTATTGACTACCCTTTTGCTGACACTGTAATTGGTTCAATTTGTTTTTTACTAAATCAGAAATAGTTTTTATGATTTTGTAGTTGTTGCCTAGTGTAAAGCACTTTGTAGCATGGGTTCAGGAAAGTGCTCTATAAATGAAGATGATTATAAGTTGGGGCCTGTGAACAGTAAGTATAATGTTGCTATGAAGTCATTGAGTTAGCTGTTGGCCACAACTTGTGCCTTGCTTTTTATCAATATTTGTTGACATAATGGTAAACCTGTAAGATTAAAAGTATGCTGGATCACATATTAGTTTGTAATGTATCTATATTATGGACATACAGAAGGTAACATTATCCATGGAAAGTGTAAGTCATACTAAATCTGAAAATATGTGTTCAGATTTCACAGAACACAGTTATGACTTTGAAAAGGAAAAAAAAATAGTGATGCAAATTGGGTGCTAAGGTATTGTGAACACTTTCAAGACATGTGTACACAGTTTTGTAGAAAAATACCTTGTGAAGAGAAATGGACCTGGGCTCTATACATTACTCCTGAGAGATGTTCAGGAATGAATGAGTTCAAGTGCAATAGAACACACTGTTCAGTCTCCTCCCCACCTACATTAAAAACCTGATCTCAACATGCCCGCCCTCTTCTACACACACACCCTCACAGGCCTCAAATTTGTCAAAGTGGCAAGGGTCATGGATTGTACTCCCCAGAGGGCAAAGCATATGGGAATGAGACTAAAATGAAATATGAGGTATTGAGTCAAGCTCTAATTTCCCTGGGGCTCCACACCAAACCCCAGAATATCTGCTGATTAGAATTAGAGAGTTAACTCAAACAAATTCCAGGCAGGCACCAGTGATTTCTGACAACGGATGGTGTATGTAACCCTCTCTCAGTGGCTGTGAAGCCCATCAGCAAGGGCATATAGTCAGCGATGAGGGAGGAAAAGTGGCACACATTCAACATTTAACCTCTCTGAGTGGTGTCAGGGTCATATGGAGAACACAGGAGAGAGACAGACAGAAGAGACCTGGAGGCAAACAAGAAAAACAATCCATAAAATAGACGTAGCAATTAATTAACATGTGACCAAACCTGCTGTGAAATATGGGCTCCGTTCTGCAAACGATTTTACTAGATTGGATGCCCTGTATGTAGACTTCTGTGGGACCATATTTAACGCCCCAAGACTACTGGCAAGCAATACACGCATTTCAGATTTCTATGCAATAAAAATCAACATCCAAAAAGAATAAAGACCTTGTAAAATATTTAAAACAGCGTCCTCAAACCTGGACTGCCTCATGTTTGTTACAATCCAAATTCATGTTCAACTAGCCATAGACGGACGACATAAACATCCAGGAGATCACAAGAAAAATGAACTGAAAAGGACAAAAATAAATGAGTATCAGAGAAAATTTCCTTAATGAATAGAAAACAGGATCATATGACAGAGTCTTCCTCTGATTTGCATTTTTTAAAATTATATTTAATAATAACAAGTCTCCCTGTTTTCTGACCTCCTGTTTTCAGTAGCTGTTCATGCAGCCTCAGCATTTGGTCCATGTTTGCCTGCTGTCTTGATAAAATCAGTATCGTGTACATTTTCACAGCACTAATTTCCTTAGTACAACTGAATGATGTCATGCCCACCACTCTGCCGCTCTCGCTGTCTCTTTTTTTAACACAAACACTGTTCAAATTTACTAATAATTTCCAGTCACTCAATTGTGCCATTTTTTCAATTGCTGTTAAGTCAAAATGTCTCATTAAAGGCCTTGTCACAACTCAAAGAGCATAATCCTTCCTTTTCATAGTAGGCTTTTAATACTAAATGTCTGCAGGATCCTCAAAACTGATATGTCATAGTGTCAGTGAATGCATCCAGGTCTGTAGCTGCAGCCTCAAAGACACTCGAATCAGTGCACTCAAAGCAGGCCAGCTTTGCTTCATTGGTCTAACTTCTCACAGTCTTGCCCACTAACAGATTACTAGAGATCGAACTGTGTGTTCTTTATTAATCTACTTCTTAAAATGTACAAAGACGAGAGATAAAAGAAGTAGCAAAGCCATGACATACTCACCTCTCAGCCGCTCTGATTCTGTTGGAGTCAGTACTATTTTTTTAAGTGTAAAGCTACTAAAAATAAAGGTCAACACTTGTTGCACAGCTTTTTCACATTAAACCTCCCAGCTGCTCACACGACATAATCCTTTACTTAGTGAGTAAGCTTTTAATGAGAAACATCTGCAAGAACTTATTGTGTTTTGTCAATTTTTGTCGACTGTGGCTTACAACACTCAAAAAAGTAGAGGAGGTTGGAATGAATGAATATGACATTTCTGTTCAAAATAGAGTGAAAGCAGCTGAGTGGTGAATAAGACATGTCTGCTGTACTGATGGAATGAGTGTAAATGTACACAATGCTGAATTCACCAAGTGAGCCATTAAAACACACACTGATCAATGACTGCATTGCCTGACCTTTATTGGGAACTGACTTTGATTTGTTTGTGCTGACCATTTATTGAGACTACATTATTATTTTTAAAACACTGATTTTTATTCCAGAATTTACAATAATGTCTACTGAAGACATAGTCCCTAGTGATTACACTTGCATACATTTTGGCTGCTTGGGGAGGACAGTATGTAGTCACTGTATGTAAACTACTTCATGACATATATCAATACGTGCCCTCATAAATGATCATCTTAACATCCATTGTGCACTGGTGGCTTATATGAGCTTGATAATGTTAATGACCAAATAAAATAAGAGCAGTGGAATAAGAGCTTAGTGGAATGTTGAAATGCTGTAAACATAATGGAGCTAAACAGTTGAGCCAGACTGGACAGCAAAGGGAGTGGGTGGCTGAGGTGGTGCATTGGAGTCAGCTGCTAATTTAGATTGATCCACCCACTGCTAGCTGTGCTGCACTATAGGACAGCACTACTCATAAATCTTTGGAGTGAATGACCACCACCACCACCTCCTGCCTACGTGGCTTCCTCCGTTTTTACACTTTCCTCTCTTCCCTGCTTCCCACTGATACACTCACAGGACCAACTCAATGTCCCAACTCCACATTTCTTGTCCTTTCTCAGACTCAGATTAAGGTCCGACAATTCTTAAAAGAAGTGTTTGATTGTTTAACAGTGTTTGAAACCCTTCTTCAATGGCAGAATGGGATGGGGCTGTGTTCAATAATATGTGTAAGACTCAGGTTGTGCTCGAACAGCCTCGAACAGCAATCCTACATGATGAGTCATGGTGACCCCACGCTTGATGAATCAGCCATTGTTGGAGAAAGTGTGGGGAGAGACAAGAGGATGAAAAATTGACAGACCAGCATCTGGACAAAAATCTGCTATGAGAGACCTTTACCCTGACCCTGTACTGCAACTAACAATAATATTGATTATTCTATTTTTTTATAATGCCAATGAATAGGATCATTAGTTGGTCTATAAAATATAATAAACAAAACAAAGACAAATGCCATGGGGTTAAGTGTGCAGCAAAGACCTACATGCAGTTTCAGAGTTTTATGGGAAACACGGAAATCAGTAATTTGCTTAAATTAAATCAAAAGTAGCTGCCTTTACGAAGCCATACTGGTCAAACCCTTGGTAAAATACCCATGTAGAAACAGTGAAACCACGTGGTCTGAAAGCAGGACCTTTGTTACCTTTGAATTTGTGGAAGACGGCCCAGAGTTCAGCAATGTCTGTGGCAAATGTAATGTCTGTGTCCAGGACGATGACTCTCTGCAGGTCGGACGGCAGCGTCTTAGTGAGCACAAGCTTCATCAGGCCATAGATTCCTGAGTAATGTTTGTTGGGGATCCACGACACTTCAGACTGAAACACCACACCAAAACAGGGTTGGGATTATTTGTTGTTGAACTGACCGAATTTTATAACTGTGACATCATCCTTAAAGATGTTTACAGAGCTCATAACCTCTCCATAGCTTCAAAGGAGGTGGCAGTCAGATGACTAACCACTAGAGACGATGCCATTTACCTTTGACGCCACAGTGAGAAGCTCAAATACTCCTATGAAAAGGATAATGTTCCAGGTGGCAAGTCCAATAAATGCAGGGAATCTGACAAATAATCATTTCACCACTTTTCAACTGATCAGCAACAGAAAAGACAATGGATATAGAAAATCCGGAGACATATCAGGCTATGTTTCAAGGTAAAACAACGTATTTGATAACCCATTAGCTACCATTAGAAAACAGCAAACATTAGCATTAAACCACTTCATGGTTAACATAACCGTTTGAAAGTGTTACACAACATGACAAGAAGCAAATTCATTTTGAAATACCAAAGCACATCTTGGGCACATTTATTTGAGGCTAGAAGTAAAAAGCATTGGATGTAATCAAGCTTGCAATCACTAACACTAACTCTTGCTGTCTCTTCACCCGACCTCAGAAACGTTCAGTGACGTAACCTCAGTAACGATACATGACATCATGCTCACTGGAACACTTATTTCTCATAATACTGTCCCTCTGGATTTTCACTATCCATTGTCTTTTCAGTTGCTGCTCAGTTGGGAACAGGTGAAATGACAACGATTTGCCAAATTCCCTTCGTCTATATGATTTACAACCTGGAACACTGCAGTTCCACATTATCCTTTGGACAACACTGTGTGCGCTTCCCACTGTGAGCGTTAAAATGGCTGCTGTGTGAATATGGTCTAGAGGACAGTCAGTGCAGCTGAATTCAGCTTTCTAATGGAGACTGGGAGTTCGTGAGTTGAGGAGGAGTTGTATTCCTCACCTTCAGCTCATCTGCGTCATAGAAGTTGACCCTGACGGCAGGAACCATCCAGGTATGGAACAGAGAGGACAGGATCTGCTGAGCAATGGAGTCTGTGATGAAATGGAAATGTAGTGGATTCCGCCTGTGGACACATACCCAAATATGAATAAGTTCTATCCTCTTTCACAGCAACATCCTGCTTCAAGTTCACAAAACTTCAAGTTTGCACTGGGAGTTCTTTACTACGACACCATTAAAAGGGCCAATCTTTTGGACTTTTCTTACACAGAAAAGTACACGCTTTGTTAATAATGCATAAATAAGTGCTATATAATGACTACTAAGGAGCCAATATGCTATTAATATGCTAAATTATTTTATATTATTTATATATATTATTTGCTAAACGATACCCTGACCTTGAATCATTGCTCAAAGTCCTGTCACAATGACCAGTGATGTTTTCTATTTTTCGGCTTTTGGCACAAAATTGTAGCACAAGTGTAAAAAGTCTGTTACCATCTCTAAAAACCAGACCAGTGCATTTTATCAAACAGGCATGTGACTGGCAAAGATACATACAAGGCAACATCATACAAAAGAAATCTATTTTTGTTACAAACATTTTCTTTATTTGCCAATAATGGTAAATTGCAAGGACATAACATCCCCTTCTATACAAAACAGCCATGTATAACACTTCAAATGAGCAGTAAAAACTTCAGCAGAATTATATTATACATAAACTATTACTTATATTAAATTCATATTGATGAAACAGTATAAATCTGCAAAGTGTTTTGTTGCTCTCTTTTCAGTGATTTTCACAAACAAACAATTCAACACAATTCTTTGCTCTTTTTGTAATGAATTCATACTTTCCAGTTCAGATACAACTGATGTGCGACTGTTGGTTTTGATCAAACAGTCGCTTCCCTCGCCGTTGTCACAACTAAACCACACATGTAGTTTCCAGGATTCTGGTGTGGTTTTGCTACAAGCATGTAGTCTCCATTCACATGATCTTGTGTGATCTTGTGAATCCAACTGCCTCGCAAGGTAATGAACAGATACATCCTTCAAAACATAATTTTGCCAATTTGTGCCTGACTTACAGTTGAACATTTACATTCCTTAAAATATGGATATTTTCACAGGAACTTTAGGACCAAACTCTCACCCTACATTTACAGCTCCATCTGTTCATGAAGACTGCGTGATGCAGCTGAAAGCTCCGGATCAAGCAGGTTGGATTGGACCTTGAGTTGAGATTGGGGACGTATGCATGCGTTCAGACCTACGGCTGGTAGAGCATGAGCAGTGAAGGAGATGATTCACCACACAGGCTTCATCCAGAAAAGCCTGTACGCTGTATAGCTCACACACAGTAAAGAGGGGCGTATGTGCAAAATAGATATTGAGGACTTCAAAATCAGGTCAAGAGATTGTGACACTGAGCTGAGGATGTGAGCACCCTGGGGTGTCTTGTGCTGAATGACTTGGGAATGAATGTGTCAGCTGCACTTGCTCAATAAGCACTGGGGGCTGAAATCTGTCAAAATGTATCAGAACTCTGGTTCCATAGAAGTGACAGCAGCAGCAGTGCAAATGGAAATGATCCTCCTCTGGACAAACGGCAACAAGCCTTTCACTGGGTACTTGGGATTATATTCATAAAGAGTCAAATATGTAAAGTACATCCTGATTATCAGAGCTGTGTCCATGCTAATGGAAGCATCTAATCTTCATTAGGTAATATTAATATCTTGTTCTGGAAAAGACTTCCAGAGCAGACACAGATCCAGATTCATTGTGCTCAGAGAGGAGTGAAGTATTGCCCTGAACCTGAGCTTCAAAGAGGAAGTTACTTCCACCACGTGTAGAGTATGACTGCACCATTCCAGCGTTTTCTCTCCCAATAACGAGTCCATCTCTCCCTCATTCTCACAGGAGATTGTGCAGTTATAACACATTGACCCCTGTCCTGACCAAATCCTGACCTGAATGCAGACACACCTTCAAGATCAACTCTTCTAAGACACAACTTGACAAGAGATCTACTAGCACTGCATACGTTTCAGATTTACGTTCAGATTTCAGATTTAATTGAGCCAATCAATAACGCCTGTTTTCCTTTGTGGTTGTTTTGTGTCTCCTTGTTTCTTTTCAGCGTCTTTGTGGTTCTCTAATTGATTTTCCAAAAATTTTAACAGTCACTTCATACCGAGGCTCTTGTGGTCTTGGGTATGTGCCAGGCAGGGCTGTTCAGTAATCCATCCACACTCTAAAGTTGAGGGTTCATTACATGCCTCTGCCGTTCCTAACCTGACCACTTCAGCTGTGCGTGGCTCCATCTTTTTCCTTACAAACCAAAACTAACTTCCTCTGTAGTTGCCAAAAGGTTGTCTTTAAGAAGATGCAAAGCCGGCCCTCCTTTGTGAGCCACTCTCTTTCATTTTGCTTTATCAAACAACAACAACATTCACTGAATGAAAGCGGGTTTCAGACAGAAAGTGCAAAAAAAAAGTTTGTATCAAGAAAGACTTTGTCTAGCCCAACCTTTCACTTATTGCCCTTTTTTTATTAATAAAGACAAGCTTTTCATTTAGCGTTCATTCCAAACATACTGTGTAACACCACTTTTCAACTGCAAGAGTGTTTTTGCAATTCAAGACAAAGCTGTGACTCCTCTGCTGAGAAAGGCTTTACTATGAGCATGTTACACGTACTGTATCAATATCATAATCTGATCAATTTAATAGCTTTGGACCAAGTAGCAGCCAGCCAAAAACCAGCAGACGGCTCCTTTACTGCACAGCAGAGGGTTGGTGACAGCTGTAAGGGACTGGGGGCACAGCAGAGCAGAGGGTGTATCGCTGACATGTGAGGGAGAGAACAGACATGACTTAAAAGCCTGTTTGAGCCAAATAGAGAGTACAAGCAGAGCAAGTTTAAATCCATTAGCTAATCATTTATTTTTAGTAATAGTCAAGCTTTTAGTGGAGCGAAGAATCAGGCCCTAGAACGGCTGTGGCCAGCAAACATCAAGGGACGGTGGGACTGTTCCTTCGTACCGTTTGGCTCCTGTGATGTTTGATTGGAACGGCTCTAACTTGGAGAGTTTTATTACTGGATCGTCTTTCTATTCTTTCTCAAAGCATACATTTCTTAACTTCTACTGCCCATGTACAAAATATTTCAAATGATTTGCTGTTTGAAGCTGGGAATAAGTACTGACATGATGCATACTGTGGTGGGAGTCCATCCCAGTTTTGTCCTATTGGATGTACAGAAACCTGATGTACTTGACACACTCCCTTAGCCATAAAGGTCCAGACTCCAGCTTTCTATAAGGAAACCTAGACCCTGAGTGCAGTTTTCTCTTTTTTTCACAGCCTGACTAATTTAGTACGTCACTCTAATCTTTGCTTTGGGAGCATGAATTCTGTGGGCAAATATATACCAAAATCTGAAGTGCCATATTGATTAATGCAAGGAGGCGTGTCCTGTCAAATATTTGCTCATAATTCAAGCTGCCTTTGAGCGATCCTGACTGAACTCAGTGGAAACATCTCACACTCTCCTCAACATACACACCAAGCTTTGTTGAAATCTGAGGAAGAGGGGGATAAATGGCAGCACTTTGAGTGTGTGAAATGCTTTGGGACAATGAAACAGTGTGCGACTGGACTCACTCATTTAAACAATGAACTAGCTGAAGGGACTTGGCTCACCTATGTTAAGCCTGACAGCCACTTGTTGCTGCTTGTGGCTTTAATTTTGGCCCACTGAGCTGCTTTCCTCTGTCGATTAGGAGGGGCCTCCTCAGTTCTGAAGACGTCTTAGATGAGAAACATCTTCTAGAACCTCAAGCAAGTCCAGTTTGGAAAGCACTTAGAAGTACCATGACCAGGATGAATGAGAATCTTCACAGACATATTCCCTCTGTTGAATCGCTGCTTGCATGTATATGTAGGGTTCAAGCCATGAAGGGGTACAACCCTATTGTGTATGTGTCGGTTTATTTTATTGTCATTATTGTTATTATTGTCATTATTATTAGGGTTCAAGCTCTAAACGATCAGAACTTTATTTTATTTGTGCCAGTTTATTATTCTTATTAAGATTCAAGACCTGATGGGAAAAACCTTATTGTTTTTGTGCTTGTTAACAATTTGCCCAGTCATAATGCAAATTGCTTCAGTTGGCCTCAAAGCATTAAATGTTTACTTATCAGCAAGACCCTGTTGGATCTGATTCTTATTTGAAAACGCTCACACGCCTGAGCATCAACATGAGCATGTTAATAAATAAACACACTAGTGGCTAGACACTCTGACCTCTCTGGTCATAAAAAAACAACAAAATTAAGCTATAAGCAGCAATTTCAGATTCAACCCTTTTGCACTCATCAGAAGAGAGCAGGTCAATGGACCAACATTAAATCTACAAGCAGCTGTGAATGAATGTGTTTAAGGCTTCACAAAGGTTAGCAAATTTACTTTGGCTGGTTTAATTATTTTTTAAACAAGGTTTCAGAACAATTACATGCTCGTTTCCTCACCACAAAGCCTGGAGCATTTCAATCCCCGCACACCCAAAGTGTGGCCATTTGTCCCCCCTTTATTGTATTTAAATGATATTTGATGGGAACATTCAGATAGCACAGGATTTTATGGCCTTTCCTACACTGAATTTTTGGGTTTTAATTACAGCGCCCTCGTCTGGCAGATTGGGTTAATATTTCCTGGAAAGCACATGCACGTTATTTCCAGTTATTTGGCTGAGTTTAATTATTCTGTCTTGTTCCAGCTCATGGAAATTTCAGCTTCAGAACAAAACAAATAAAAACAAATATAGGCGCAAGTGGTGTTTCCATATTCAAGCCCTTTTGCACTCGACCGAAGGAGGCACCTCAATAGGCCAGAATTCCATGAGCAGCCATGCCCTCAATTATGCACAACTTTAAGCACTAATGAATTTTAAAAGACTGAGTTACATAAACAACCTCAAGTTGCCATTCGGTGGACTGCAGTTTTTTGGGATTTTCATATTGCCCCTTTGTTTTAACAAAGAGTGAGACCAATCACACACTTGTATCGTAATCACAATGCCAGCAGCAAATCAAAAATTGGACAGTCGAAGTTTCGCCATTTGTACCCTCTTCATTGGATTTCAACAAAACTCAGTGTTGATTTTCAGGAGGTAGCATGGGATGTCTCCAGAGAGTAGGATCAGAATTGTTCAAAGCAAACCTAACTTATGTGTAAATATGTGAGAGGCCATGCCCACTTGCATCAATCAACATGATACTCCATTTTGTAGTTAATACTTGTTTCCAGAGCATGCACAATGAAACTGGTGAAATTTGAGGTATATAATTTTGGAGTTTGTAGTGGCCCCCTCTGGGTTAGTATCAGAATGTTTAGGTAGGCCACTTGGGCCAGCAATGGTATCAGGTTGGCCTCACTCACCACCAAACTGGCTGCAGACTAGCTATTTTCATCACTGTGATGCACAGACTACTTCAACAACAAGACAAAAACAACAACAAGAAATTATCCATTTCTCTTAGAAAGTGTGACACTTCTCCTTTACTCAACTTTGTTGATGCATTAACAATATATTAGCCACTCTGAGTGTGTTCTGTTCAGAGACTGTTTGGAGGAATGTGTCAATCCACTGTTTCATGGCATTTTCTTTATTGCTGAGGAAAAGTAATTGCTTTTCTAAAACTCTGAATTGCCTCGTGGGCTGGATCGAACAGTCTCACAGGCCATGTACGGCCCTGAGGCTCCCCACCCCTAGTATAGAGGTGTGGTTTCAGTAAGGGTATTGGATACGGGGTAGTTTTAAAATGGAAGAGGGGAAAGAAAGTCTTAAACCAATACTTCAACCGTGCCTGTGCCAAAACATATTATTGGATATTTTGATGAAAAACAAATCAAATATATTGAATTGATGCAGTTGGTATTTGCATTTTTAGCACTTGCCATCGAGTACTTTTGCTGGCATCAGGTTTCGTACAACATGTACTTATTGTTAAAAAATGTTGTGTATAGGGGTGTAGGGGGACTAGGTTGGTGTAGGAATTAAAATGAGCTGCTGTACCTGTGAAAAAGGACAGACTTAACCAGTGTCACCACGTCCCGACTGGCGTTGTAACCTGCACATACGATGGCCACGTGGATGGTCTGCGGAGATCATAAAGAGAGAAGGATTAGAGTAAAGGATTTTAAGGAATAGATTGAAAAAGATAAGTGAAATTTGCAAACCTAAAACACAAGGTACTGTTTTACTTTCAGCAAAGTGTTTATAGCAAATCATACAGTGGAACATTCATTTATGTAGTATTAAGGGAAGAATTCTGATCAGCCACAGAAATATGAAGTCGACTGCTTATGGTCTGTTGCCTTACAACCACACATTTCAAGGTAACAGGTTCAGAACAGGGGTCTGACACTGTGGGGCCCCCTCAGACAGAATGGAGACACCTGAGCCCACAGGGCAAATATCAGTATATGAAAGGACAACATTGTGTCCCCCATTTTTATAACCAAACCTATTCCCTTGCTTAGCGCTATAATTTGATTTTTTTGGTTCCCTCAACTTGACATTTCTACTTCAATTAATGGCTTCATGAGTTTCCCCAGTTTGACTCATTTCTATGTCTTGTTGAAGCATTGTGACGTGGTCTTTTGGGGTGGGCATCTCCTCAGTGAAGGATGTCACCATGTATGACTGTTGGGGGTTATTTGAAATGATGGTATGGAGGACCTGCTTTGCTTTTTAACAGTGTGTGGACATAATGCTGGACTTCTCTCTCAAAGCCCAGGGTCATGGCTCCAATTTTAGCTCCAAACATCTCCCCTCGATTCCAGCTTGACACGTCAGAACTCCATGTGCATTTTCTTTTCGCCTCTCAGAGCTTCTTCAGTAATCTGGCCGCAGGGGTCAGGGCAGCTGGGCTAACCCTCCAAATGAGAAGGGGTCATGCTCAACCACTGCTGGGAGGGTGCTACAGTCAGGCTGCTCTCTCTTATTTTCTCTTCCTCGGTCGACCCTGAAGGAGCTCTGCTCTCCCTGCACTCGGTTTTGTTTCGAACAGTTCCTGGCTGTATCCAAGAACTATGTGTGAGTGACAGCTGATGTGGGAGGAAAGTAGAAGGTGGTGGTAAGAAACCATCTCAGGGCAAATCCTTTCGTAGAGCACCGCATACAAATCACACACCTGCCAGTGAGAAAGCACAAGGTGTGTGTCTTCTGTGTTGGAGGAAAACCAGTCCTGAACCTCCTATTATTCTTAGTCTGAGCTATAAAGAAATTTCGAAATGTATTATGGAGTTGTCTCAGTTTATGTGTGTGTGTGTGTGTTTAAATCACTTACATTTGGTTGTTTTATGCTTTTTTCCTTACCTCCACCACTAGAACTTTGCAAAGGAAAATCTAAACAAGCCTGATGCATTTGGGAAACAAGTCCTATGGACTTATGTAGTTAAAAAATAACTTTTTGGCCACCATGAGAAAAGAGGGTGCAAAATTCCACAAAAAGATCACCTCTCCAACTGTTACACATGGGGGTGGATCGATCATGCTCTGGGCTTGTGTTGCAGCCAGTGTCAGGGGCAACCTTTCACTGGTAGAGGGACGAATGGATTCAGTTAAATAGCAGCAAATTCTGGCAGCAAACATCACACCTGTATCTGTAAAAAAGCTGAAGACGAAAAGAGGAAGGCTTCTCTACAGGATAATGATCCTAAACACCTCAAATCCACAATGGACTACATCCAGAGGTGCAGGCTGAAGGTTTTGCAGCAGCCCTCACAGTCTTCAGACCTGAACATCACTGAAAATCTGTGGATAGACCTCAAAAGAGCAGTGCTTGCAAAGCAGCCCAAAAGTCTGACAGAGCTGGAAGACTTCTGCAGGAACAATGGGCGAATGATTCAATTCAATTGATTTGGGCCCTTCTCCTTTGCTGTTATTTTGAAACAGATGGAAATAAAAAAGTAATCTTGCTTGAAATATAAAAGCAATGTGTCATCTTTACCTTTGTGCTGTTCGGGAATTGGGCATCTTTTACTTGCTTAGGTATTGACAGTAACAGACATTTTGACCGTTTACACGTCACTGTACATTTATATAAATGAGTGTCTACAATCTGTGTGTGTGTATGTGTGTGTGTGTGTGTGTGTGTATATATATATATATAGAGAGAGAGAGAGAGAAAGAGAGAGAGGGCACAGATGGAGGGAGGCTAAGCTCTAAGAATTTCATTGCCTGACTGCTTCACTGTAATTGTTGTGTACATGAAATAAAAGGACTGTAACTGATGGCTCCACCTAAAAACCAACTTCTTAAAATATGTCAAATGATAAAAATGGTAATTTAGGTTCAATTTTCATTTATCTGGTGTGACTACAGGCCTAACAATGATAGTAAGTGTCTTGGAAACTACGTGAATGTATGTTTTTGTATTGGAGCCAATCATGGCACAGTACAAAAACATACAACAATACATATCCATCAGATCTTGCGTAGATACTTCCTGACTCATATCAAACTTAGACATAGAGCCTAAAGAATAAATTGGCTGCTGCAGCTGAACCACTATTGGCATATATGCCTGTTATGGTGCTGAGTGCGTCTGTGTTTTGGTCTTCCAGGTACCGCCCCCCTCCCTTTCTCCTGCAGCAAGTGATTGAATGCGGCTGCTTCCACTTGCTCATCAGGGGAGAGGAGATGCACGCTGTGCCAGTGGCCTGTCGGCAGCTTTTAGTCTGCATCTCTTGCTAACTTAGGTTGAAATGTACCCAGAGTTTTACTCCTGTTTCAAAGGGAAGGTGTATTTAATGTTTACTTCTATTCATCATCACTGATGTGCAGCTTTTATGTATCTGATCACTGTGTTTGATTTGTTAAGAGCTGGCCTCAGCTCTGTTGATTCTAACTGTTGTGGGTACTCTGAAAGGCCTGAATGTATCCTGAGTCTGTGCCAAGACAACTGACTACCTGTAAGTACCGCTGTTCCAGTCATCCAGACAAACTCCCACTGAGGTAAAAGGTGACGTGCTGCGGTGCTACGAGGTATCATCAGTGTGGGGATCACAGCATGGCTGTGTTAAAGCACTCACATTATCCAGCCTTCTGATAGTGAGCACTATGGCAACAGCAAACCAATGCCATCGCTGCTGATGGTGAGGTTCATAGAAGGCTAAACCCAAGGTATAATATCTTGTCACAATGTGCTAATGGTACCCTGGTTCCTGGAAAACATCGTCAGGGCCATGCTGCATTACTGAACTAAAAAGGCTTCCAGTGGTGTGTCAGACAGTTTCATGGGTCTGTTCTGGATTTTGCTTAAAGATATTCAATTCAATTCAATTCAATTTTATTTATAAAGAGCAAATTCACAAGCAAAGTCGACACTTTACATTTAGAGCTGGTACAGACCAAACTCTTTGAAGATATTTCTCCTGGATGTAAAAATTGCAATGGGAAGTAAGCACACACATGAAAATGAACACCTGAAGTTTGCACAATACATATATTCCAATCTATATATATCCTTTGCAGGTCATATTTAATTTCTGCATATTGTATATGTACAACACAACAATCCCTCATGGTCTCTGCAAGTCACTGTGGCATGTGATGAATTATAAGAAAGGTCACAGCCTTCCAAGTGCTTTATTCTAATGTTTGGTATCAAAAACAAAGACAAAACAGCTTTTTTGTATATTTCTGAGTTCTTCTACTAAAGTGGGTGTCGTGCTTCACTCAGTAAAACTTTATATTAGTTATTAAAATGTATGAACTGTGTTGCTAAGGCTGATAAGCTAACACACCGTGAATCCACAAAAAAAACGCCAACAAGTCAAACAACATTCATAACTGATATTGCTCCTGTGAGGCACTGTGGGATGGCGTGTCTACAGGGGACTTTTCAGACTATGACAACAGTACATTAAACATATCTCACCTCACACTTATCCACCGCTGGCTGCTGCACACAGTCCGAGCTGTTTCCCACTGCAGCAACTTTCT
This sequence comes from Chelmon rostratus, assembly GCF_017976325.1. NCBI lineage: Eukaryota > Metazoa > Chordata > Actinopteri > Chaetodontiformes > Chaetodontidae > Chelmon > Chelmon rostratus. The sequence goes on from NC_055679.1 coordinate 756,584, forward strand.
GGCCTTCATTGTCGCCGGTGCCCTCCTCTGAATGGGTTCGACTTTGGTTGCCATGGTGACCACCATTAGGAAGGCGTGCAGACGGGCTCCTGGGTGGCCGGCTGAGCTCCCGGCGCAGTGCCCGGTTCTCTTCCTCCACCGCCCGGACCCGCAGCTCTAAGGCCTGCTGCTCACCGGCTCCGCCCACCGGCGCTGATGATTGGGTTTCCAATGGAGACAGGGGGAGGGGCTTCACTGTGGGGGTAAGGACAGGAAGAAACTGTTTTAACATGAAGATTGATATTATTAGATTAGATTAGATTAGATTGATAGGACTAAATATGGAAGACTTTGTCATTGAATCCTCTAAATCTGATATTGTCACAAATGATTGAACCCAACCAAGCAAAGATTTCAGAAACCCTAACCCTAACCCCACAAAGAAAATTTTGAGGAGTCATCTGATTGAGAATCAGAAAGAAAGAACTTTTATATGGAGCTAAAAGATCAGCTGTGTCATCGACAGCTGAATACAAAGCAGTAAGAGGTCTGTATACTTCAACCATAAAACACTTTCACAGCCAAAAACTGAAAACATTTTTCGACTGTGACTGTGTTAAGAATAGTGCCAGTAAAAGAGGCTCTTGTATAAACGGCCACACCACCTCCTCCGGAGTTTCTGTCCATTCTAAAAAAGGCTACCTCAGGATAGATAAGATAAAAACGTGTTTTATTCTCAGGAAGCCATAATTCCAGTGTGCATCCCACTGCCATCCATGTGTTGAATGGTACTGATATTGAAACTGTCAAATCTCCTGGGAATCTGGCTGTACAGCAGTCTCACTTTTAAACAGCATGTGGAGAAACTGCAGTAGAAACTAAAGAGACTGGACAATGGTACTGTTCCTTCCATATGAAAAGAAGAAGGCAGAATAGCTTTGTAATTAATCTGGAGGAAATTCTATTTATTTTACACACACACAGGCCAGAAATACACACGTGCACACATAGGACTGACAGGATACATATGCATTCATGTATGAAGAGAGTGACGGGGCTCCGATATATTCAGGCTTACTCAGCAGTATCTTGCTTAAGGGCACCTCAGCAGTGCCCAGCACATGAACTGGAACCAGCTACCAGTCCACTTTTGTACTGACTGGTCATTACAGGACTTGAACTGTTTACCTTCTGGTTCCCATGGAGACCAATGGACAGAGTTACTACTATCATCAAAATTCCTCTGCAGCAATCAGATGTTTTAAATGGTTGACATAAGTGACTTACGGTGGATTTCCCTTTAACAGAGAAACACCACGAGAATCTCAATGAGTATGCTGGAGTCAACGTTTAGGAGATACATCAAAGAGCTGATGCATCTCCAGACACAGAGTACACAGATATCTTTCAATCAATACTGTCAGTACTAACAGCAGGGCAGTCTGTGCTCTGTGTATCTAATCCACGTCAGAAGCAATTTCCTCTGCTCTTCTCCTACTGCATCTCTTCCTCTCTCTCTTCCTCTCTCTCTCTCTCTCTCTCTCTCTCCAGTCCACCTTAGAAACCTCAGTTCTTTAAGGGGCGAGGGAGGACTCAGTTGAGGATAATTAAAGTCTACAATACATTCTCCAATCAGAATCTAACCAGAGAAAACAGCCTTGGAGAACTCAACATACGCATTATAGCATGCTATTATGGCAGTAATTGCTCAAATCACAGGTATTGATCAGTGTTGGGAAAAAGATGGTTTTCCAACAAATTGCTTTAACCCACCTGGGAAAGTCTTGGTCCCCTTTTGATTCACGCTGTCAAATAAACATCCCTGTACTGAACAGGCTTACAGAGAAAATGCTAATAAACTCCAGCACAAAGTAGGAATTTTTATCAGGTTTTTTATTATTATTACTTATTGTTTTAAGACCCTCTAAATACTCCCTGGAAAGAACTGAAATCACGTTACAGAACTTCTCATTGGTTTTGGCTTGGCTGTCCAATCAGGTATTGGTCTTTGAGGTCCCCAAAAGATGTCTCTGGTTTTTACTGAAAATATCACCTGATCACATGTTCTAGCATGCTTATATACCTCACTGCTTCAGTCCTGTTCTCGATGGGCTGTTTCTGTGTCTGGAACTTCAAATGCAAATAAGCCGCGGCTGCCCACACCCCTCTCTGGAACTGGTTGGGGCTTTCCCACCATGCCTCCTTTATACTCTGGTTATTGTGAGCGTTACCCCTACTCTGACTGGTGACAGAAACGCAGGGCTTCATCTGTTCATGTTTGATCCAGCAGCTGATCCATAACAAGGAAATGCTCCTGCGGAACATGAAACAGGTGAAGCAAGACGTCTCTGAATGGTTTGTTAACATTGTTGTGTATCTTGATATTTTACAGTAGATGTGTACGTTGGAAGAAACATGTAGCGAGGTAGCTAATGCTA